>NC_137614.1:54489729-54519729 GCF_963280865.1 Gymnoscopelus braueri
AATTATGGGACTTCTGACCAATGGTGCTTCGGGAAAATGGGCTGTCGGACTAATGGCATGGCACCATAAAAATAAGATATATGCCTTTATGCATATATTTTATTTTCCTATATGCTATGTTCTTATGAAAGATTGCAGGCTATTATCACAGTGTGTGTGAAAGGGTTAATGCCACAGTAATCTTTCATAAGAACTTAGCCTAAGGAAAATAAAATAGGCTATTCAACACATTTGTTGTAGGCTATTATTAATGGCACAATAATCTTTTGATAAGAACATAGCTTACATGAAAATAAAACTGAAGATTATTGTGCCATTAATAACAGACTATATATGCTATTAAAAGGCACAATAATCATTCAGAGCCTATAAGGAAAATAAACTATGCCTGTTGAACAATAAACTCGTTTAACAAAACGTTTTCTCTGTCTTTACTTCAGAACATAAGTAGGCCTATACGACCTATATAGCCTACATCATTTTGGAGTTACGTATGCTTAGCGAGGATTATAACCCAATTGAAAAGAAAAACAGAAAAGATGAAACTTCATCGCGTTCTTCTTCTCTGCGCCGCTGCCGCTCCTCATCACGCGCTATATCCCTTGCCTCCTTAGCGGCGAAGTAGCGGTCCAACATATCTGTTGGAGCCGCCTCCTGTGCCCCTCTCTTCCTATGGCCGTATGAGGTGCTTGGGCCTGGGGTGCTGCGTCCACTTTGGGTGCTTCTCGCGTCATCATCTTGATTCTCATCTTCAGAATCATCAACACCCGTGTCATGCGCATCAATGTTGCTGTCAGATCTGAAACGGTGAAGTGATTAATTAAACCCGACGCATTAGGTAGCATATTATAGCGACAATTGTCAACAAGTAATCTTTCACAACATATGAGTCTACCTATACTATGAAGTAGAGGGTAGCATGGGTCCAAAAAATGGGATCCGAACCGAAACGGACCCGTGGATAGGTGGACCCGGCCCGAAACGGGACAGAGGCAAACTGGACCCATTCCGAAACTAACTGAAATGTATTAGACCCGGTCTGACCGGGCCTTTAGACCCGTGCTGGACCCGGAGCTCATTTATTGCTAAAATCACCGTGGTATTCAGATTAGCCATGTGTGTCTGTCAGTCAAGCCTACCTTCTGGGTTCAGTGGAGGCATCCAGGAACGCCAGGCTCCGCAGGTGGACTCACTCTTTTTTCTGTTTGCCCCCCTGTCCGCTTTTCGTTTTGTTCTCATTCTTCTTCTTTTTATATGTGTCACGGAGGTTATGCCACTGTGCCTTGAGCTTTTTCAGTACATCTAATTGCACAAAAAACATGACGGAGAAGTGAATATATAAGCAGGTTCATAAGTAAAAGAGACAAGCATTTTGATGAAAGAGATTTAGCCTAATAGACTAGGCTACTATAGTAATTCAATTCAATTCAATTTTATTAAAGTGTCAAATCACAACAAGTTGTCTCAAGACACTTTACATGAATAGTACCTACCATAGTACCAAATGTCAGGCGAGTGATCTTGATTTCTATTGGTCAATCAGTTTTTACAGCATCCGAAAAGACACACGAACCGAACTGGGTTCGATTGAAAAAACAAGGAAGTATGACATAAGATGTCATGTGTAGACGGGTGACAGTGTGAAGCAGGTCAGTGCCTGTACGCCTGTGGGAGTTTTTTTTTTTTTTTTGCGAGGTCAGGCATGTAGTGGGTAGTGGGATGTGGGATGCTTGTGTTTTCTGCCATGTAGTTGATTGATTTGGCCAGCATTGGTAATTCAAGACATGAGTTACAAGAATATGTAGTTGTTCCCTGATAAGAAGTTGTTTAGAATTTGTTATTACATTTGTAATGTTTACATTACAATTGATTGGGATTCTATTGCAATATTTAACTATTAAGAATTGGTACAGTAAAACATCTTGGTAATAAGCACAGATGACTTGAGGAGGTGTTGTACAAGAATCAATATATCAACCAATAACAGTTATCGGTTGATATATTGATTCTTGTGTTTCTCAACCTTTTTGGTGCCAAGGCACACCTGGCATAGCCAAAAGATCCCAGGGCACACCTAGATATACGGTGTGTGTGTGTGTGTGTGTGTGTGTGTGTGTGTGTGTGTGTGTGTGTGTGTGTGTGTGTGTGTGTGTGTGTGTGTGTATATTAGGGCTGACCCAAATAACTCGAATATTCGAAGCTTCGTTCGATGGCATTTTTTTTTTAAATCGAGTAATTGGCCGTTTTTTTAATTTGATATTTTTTTCTCCCTACATGTACAAATGCAAAATATAAGGTGCTTACCCGCTTGCCCCAAATGTTAACTAGGTGTCCGGAGTATTTGTGCAATGTATTAGTCCATATTTTTCAATAAAGAAGTGTTTTAATCCCGTCTGTGGACGAACGCCATTTCCCCCCCTCGTTTAATTCCTGTTTACATTGAGTGTAATTCCGGCTATCACCGGATGCGCCCCGTCAGTACTGCCCATTGGGAACTTCCGACAGAATCGGTCACAGACGGGATTTAAACACTTCTTAATTGAAAAATATGGACTAATATATTGCACAAATACTCCGGACACCTAGTTAACATGTGAAGCAAGCGGGTAAGCTTTACTGGTGACATTCCAGGGCGAACTGGGGGGGTTGTGATTGACAAGCTGTGCGTCCTACGTTACTGCCTCTGATTAGCCGAGCTCCTACATGCTTACATGACAGTCACAACGCGGTCAGGCGGGACATGGGCAGTGGAGAAGAGTGTGAGAGAGGAGTTTAAGTTTTACTACGTTTTTTTTTTGTTTGTTTTTCTTAATTTCTTAATTTCTTTATTCATTTATACAATGTAGCCTAAGGCTGAAATACAGTTATGATGGTCCACAAACCCAACCCGAAGTGAGAAATGCACAGAATGAATGTTTATAAAAATTGTAGTAGGATACATTCATTTAGGCTCCTTTGCGTCTTATAGCGCAGCTCAACTGCGGAAGGCACAGGCTCACACACAGCCGACCAGCCTGCTAGTTAGTCTACATATGTTTTATTAAGGAAGATTGGCATGTCAACGTGTTTGGGTATAGCCTACATCTAGTGCACACTGATGTGATGTCTCCTGAGCGTAACGACAACGCTCCTACAACACGGACCTCCCCCGACCGACCCGGCCGGGCGGTGGTACACAGTCACGTAGCAATGCATAGGGCTA
The DNA here is from genome assembly GCF_963280865.1 of Gymnoscopelus braueri. Classification (NCBI taxonomy): domain Eukaryota; kingdom Metazoa; phylum Chordata; class Actinopteri; order Myctophiformes; family Myctophidae; genus Gymnoscopelus; species Gymnoscopelus braueri. The sequence goes on from NC_137614.1 coordinate 54,492,932, forward strand.
TACATCGGCCAGTTTCAGGAAAGATATGTACTCACGTTGGCTGTTATCGTTTACGTTCCATTTCCACCATTCTAATGGATTCCAGGGGTGTGTAAACATCTCTGAAGTAGCTCCATTTACTTTCCTCTGAAGTGACGCAGTTATGTCCAAGTAGGCTATTGTCCCCGTTCGCAAAGTGCAACTTTTTCATCATCCACCTTTGTGCAATAAACGAACAGAGCTACACTAGTGTGACAACTGCCAGCTATAATCTAGTAGGCTACTGTAACTTACAGTAAGTTTACATCATTCATAGCCTCTTCAAACCCAGATACATTACTACCGCGCGTAATGTGCCGTCGCCTACCTACCCAAAATAACAGACATACAAGCTATCACCGCGCTGCGTCATGGCGTGTCGACAGCTTACAGATCTGATCTTTTGGGCACATAAACAATGTGGCGTGACGGAGTATGACACTACGCATTTTGTAAACCAAATAAGCCTCTGAGGTCTGTAATATTACATTACGTGGTCGACAACATAGACATGTAACTTGCTTGTAGTCAGTGGTTCTCAACCTGTGGGTCGGGACCACAACGGAGCTCACAATGCCTCGCGAGCTTGTAGATCTGCTATTTTCACAATATTTATCTGTGGAACCGAGTCAAACTAAATGTGGATCCCCAGTTCAAATATGATTCTTTTGGGGGGTCACGGCCTGAAAAGGTTTGAGAACCACAGCTTTTAATGCAGTGAACATTACATGAGCGTAGCGTTTACCGTGGTGAAGTGTTGAATATTCACCCAGCTGGGTTTAACGAGACAGTGGCGCAAAATGAAAACCCAGATGTTTCCTAAACGTGCTGTCACAGATGATCCGACCATCTTCTAAAAAATGTAAGTATTATGCCAAGATAACTGAGGTTATATAGCTGATTCTGAGCTAAACATATTTGTTTAATTTCGAAGTTTTTATATTTAAACTTTATGATGAAAGGCCGCGGCGGCCACACACATAGCAGCTGTTGTGCTCGCCTCTCCATGTTTACATTAATGAGCAGCACGAAGCAGCTTGACTGAAGCCGGTTGGGAGCCAGCTCCGCGCAGCACGCACTGGAGCGGAGGTTTCTTTGCGGGAAGGGACAGGGGAGTGGAAGTTTTTTGGGCATTTCATTCATTTATTTGTCCAAAAAAAGTCCCCAACTCGAGTCCCCATCTCTGCTTCACAGTGGTAAATCCGTGCTACTTTAAGTCATAAATTAATGAGAGGGGGAACGGAGCACAACATACTTGGTGTTGCATGCCGTAAATAGCAGATCTACAAGCTCACAACGCGTCCTATTCATGACACGTTGTGAGCTTGTAGATCTGCTATTTACTGCGTACGACATAGCCCCTACGGAACCTCTCCCTCCGCTGTCGGAGCTATAGGCCTACAGCGGAGGGAGAGGTTTTGACTAGCAAGAATATGTGGCTAATATTGAGCCACTTGTTTGGGTTTAATCCAACTAAGACAAGTAGCATATCCAATCCAACCTAGCAGTGCATGTAAAATGTGTTAATTTCGCTCGTGCTCATGGCAGATTAGCGACCTGACCAGACTGTGTCTGGCCTTGAAATGCAGTTCTCTCTGTCTCTCTGTCTCTGACGTTGAATTGTGGGCGTGCACACAAATGTTTTATAGGGGGGCGGGGCTAAGGCAAAATGCCTCAAAGCTGTTTGTAGAGACGGGACTTCGTCACCCGTCTAAAAACGCATCACCGCATCGCATCGCCGCACGGTAAATTCGGAGCCGGTGTGCATGAGGTCATAGAGAACCATGTGTTCTTTTAAAAAATGATATTGTGCGTTTTTTCTGTGCAAAAAATCGCGCCCTGTGTGCAAAGGCCTTTACCGTGATCGATTCCGTTCCAGTAGAGTGGAGGCTGGTGAAATTCCCAAAGAACTTCAGACACGGCTGAAGGAGCTTTTTGACAAATGGATGAACCCCAGACAGAAATCCAAGGAGGAGATTGGGGACGTCATTGTCGTGGAGCAGTTCTTTCGCATCCTCAATCAAGAGCTACTGTACGAACGTGGATCCAAGAGCACGATCTGGCTACGTCACGAGCAGTAGCTGGCAGAGACCTTCATCGCGGCCCGGAGATCCTCTAAGGCAGTGATACTCAAACTCCGGCCCGCGGGACTGGCCCACCAATCAATCAGTCAGTCAAAAGTTCATATTTACCACCATGCTCTCTGAAACCAAGACAATGTGGGCCTATCAGAGACTGCCTCAAACTCCTTGTGTGCAATATGTGCAGTATGAGACATCCCACCATGTTGCATGTCTACTCTACAGACGAGGAAGGTTCAATGCAAGTTCGAGGAGAAGCAGGGACAGCAGATAGGAACACTTTGATCTCGGTGCAGTCCAGTGGTCTGGACTGCACCGACTGCACAACCTGATCCTTCTGGAAAGGTCTCTCTAGAAGATGTGTCTGTGAGTGCAGTTCAGGCCGATGAGCAGGCAGACTTGGACATGCCGTTCGTCAGTCACATCCCGTCTTGGTTTGAGAAAGATGGTTGGTTGGCGTCTCAGGTTCAAGAGGTTGATGGATCTGGCTCGCAATAGGAGGATTCTTGTTCAGCCGGGTCTGGATGACGAGAGGCTGCACGAGGACACGCAGACTTCCGTATCTTCAGGAAGCAGAGAGGAGATGCAGACTGCCGTAGATTCAGAAAGCAGAGGCGTCATGAAGTTTCACTTGGAGCACGCCTGCTCTGTGAATCCTTTGTCGCTTGGAGCTCTTAAGCTCTTTGAACCTTTCTCCCTCTCTTCTCGCTCCTTTATTTCTCTTTTTTGCAGACGGAGGGGAGAATATGGATGAAGATTCTATTGACACAGACGATTATACATCCTCCTACTCTAATTGGCGGCCAAACTCATGGAGGCTAAACAAGTTTAAACAAGTCTATGGAGGCCGGTTCCAAGCACACACTAACTCCACATTTTCCCCCCAAATTCCTCAATATTCTGCCTGTAACACCAGCTGCTTCCCATACCGTTACTCTACTTGCACGATGTACAATTAATATGAAATGCATTATGCCCCAATACTATGCAAATCACTTCGCCAGCTCGCAATTTACTTCCGGATGGTTCGTTTCACCAAACTGAGCACCTTTGCCACATCAGTCAAACGGGAAAGAAACAAGCGCTGCCGTGGTCTATGCAAACGAGCCCAAATGCGCGCCCAAATAAGACCAAAATCGATTATACAAAAGGCAGACCTGGCAACGCAGGCTACGCCAATCATGTGACAGACATCCACAAGCTATGGGGCAGAGACGCCATGTGCCACACCGTATCTTAGCAACAACGAAAGCGCTCACTCTCATTGGTCGTGTCATCCTGAGGCCAGTTTCCAGACAATGGCATTGCAGTCTTCGCAGAGAGCTTGCTGTCGCCATTACAGTCAGACACAGCAAGAACAGGGCTCCGGACTGTGATAGTTGGGCGAGCTCAATCACCCTCACCCCTGGACAGCACAATCACCCTCATTTCTCTAATAAATCGCCCTGTCATTCATATTGTCAAGACTTTTAGGTCACTGCAGCCTGCTACTAATGTAACCAATGTTTATGTCCTCTACTGTGATAGCGTTCGTTGTATTTGAGTGATTAGTGGCTAACGCACTTTTACCGTAGCATGTAGCTAACGCTAACGTGGCTAATGCTAACGCTGATGTCGTGACTCAAACGGCTATGTTAAACATCTTATCAACAACCTGTATGAACGTTAGTGTGGTCAATGTCATCAATGCTAACTAATTAGCCCGTTGAACAGTGTTATTTTGGTGTATTTTGTGGGTTTTTGTGACACAATGTCACGTCCAAATGATCACCAGCCTTGGAGAGACACAGTGCGGCTGCAGAGTTCATGTGCAACCTCTAATAAGTCAACATGTTGAAAAATCTTTAGAAAACAGCTGATCTACAAACTCACAACAACTCGCAAAGCCACGCGTTGTGTACACCGGCTATTTTAAAATAGCCAAAGCATATAGGGATACAGTGGTTAATGCAGGTTTTGTAATAATTATATACATCTACAGTTTACAAAAGGACAATATTTGCCTCTGAGATGTAGTCGAGTAGAAGTACAAGTACTGAAAATTGAAGAAAATCCAGTAAAGTTAAAACCCCGCAAATTTGTACAGTACTTGAGTACAAACAAATGTACATTATCTATCTATCTATCTATCTATCCTTCAGCATAAAACGAATATTCTATCTATCTAACTATATAGCTATATCTAGCCTGTCTGTCTCTCTTTGAACACATTACTTAATAAGATGTATGATGATTCATTATATTATTATATGATTATTAGATAATGATTATACGTGCCCCATGATTATTATAAGATCATATATCTTAATCAAATATAATAATCATATGATATAATTAATCATAATATAAGTTATTAATAATCATAATAAAATAACAATATATTGCCCATTTTCGCCCAGCCGTTTCGCCATTTATATATGTGTATATATATATATATATATATATATATATATATATATATATATATATATATATAGAGAGAGAGAGAGAGAGATAGAGATAGAGAGAGAGATATATATATATATATATATATATAGAGAGAGAGAGAGAGAGAGAGAGAGAGAGAGAGAGAGAGAGAGAGAGAGAGAGATAGAGATAGATAGATATATAGATATCCAGTAAAGTACAAATGCCTCAAAAAGTGCAGTACTTGAGTACATGTACTTATTTACTCACCTCAAGTGGGCGCTAGAGCTGAGGCCGCCCGCGCGCAGATTGATGTTTCTATCTTTTTGAATGATATAATGTCGCTAAGGTTAATCATTGTCTCCTGCAGTAATAATGTGTAATTAATGCCCAGGCATAATTAGGGGCCGGAATGTAGGAGCCAAATGAAGGATTATATTTGTATTTGTGCACTGGATGGGATTATTGGTATGTGATTGCTGGAGGCACCTCATTGGCACCTTGTTGGTGGGTGTGCCTTTGTGGGTGGCCTCCGGTGACTATAAATGTGGCTCTCACCTGCTCACCTTTATTGGTTTGTTTGCCGTTGGAGGTAGGGTGATCTGGGAGAGCTATATTTTTGTTGACCACATTTTAGTATTATTGTTAATTGCTCACTGTTTAACTTATCTTGTGCACAGATTTATTACAGATTTATTTATTGTAAATTGTAAATTGTAATAATTGGTGACATTGGACAATAAACATTTTAAACTTGAGCATTTGTTTGGAACTGAGTATTTTAATGCGCGTCATACAGTTTTTAAATCTCCCAGGCTTAGCCTGCCGGCTGATCTTACATAGGGTTTGTTATCAGCCGCAACAATAATAATATCATTTGTCACAAATGTTGTGTGCAGCTCGTGGAAAATATATTTTACGTAACACGTTTCCTGATAAAACTTGAATATGGATATGAAACTAGTGGACCATATGTGAGCTTGTAGATCGGCTATTTTCTAAAAGCTGAAGTATGAAATAGAGCTTAAGTGGTTAATGTATTTTTTGCAATAATAACCTTAATCTAAAACGTTACAAGAACTACAGGAAGCGGAGACGGATTAACCCCGTACATCATCTCTTAGGCCCCCCCATGGGCCCCCCCTGCAGTTTGGAGATACATTGCAGAACTCTAGTCTAGAGACATTGAAGTGTAGTAAGATTGTTGTAAGACTGTAGTAAAATAGAATACTGTAGAAATCATAGTAAACTGCATGGGAACAGTTTAAACATTTAAACACATATACTAGTAGTATTAGCAGTAGCAGTAGCAGCAGCAGTAGTAGCATAACAAAGGAAAGTACCGGGGGAGGGGTGTTAGACAGGGGCCAGGTAGATAGGTGTTTAGCTAGGTGAGCTAAGTGTGAGCCTGAACAGTGGAAACCATGGCAACTGAGCCATTAGCTACAGCACACACACCCACAACACCAATACCAATTGAATATCCAACCTCAGCAAAGCTTAAAAAAGAAAATGATATTTACAAGACTGAACTCCTGACAAATAACATAGAGACACTTTATGCAGACTGTGACTCAAGGAAGGTTGTAACAAACCTAATCTTTTTCACACATAGACCTCAGGCATGGATTGAAGCCACACAAGAGCACTACACAGAGATAAAAAAAAAGGGACCGCTGACTGAGGGATGTAGCCTTAAAATGCACTCAGAGGAAGGAACCACCACTGTAAACATTTACAACTCTGGAAGAGTAACAATCCAGGGGAATAGAACACCCATAGAGAATGACTTCACCAAAATCAGGGAGATGGCACAAGAAAAGTGCACTCCAAACAGTATAGACATAGACACAACAACATACCCAGCCACAGTAGAGAGTCCACCCCCACCCCCACCCCCACCAATCAGTGCCACAAAAGGTCACACCATAGAGCCAAACCTGCTTACCAAGTTGGCTGAACAATTCCATAGCTTAGAATATAGGCAAGTACATATGGAGCAACAGCTGTTGGAGTATAGGCAAGAACAGACAGCTCCCAGGGCCAGTGCCACAAACAGGAACAGGAAGAGAGTGAGACTGTCCAAGACAGTGAGTTGAAGCTCAGACAGGAGTTGGTACAGCTACGGGAACACATGGGAAAGGAGATAAGAGAGCTAAAGGAAGACATGGGAAAGGAGCAAGCAAAGCTAAGAGAAAGACATGAAAAGGAAATAGCAGAGACTAGGGAAAGTATGAGAAAAGACAGAACAGCTAAGGAGAATGACAGAAAAGGAAACAGGGCTACTCAGGAGAGAGATAGAAAGGCTGGAAAGGGAAGCAAGACAAACCAGCAATCAGCAGGGAGGGTTAGAAATAGCAGATAACCTTGACCAATCAGCGGTACCTCAAAGCCAAGTACTCTCCCAAGAGATCGTTCAAGAAGAGGACTCACCCCAACCCACCCCCACTGCTACACCTCCAGAAAACCGCCAGCTACAAAACCCAGAAATTGTACTCATGACTGACTCAAATGGGAAATACATCGATGCAAGAAAGCTCTTCCCAAAGCACAGAGTTGAACACATCAGATGTCGAAACACAGCACGTGCAATGGAGCTATTGACAAGGGACCGGCTGGGCTCCCCCAGCCACATAATAATCCACACCGGCACAAACGACATATGGGTACAGGAAGACCACGAGATGGTTACATCTACCAAGGGAATGATAGAGAAAGCCACCTCAACATTTCCCAACGCAGAAGTAGTCATCTCGGCACTGCTACACAGAGGCGACGTCGAATACGACTACATCAACGCAATCAACGCACAGACTTCCAGAATCTGTGCAAGGAAGAGTAAGGTCCACTTCGCAGAACACCCAACCCTGCACAAGGGAAGCCTACACGACCAGGTACACATCCGCAAGGCTGATATTCCAACCTTTGCAAAGAGCCTGAAGGACATCGCACTCGACCGCGACTATCCTACAGACACAACACCCTACAAACGCAACCATCGTGGACAACATCCTACACCCAGAGGACACCGCACTGCACACAGAGGACACTCTACTAGACGTCACCACCCCTATCAACCTAGCAGACCCTCTCCTAGACACCCCTCCGCCCCATCCAGACCCCATGCCACACAACAGGGTGGCCCACCCATGCCACACAACAGGGTGGCCCACCCACACCCCTGATGCCTATCCTTATCATCAGAGGGGTGATGCATCATTTCAACGACGCAGTGTCCATTTCCAAGATGGAATTGTTGTCCTTGTTGCATCTAAATTTCCTTATGCGGATAATTCCCCAGGGGAGATCGTTCATAGCAAGACTTCTCGACCTCTCTAAGTCTGTGAAAAATCTAAATGAACAAGTGTATTTAGATGATGGTTGTAGATCGGATCTGCGGTTTTGGTCAACCTTGTGCAACCAGTGGAATGGCATCTCTTTTTTCTATCACAACGGTTTGAAATTGTCCGTCGATTTGGGGTTTTACACAGACGCAGCCCCTTCTATCGGGTTTGGAGGGTATTTTAATAACGAGTGGTTTGCCGGTCCATGGCCTAAAGAATTACTTGCGCTGCCAAAAAACGAGTTATCTACAGCATTGTTTGAGCTTTACCCGGTGGTGGTCGCAGCCATGCTATGGGGAAATCAGTGGGCAAGAAAACAGATTGTTGTGTTCTGTGATAACGAAGCAACAGTTCACATTATTAACAAGGGCCGATCCGCAATTCCCATTATCAATAGATTCGTAAGGAGACTGACTTGGACAAGTGTGTTGGGGAATTTCTCAATTTGCGCGTCCCACATTCCAGGACTAGATAATAAAATTGCTGATGCCTTGTCCCGTTTCAAATTTCAGGAGTTCAGGGATCTATGCCCAGATGCAGCTCCATCCAGTCTGGTTTGCCCAGCGTTAGACCAAATAACGCTAGACTAGATGAAAGTTTACAGTCATACATGGATTCGGCTTCTCATTACATGAGACTGGGCCTTTCCAGGAACACATTAAAAGCTTATGATGCTGCATGGTCTTTTTTCAGTTCTTTCTGTGCAGCTTTTTCAGTATCCATTTTTCCGGTTAATATTCCCATGATTTGCGCATTTATAGTTCATTGTGCAGAATCAAAAAGACTTCAGCCCTCTTCTATTAAAGCATTGGTCGCCGGCGTGCAGTTCCATTTAAGATGCCTGAACCCATCCGTGGGTAGTCTGCTCGGGGATCCATCAATTAAGCTCCTTTTCAACGGATTAAAGAAAGCACACCCCCAAGGCAATGATAAACGTCTCCCCCTTCTTCTCCCACTGGTGCATAAATTAGTGTCTCAATTAAGAGCAGGGTGTTTTGGTCCTTTCGTTGATTCTCTCTTGGAAGCAGTTTTTCTTTTGGCATTTTATGGGTTTCTTAGATGTGGGGAATACACTATGTGCACCGAGAGCTTTAACCCCTTGCATGACTTGTCAATTTCTGATTTCTCTCTTCAACCTCACATGTTTTCCATCAATTTAAAGCATTCTAAATCTATCAAGCATTCTAACGGGACATCAATATTCATCGTAAAAACTGATACTGCTTTTTGTCCATTTTCCTCCATGTCTCGCTACCTTCAATGGCGGGTAAATCCTGGGGGAGATGAACCGTTGTTCGTCACGGATGTCGGGAGAGCTATGTCAAGGCCGTGGTTCGCTGCCAGGCTGCGTACAGTGTGCCAGCGATGTGGACTTTGCCCCAAGTTGTACACTCCTCACTCCTTTCGGATCGGGGCAGCAACCTCAGCAGCATCTTTGGTTCCATCATCCACATTGAAAGCCATGGGTCGCTGGTCATCTGCTGCTTATGAACGCTATATTAGTTTAAATACTGATGAAATTCTTGCAGCTCAAAAAGCTATGAGTGTAAATGTATGATCAATTATGGAATAAATTCAGGAGTTGCATAATTGATATATTGTCTAAGTAATTGCTCCTGCCAGAGCGCAGGTCGGGGGTTGGGTAATCATTATAGCATCGGTCGTGTTATGGTCTCACGTTGGCTAATTTGTGGTATTATGATGGTATAATTCTATAGTAGCTTGGTCACGTTGGTTTCATGCATGCTTCAGTGGTATTAGGATGATAGGTGTAGGCATGGTAAACCACTAAGCATTGGTCGTGTTTGGTCTCACGTATACCTAAATGTGGTAGGCTACTAGATTGGTAAATAACTAAGCATTGGTCGTGTTGGGTCTCACGTATGCTTAATGGTGGTTAGATGGTAGGTTATTTCATTTATTTAAGGACTTAAATGAAATTGCGTCACGCTTGATGCTTTAATTGATAAACATTCTCATATAGTTTAAGGTGTGGCTCTGTATTTGCTGGTTTACAACACTGCACATTTTGCCCATATATGGAAATCCTCAAACTATGCAGTCACCACAAACCCAAATACGGACATCTGTGATATCACACATCTGATCAAATAACCGCCTATCTGACCGATACAGACCAGATATAGGCATAATTATATGGAGATCCAGTTGTCCAGAACCACCCAGTACACAGTATCTCTATAGTCATGTGATCAAGATGGAAGTGGCCGATATTTCATATTCCATCCTAATTGGCTAACATTGGCTTCCAAAGTTTGCTGGATAGGTGAACGAAATGCCTCAAATACCTCTGTGTCCGCGACGGTCCCCCGGGACACAGAGAGAGGAGTGCATGATTTTCCACTGCGGGGAGCTTCTCTCTTCTTCTTGCATATGTCATCAGATCCTCAGCTCCGTTGCAGCAAGCCAGTCCAGCGTTTCGTCATCCAGGTTCATCAGGCCCAGGTCGCCATGTGGTGGGCGGTGTTTCGGGCAGCTGGTCATGATGTGTTCCACAGTCTGTAGGGGGTCTCCACATTCACAGTGGGCACTGTCCGAGAGGCCCCACCGTTGCATTGCTTCACCGAAGCGTCCCACACCCGGTTGAGGGTTGTCCACTGCTTACGGGGCAGGTGCTGGCCAGGGACATCTGTGGGATCCTTGATGTAGTTGTGGAGCCTAGATGGTTCTGCTGCTTTCCACTGTTCCCTCCACCTTGCCTTGACCCAGGATGCCTTGCTGATGTCAGCTGGTGTAGTATTGAGCAATTCCTGGGCCTGTATCGCAAAGGGACGCCGGGACTTGAGGCGCTTGCGCTGCGGTCTCTCCGTGATGGTCTTGTGGAGGAGGTGGGATTCACTCAACTGTGCCTTCCGGGCAAGGGCCAGCATGGCTCCTTCCCGTCTGACCTCTGCTGGGGCGATACCAGCTAGGACAGGTAGTTGGTGAGTTTGGAGTGGCTAGTAGGCATCCAGAGACAGTCCGTAAGGCGCCGTTGAGGGCAGTGTCCAGCTTCTTCACGTGGGAGCTGCGGCACCAGACTGGGGCGCAGTACTCGGCAGCCGTGAAGACCAGGGCCTCGGTGGAGATGCGCAGTGTCTTCTGTGTGGCTCCCCATGTGGTACCGGCTAAGCGGCGTATAAGTGCAGTGCGGGCGGTGGTCTTTGCCTTAGCGCTGTCCAGACGCTGTTTGAAAGACAGTGTTCTGTCGAGCTTCACGCCGAGGTACGTAGGGGAGGCTTGGGACTGTAGCCGGGCGCTGTCAACCATGACGTTGATTTTGCGGGTTGCTTCCCTGTTGTTGAGGTGGAACATTGTAGACATGGTCTTGTCCACACTGAGCTTGAGGCGCCAGTCCTTCAGGTACGAGGACAGGATGCTCATGTCCTCCGAGAGGCCCTCCTCCACTGCCTGCCAGGATGGTTTGCTGGTTAGGATGGCCAGGTCATCTGCATAACCGTACTTCCTTGATGATGTTGGGGGTAGGTCATGGATGTAGATGTTAAAAAGCGTGGGTGCCAGCACCGAACCCTGTGGGACACCGTTCTTGAGCTTTCTCACCCTGCTGCTCTGGCCGTTGCTGGTCAGTAGCCGGAAGCTGCGGTTGCTCAGCGTCTCCATTATAAAGCTCACCATGTGCTTATCTGGGATGGTTTCCAGAAGCTTCATGTGTAGCCCACGTAGCCAGACCGTGTCGTAGGCAGCTGTGAGGTCCAGAAAGACGGCACCAGCCTTCTCTCCTGCCTGGAAGCTGTCCTCTATGTCTTGGCACAAGAGGGTTACCTGGTCTGTTGTTGACCTGCCACTTCGGAACCCTGCTTGTTCTTTGGGTAGCTGGGGGTCGATCACTGGGGTGATGCGAGCCAGAATGAGGCGTTCCAGGAGCTTAAATGGGATGCACAACAGTGAGATGGGCCGGTATCCCTTGGGGTCATCGCTCGGCTTGTTAGGCTTCAGCAGGGCGATCACCTTCGCACGACGCCAGATCTTCGGCAGCTTCGAGTGGTGAAGACATGCGGAGAGGAAGGAGCAAATCCAGTCGTTTGCCTTCTTGCCTTGATGTTTAATGTATTCCGCATGGATGCCATCTATGCCTGGCGCCTTACCGGTCTTCAGGCATTGGATGGCCTGCTCGATTTCCTGAGCCGTGAAGTCGGTGGATAGGTTTAAGTCGCATCCTGGGTTCCTGAGCAGCTCATGGACTCTTGCTGATGTTTTTCTGGTGAAGGGGATCCTTATCTGCATTAGGGGAACCGGCCATTACTCAGCAGGAGCGACGCAATGGAGTTTGCCGCTTTGCGGATGCCGCGGGGGAGGTTCTTCTTGGCAGCATTCAGAAGCATCTTACAGTATGACTCGTAGGCATCGTTCAGGTTGTTGGGTCACGGGGCTGGCAGACCAGCGGCTGCCCTGTTCACTTCTTTAGAGAAACCTTCCCAGTTCGCTTTCCGGAAGTTCCATCTCTTCACATCCCTCCCTTGTACAGGGAGGCCCAGTCTAACAGGAAATCACCATCAGCGTTGGAACTGCTGTACCCCCAGTCAGTATGATGGCTATTGAAGTCGCCAGCATACACGGCAGGGGTTGGGGCATCTGTTGCGATGTTGGTGCCAACCTACTTGGAGGTGGTTTGTAAATGTTGACGATGGTAATGTCTTGTACTTTGGTTGAGATCCATTCTAGCTCTGCAACCTCTGGAGATTGTCCTGCAGCTGACCAAGCTATATCCTCGCGGACAAATGTGGCGATACCGTGGTGTTTGTCGGTGGTATGGCCGGCCAGTATGTACCCAGAAACCCTTAGGATGTTCTTGTTTTCCTGGTGGGTCTCCTGCAGGGCGATCACAGTCACATCATTTTTGCTGGCTAATTGCTCAAGGATGTCGATCTTGGCGATGGTGAGACCTTCGACGTTGAGCTGGAGGAGTGCTAGCGTTGGGGCCAGGGTCTGTAGACGCTTTGAAGACATTTGTTTCACTTAAGAGCATGCAACCTTGCAGCTACTCTTTAGTTACTCACAGAGGGGGCCACGTGAAGGCTGTCTTCATCCCCACTGCGGGGAGCGACACACACACACACACACACACACACACACACACACACACACACACACACACACACACACACACACACACACACACACACACACACACACACACACACACACACACACACACACACACACACACTTCTAGTTATTGTTGTTGCCAGACCCAGAGGGTCGGCCTACATGAGGCTTTGTCCCTATTTCGTCCATATATGGGGATGTCGGAATTGTTCCTCTGCACACACGTCAAGCGAAGTCCCCCCATTCAGTCCCCCCTTTCGTCCATACATGGGCATAGAAGGGACCTCTGAAAAGGGACACAGGCTGACACGTCATGTGAAGTCCGGCTTAGCCGTGACGTAGTGCTCTGATCTTATAAAGTACTTATTCTGGGTCTGGCAGAACCAGGTCTCCTGGTCTTGTTAAGAATGGTGGGCACTGGGCAGTGTTGTCAGGGCCCACTGCTCTGTTCACCCTCCCAGAGAGTGGCTTAGCTCCTTTGAGTGTAATCTATATTGATCAGGATGTCAGGATGCCAGTCATGTCCTCTGTCCACTGGACAGGACGCCAGTTGGTTTAGGACACTGCACTTAGTACTCGCGTCATAGTACATAGATACTGGTTGAAACACGTGTGCCACCTTTTGCCCATATATGGAAAATCTCAAACTCTATGCAGTCACCACAAACCCAAATACGTACATCTGTGATATCACATGTGATGTCACAGATAGTGAAAATACATATATATGCTTTAACGACTAAACTCCTAGCGCGCTGATTAATTTACAGAGTGGTAGTTGACTTCTTTCTGTGAATAATGGATGTCAAATTAGCTGGAAAGGTTTTCGGTGCAACCTGCTATCGCAGCAACGCTCCCGTCCTGAGGTTCAGTATGTTCCAATTAGACGTCGACCTGAAGACGCTCACCTTGGTCAAAGACTGTATGGTGGACCGCGATGAAGACCGACGCAAGGACACTCAATACTACAAGAGGTTTGTGGCCAGTTTGGACGATGGCAGAGTCAGTATTTCCATTTACGACTTTACGTATGCTAAATCAACCCCAGGCCAGACAATGGTTGGCAAAAAGTTAGCCGTTATTGGCTGGATGCCAGACACTGCTGTGAATGACAGCCAAGATATTCAGAATGCCATCAGTGGATTTCAGGAGGCCATTGCAAAAACTGTAGGTCCAGATACTATTGTCTTCAATATCACAAAGAGGGACGAACTGAGCATGAAATCCATTCGTGATAAGCTTGGCCTCGAAGGAATAGACCATCTGGAAGGATGCAGTGACTTTGTATCTGAACAATACATTATGTAAGCATATATGGAGATCCAGTTGTCCAGAGCCGCCGATCCAACTGAGCTCATATATGGACATGCCCATATAAGGGCATGCCCATATAAGGGCATATACATACTGATGACATGAGAGATCTCCATATATGGGCATAAAAGGGACCGGATGGGACATGCAATCCCAATTTGCATCGTTCCTGAGTAGGCGGGCAGCGTTCTAGTTTTCAAACAATCTTATTAATTGATTATCTGATTATTTTGAAACATTTCAACAGAACTGAGCATGAAATCCGCAAGGCTTCAAAGCTTAACCTCCAACAACCAGACACGCATCGCCTCCAAAAGCAATGGACCTGAAGTTGTAAGATGTTGTTGTTTTTTTTCTTTTTGAAGAGGGGCAATTCTTAATGAAAAGCGACAGAGGAGAGAGGAGGGCAGATTCAACCAGAAAACGATATAAAAACAGTAAATATAAACTAATATATTATATATATAAAAACCGGTTAGTGTGACATGTCTCCTCCTCAGGGCTACCTCCAGGACTCGCTGTGTGCCTGTATAGGCTTTTTTTTTTTTTCCCACCAAGGTTTTTTTTTTTTTCCACCAAGGTTTTTTTTTTCCCAGACAGGGGATAAATAAGCATATATGGAGATCCAGTTGTCCAGACACACCCATATAAGGGCATATACATACTGATGACATGAGAGATCTCCATATATGGGCATAAAAGGGATCCTGGCAGACAGACAGACAGTTTACAGAGATCTCCATATATGGGCATAAAAGGGACTTTTATAAAAAAAAAAGCTGTGCCATTTACATCCAAAATAATGCGCAGCCCAAAAAAAAGAGGTAAAAAAGTATTTTGCTGCGTGTCTGATACACTTTCCATCTTTTGGCACAAATGCGTCCCCATGAGCCTAGATTGACAGCTACTATGTTGAAAAAGATGCCATCCAAGTTTCCTTTAATGTATCTTAAAAGACAGACAATATTAAATCCTGTGGGTTAATGATTAATTAACCCACTTTGGCTGCACCCGTTTGTTCCATCCTAGACCTGCGGAGCAGCATTGTCTGACCGTCTGACAGACATCTATCTGGACACATGTATTCACTCCAAAATATCTATCAATCACACTAATAAATAATCCCTGTGAAAATATAACATTTTATAAACTCATTTAAACAAACTGTTGCACCAATCTCTGTATGTCTGTAATCCACGCGTCTCGAGAACCGTTCGACCGACGACTTCAAATTCGACACATGCGCCGCAAACAACCCCATAGAGTGCAGTGCCCGGTCGGATAGGCGGTTGTCCAGAACCCCCAAAAAAGGCTCTGACCATGGCCCAAATGAGCCAATTGATTGCCATGGCAACCCCAGCCTCAGCTTGATTTGATTCCCCACACCTGTCCAATTCCCTACACCTGTCCAATTCCCCACACCTGACATTTGATTACTTAGTCCACTTTTCAGTTTCCACAGTCAGTTTGCACTCTTCAGACATCCTCCACACATTCTTCCCAGACGTTTGCCGATACATGCTGATAACTATATCTCCATATAAAGGCATACAGTAAAAGGGACAAGGACAGACAGAGAGAGATCTCCATTATGGACATAAAAGGGACACAGGCAGACAGACATATACAGAGATCTACTTATAAGGGCACAAAAGGAACACAGACAGCAAGACAGGCGGTTACAGCGGGTACTCTGACAACGGTATAATGGGTATTGCATAACAGGGTGGGGCATGCATTCCCTATTGGCATGGAGTGGGCCGGTGCCCGTCGTTAGTTAGTTTAGAATGAATGGCTAAAGGTTGAAGACAGGATGACTACTGCACTACTGCTTTAAACATGGTAGGTTCCCCTAGGCTGGCAGAGGGAGTGTAGCGCCCAGGATTACTTAGACAATTGGCACTGGGTGAAAAAATGGGGTTGCGGGATAAAAACTTTTTTTTTAAACAAAACATGGAATGTTTTACAATCATTTCTGTACAGTCAGCTGAAACATAATCTAGAGCCATACATACAGTATGTACTGTACATATATACATACATATACATACATACAGTATGTACTGTACATATATACATACATATACATACATACAGTATGTACTGTACATATATACATACATATACATACATACAGTATGTACTGTACATATATACATACATATACATACATACAGTATGTACTGTACATATATACATACATATACATACATACAGTATGTACTGTACATATATACATACATATACATACATACAGTATGTACTGTACATATATACATACATATACATACATACAGTATGTACTGTACATATATACATATATACATACAGTATGTACTGCATGTCATATATGTTTGCCACCAGACAGGCAACACAAGGCTACTTCTCACTTCCCAGGACAAACACGCATTCCCTGATGCATGCAGTAGAATAGGCCTACAGATACATGAAATGTATATGTATATGTATATGTATATGTATATGTATATGTATATGTATCTACTGTATGATGCATACAGTAGAATAGGCCTACAGATACATGAAATGTTGCTGCTAAATGACTCAGCAATCACTATTTAAAAAGCAACCATGTAAATAAATACCTGGGAATATATTGTAACGGCCGAGTGGGGTGAAGGAGTCGGACCTTCACCCCACGGCGAAGCCAACAACCCCCCTTGTGCCAGAGAAGCTAGCTCACTCAGGAGGAAGTTGTGGCGGCATATGGGGACGCCACAGATTTGTAGGATAAGCAGTATCAGGTTTGAAGAAACCATACACCTCCCCGTACGTACAGTGGGGAGCCCATACGTATGGAGAGCCCATACGTATGGGCTCCCCAAAGGAAGTGTTCATATGTTCAGTCCATCGCTGACAGAGAATGTGTAACAATCTGCCTTTTACTTTGAAAGGATAATTATTAACTAAAAGGAAAAACAACAGGGTCGGCAGGTCTTTAACGAATTACTTTATATTTAAACCACAAAATAAATAACTAACAGAGCAACCAGTAAATAAATAATACACTCTGGGATATTGAAGAGGCTTCTGTCCCTATCTCTCATCTAACAAACAAAATAAATCAACAAACAAATCAACAAACAATAATTATTTCACAAGCCCCGCCCCCTCCCAACCCAAACAATTCCCAAGTCCTTTGCAACCCTCAAATCACAAGTTCACACGTAAACAATAAACAATAAACACGATGAGTCCGAACGCCACCACAGAGAGTCGCTTACTCGTTTTACATCCTAATACACAGTCCCACGTTAAGGTCCGAGGCGGCCGCTTCCGCCCGCGGTCCAGAGAATATCTGTTAGCTCCTTAGATCCAAACGACTCGTAAACGATCTTCTGCACTGACGGTCCGACTACTATGGTTCGTGGTAAAACCCCTTAAACTATATTCCACCAGAACAAAAACATGGATTTATCTCACCCACGGCTCCGCAAGAATCCTCTCGGCGACCGGCGGTTCATTCATAAATCCAGCTGACGATTCCCCACAGCATTGCAACGACGCGGTCCATTCCCCGCAGGGCTCGACAGTTCATTATACTCAGCTGCAGCTCAATCTTAAGTTTAAACTTAATTTAAACGTAATGTCTTAAACTGTAAAGCTGGCGCCTAGGAGATCTCCTCTTTTCACCCGTCCACACTGGCACACAGGTTTGTTTGTTCCCCCCTCCCCCCCTGAACCACACCCTCTATTTGTAAAGTCAGGTGGCACCAATCATTCAATCAACCCCAGAAATCAGTCCCATTACCCTCACGTGAATTGGAAATTCAGTTCATATTGACTCAAAGTCACTTCACAGTTTCAAACAAGTCATCAATCAGATACAATAACATGCATAGTTTCAAACAGATGTTACATAGCAATCAGATACAATAACATGCATAGGTAAAGCAGATAAATACAATAATATAATTTGTCACAAATGTTGTGTGCAGCTCGTGGAAAAGAAGAGATATTTACGTAACACATGTTTCCTGACAAAACTTTAATATGGATATGAAACTAGTGGACCATATCTGAGCTTGTAGATCGGCTATTTTCTAACAGCTGAAGTATGAAATAGAGCTTAAGTGGTTAATGTATGTTTTGCAATAATAACCTTAATCAGGAAGCGGAGACGGATTAACCCCGTACATCATCTTTTAGGCCCCCCCATGGGCCCCCCCATGCCCCCCCCCCCCCCCCATGGCCCAGTAATCCGTCCTTGGCGGGAAGTCAGTCGGATCAGTGGATCTCCATATATGGAATACCCTGATGTCATCAATATTCCATATTTGACTCCATATTTGGGCATGACTAAAACGTTACTCCATATATGGGCATGATAGGGACACAGACAGACAGACAGACAGACAGACAGACAGACAGACAGACAGACAGACAGACAGACAGACAGACAGACCTCTTACCTCAGCTTGTTTATTGACCTCTGACCTCTGGACTCTGGAATGAACAACATTGCTAGAGCAGTGGTTCTCAAAGTGGGGTCCGGGGACCCCCAGGGGTCCTTCACTGGGTTCCAGGGGGTCCTCAGCAAAATGATTGATAGTTAACCAATGGACCCTTGTGGGTGAGTTAAAGTAACAGAGATTTAAAATGGTATCAAATGGGGGTCCTCTGGGTCTAATGCTTATCAAACTGAGGGTCCTTGAAATGAAAAGGTTTGAGAATCACTGCTTATAGAACCACACTGTAAACCCTTCTCTTATGAGGGTCCATGCTTATAGAACCACACTGTAAACCCTTCTCTTATGAGGGTCCATGCTTATAGAACCACACTGTAAACCCTTCTCTTATGGGGGTCCATGCTTATAGAACCACACTGTAAACCCTTCTCTTATGAGGGTCCATGCTTATAGATCCACACTGTAAACCCTTCTCTTATGAGGGTCCATGCTTATAGAACCACACTGTAAACCCTTCTCTTATGAGGGTCCATGCTTATAGATCCACACTGTAAACCCTTCTCTTATGGGGGTCCATGCTTATAGATCCACACTGTAATCTATAAGCAGGGGGAGTGTAGCGCCCAGGATTACTTAGACAATTGGCACTGGGTGAAAAAATGGGGTCGCCGGATAAAAACCTTTTTTTTTAAAACAAACATGGAAGGTAAACCCTTCTCTTATGGGGGTCCCTGGGGGTCTGCGGGCTCATTATGTATCAATGTGGGGGTCCTTGACATGAAAAGGTTTGAGAGCCAGTGGGCTACAGATCCACTGTCAACATATATATATATATAACGTAAATCTAACAGAAGGCACAAACTATCAGCAAATACAGCTATAAAAAGTGTATAGCTACATTACCTTTCTGTGTGTCCAATATAAGCTGACGTTTGTCAGAGATTAGATTTAAATGTATGCGGCAAAGGCTGCGTTACGGTGAAATTGTCCCCCCCCCCCCCCAAAAAAAAAGATCTACAAGCCTTGGAGAGATGTTTACCTGGTTTAAGTGAGAAGATGGATATATGTTTACCAGTATTATTAAAAGTACTTGTATTGGTACTCTTTATCGGCAAGTACTCAGAAGTAAGTACTCGTACTTAAACTGCTGGATGAGGGAGGAGAGCATTGTATTAGTTTTCCATACAGACTATTTATATGTGACACTGTTGTACTGGGAGCTGACCAGTACAACCACAGTCTAGTACTGTTGTACTGGGAGCTGACCGGTACAACCACAGTCTAGTACTGTTGTACTGGGAGCTGACCGGTACAACCACAGTCTAGTACTGTTGTACTGGGAGCTGACCGGTACAACCACAGTCTAGTACTGTTGTACTGGGAGCTGACCGGTACAACCACAGTCTAGTACTGTTGTACTGGGAGCTGACCGGTACAACCACAGTGTGATACTGTTGTACTGGGAGCTGACCGGTACAACCACAGTCTGATACTGTTGTACTGGGAGCTGACCGGTACAACCACAGTGTGATACTGTTGTACTTGGAGCTGACCGGTACAACCACAGTGTGTTACTGTTGTACTGGGAGCTGACCAGTACAACCACAGTGTGATACTGTTGTACTGGGAGCTGACTGGTACAACCACAGTGTGTTACTGTTGTACTGGGAGCTGACCAGTACAACCACAGTGTGATACTGTTGTACTCGGAGCTGACCAGTACAACCACAGTGTGTTACTGTTGTACTGGGAGCTGACCAGTACAACCACAGTGTGATACTGTTGTACTGGGAGCTGACCAGTACAACCACAGTGTGATACTGTTGTACTCAGAGCTGACCAGTACAACCACAGTGTGATACTGTTGTACTCGGAGCTGACCAGTACAACCACAGTGTGTTACTGTTGTACTGGGAGCTGACCGGTACAACCACAGTCTAGGATAAGGATAATTCCTTTTTAACAGGACGTTCATGAAAGTCCTTGCGGGCTTGTTTCCAATGAGGGCCTGTGAGCAATTACGGGTTAAGAGTCTTGCTCAGGGACAAATTTCATTTCATCGACACATATGCTGGCGTGGCCTGGAATCGTACCTGGGGCAACCAGGGCCTCTGGCTCCCTAGGCGGGCTCACTAACCACTCAGCTATGGCCGCCCCTAGTCTAGTACTGTTGTACTGGGAGCTGACCGGTACAACAGTGATTATGTCTTGCAGTGTTACTACAGTATATCTCTGAGGGTGATAGATGCAGTGGTTCTCAAAATGTGGTCTGTGGGACCCCCAGGGGCCCTTGAGGGGGTTCCAAGGGGTCCCCAACAAATGCAGGATCCAGATGATCCTGAATTTCTCCTGCGGAATCAATAAAGGTCCGAGGCCAAATAAATACATATCATTCTGGGGGTCCTTGACATTAAAATGTCAGAGAAGCACTGATATGGTAGCCTGGTAAACCCTCCCTCCGGAAATCTCATTTCTATTTGATTCCTGGAGTGAATCTGGCCTGATCCGCCTTTCTGCAATATTGGCTGTGTATGCCAAACGGCCGAGCCTATCAGCGTCGTCGCTCATTGTTCTGTGATTGACAGCTTACGTTGGCCAATCAGGTGGCGAGTTCGAGTGAGCCCAAAACACGAACGGCAGCCATCTTTTTCTTGTGCGGCCAATTCTCCGCTATTTTTTTACTTCAAAAAGCTCTCTAACTTCTATTTTGAGGCACGGAATTTACTTATAAGATATCGTTTGGATAGAATTTAGTTGTTTAACTTCATATATGTGGTCAATTAATCATGACAAAGCCTACTTAAAAATAAAAATTTAGAGAACCGGTAGGGGCGGGCAGTGACACCATTGTATCCGAAAAAGGCAACCCATTTTGGGTATGGCTGTCTCAAAAGTCTCGTTGCGTCACATTAAGACTGGTGAACTGCTGATTGGCTGAAGGGGAAAAATTATCATTGGCTGAAGGGGTTGTCAGTCAACGGTATTACTCCCGCCCAACTCCAGCACAGCCAATATTGCAGAAAGGCGGATCAGGCCAGACTCACTCCTGAAATCAAATGGAAATGAGATTTCCGGAGGGAGGGTTTACCAGGCTACTGATATGGTGGCTAATCATTGAGATTGGTGAAGTAGGCATTATAAATTACAATGTGACACATGTTCTCTGTGTTGTTATCCATGTTCTCTGTGTTGTTATCCATGTCCTCTGTGTTGTTATCCATGTTCTCTGTGTTGTTATCCATGTTCTCTGTGTTGTTATCCATGTCCTCTGTGTTGTTATCCATGTCCTCTGTGTTGTTATCCATGTCCTCTGTGTTGTTATCCATGTCCTCACTGTATTGCCTGATTCACTGCCTTTTGCGATTATTTTAATGTTGTTTTATACTTCTGCTTTTCTTTTTTGCTTTATTGTTAAATTAGTTGTAACTGTAATTGTATTCTTGCTCTGTAAAGCACTTTGAGCTGCATTTCATGTCATGAAAGGTTGCTATACAAATAAAGTTGTATTATCATTATTATTATTATTATTATTGTTATTGTTATTATTATTATTATTGTTATTATTATTGTTATTATTATTATTATTATTATTATTATTGTTATTATTATTATTATTATTATTGTTATTATTATTATTATTATTATTGTTATTATTATTATTACATTTATTATTATTATTATTATTTTTATTATTATTATTATTATTATTGTTATTGTTATTATTATTATTATTATTATTATTATTATTATTATTATTATTATTGTTATTATTATTATTATTATTACATTTATTATTATTATTATTTTTATTATTATTATTATTATTGTTATTATTGTTATTATTATTATTATTATTATTATTAAATTTATTATTATTATTATTGTTATTGTTATTGTTATTGTTATTGTTATTATTATTATTTTGAAGCTGAATAAACAGCAACAACAGCAATGCAGAATACAATATAAGTTAAATGTTTCCTTTAGGCTGGCTGGTGAATGATGAAACAAAATGTAAACATCTATCTATCTATCTATCTATCTATCTATCTATCTATCTATCTTATCTATATTTATACATTTCCGTCAACAATAAATGCAGTTATTAATAATAAAGGTATTCAACAAAAACTCCTATCACATCTAATCACCACTGACTGTAACATATCTCCTTTTACAATATATAGACAAAATATAGGCTTTGCTGCCATCTTGTGGTGACAACGGGCAATCACAGCATACATAAACATGTCCATTGCCCATGACATTAAATGACATTAAATGACATTAAATGACATTTAATGACATTTAATGAGTGATTTCCTTGTAAAACAACATAACTTATGATGATAATCAGTAACACATGTACATGTTGGTGCTTTTATTTGTCCTTAAACATCATTATAAACGTAGAATAATATTTAAACTCTGTTAATCACGAGAGAACTAAATATATTATATACTGCGCATGCTCAGTAGAAAGGCCAGTTTATAATTTAGCCGTATGACGGTGACGCGCGCCGAAAATAGCCAATCGTCAGAGCTTGTGGATCGGCTATTTTCGACGACAGCGCAGCCGCAGTACCCAGTCGCATAATTCCATAGGTCACTGATTTCAATGTAACACACCAGAAATCTCTGTTTGATCCTGTCACATGACTAGGTCACATGACTGTGTTTACATCCGCTAGCCCGCTAATTAGTTACCTAGCTAGCTAGTTAGTTAGCTTAGCTAGCTAGCTAGTTAGCTTCTCAAATGATTTGATATTAAAACAAGTTCTGTATTTGTTGTAAAACTTTCTTTATTTCAATGGACAGTTGTGTTAAATACTCTTCTATCCTTTAGTACAACAATAAAACACGGAACACGTAATAATAGCTATGAATATAAAATAAAGCTAACGATAGCTAGAGCTAACACTAACTGCGCATACTCAGTTCTCATGGACGACGGTGCCGCCGGAAATAGCCGAGCTGTAGGATCGGCTATTTTCGACTTCTGGTTTTATTTTGAAAAGAAAGCGGAAAAGCTTGTGTGACGTAAGAACTTTTGACGTGTAACTTGACACGAAACAGTTGGTTTTATTTTGAGAACCCTCCGCCGGAAGTGGGAGGAAGAGCTTTCGCCTTTGACAACATTTGACTGTGTTTACATCCGGTAGCCTGTTAGCCAGCTAGGCTAGCAGTTAGCCTGCTATTAGCTGCTAGCTCCTTAAATAATGTAAAACATCCTGCATTTGTTGTAAAACTGTTCTTTATTTCAATTAATCCAACAGTTAAATAATAATAAATAACAGGCAATCGTTATAGCAAGAATAAAAACACAAGGTTATTTTAAAGTTAATAACTAATAATAATAATAATAATACATTATAAAGTTAATAACTAATAATAATAATACATTATAAAGTTAATAACTAATAATAATAATAATACATTATAAAGTTAATAACTAATAATAATAATACATTATAAAGTTAATAACTAATAATAATAATACATTATAGAGTTAATAACTCATAATAATAATACATTATAAAGTTAATAACTCATAATAATAATACATTATAGAGTTAATAACTAATAATAATAATACATTATAAAGTTAATAACGTTGACAATAAACAGAGCCAATGCGACACACTTAGTAGATCAACCACCAGAGGGCGCTATCATCCACTTCTTTAATACATTTTGCATCACAATGCAACTCAAAGCACAGAGTGTGGAGGTCATGATGAACCACAGGAGGGCGACACTGAGTTGTTGTCCTTTCTGAGTGTCAAAGAAGAGAAGCCAGGGAGTGGGCTTTTCGGATGAAAACAATAGCAGATCTACAAGCCCACAGCGCGTAGCATTCACAACACGCTGAGGGCTTGTAGATCGGCTATTTTTGGCGCGCGACACCATAATACGACGGTGCATAAATGTACTTGAAAGAAAATAAGGTGGAAAGTAACTTTAAATTAATTCATGTTTTATCAGAGAGAAATGTAAAACAGCAGGAGTACAAACACTTTGTCTAAAAGGATATATATATATAATAACATAAATAAATGTTATAATCGTGACAGTCTGTTATGTTTTGTTATTAAAATGAAGAATAAAATGTTCTATGTTGTTCTTGTACATACATTACACATCTTATAGTGACTCACAACCAACAAGTAATGTATTACTTGTTGGTATTACTTGTTGGCAGGCAGGCCGGCCGGCCTGCCTGCCTGCCTGCCTGCCTGCCTACCCAGAATTCCATTTGTTTTCACCGGAAGCCGTAAGCGTTTCAAAAAGCGATCTTTTAATTGTTTTATACTATCTGCGGATCGTTTCTCTTAGCCAGTGGAGCATTAGTTACCATGAGCTGTGCTTTCTTTTTCTGTTAGAATAGAATAGAATAGACTTTATTTGCCATTTGCACAAGTGCATAGGAAATTTTGGAGCTCAGCTCCCAGGGTCAGCATTTTAAAAAGAAGACAGAAAATACAGAGAAAACATACAGTACATCCTACAATCCTACATATATCCTACCACACTCCCCAAAGTCCATATCAAATATAAATATAATAAATAAGCACGTCATAGTCTAAAAAACAGTGCAAATAGTGGTGCAATTCATCTTATCATGATCTGTCCTAATTTAGTTCATCTGCTCTGATTCAGTTCATCTGTCATATTGACTACCGTCCCTAATGTCCTCGGCTACTAAGCGCACAGTGGCAGGAAAAAAGCTGTTAAAAAAGCGTGTTGTGTGGGTGGAGATGCTCTCTGGCCTGTGGTGTCTCAGGTTATGTCCTGAGTCCCTCCACACGAACAGAGGGTGAGCAGGATGATGTTGATCCTCAAGGATGCTCTGTGCTCTCCTCCTACAGCGCTGTGTGTAGATTGTGTCCATGGCAGGGAGATCTGCTCCAATAATCCTCTCTGCAGTTTTGATGACTCGTTGGAGTGATTTCCTTTCAGCTTGGGTAGTGTTTCCATACCACACCGTGATACCGCTGGTGAGGATGCTTTCAACGAGTCCTCTGTAGGCCAGGGTGAGGGGCCGGGAACTGAGTCCGGCCTTCTTCAGCATCCTGATGAAGTACAGCCGCTGCTGGGCTTTTTTCACTGTAGCAACAGTGTTTTCAGTCCAGGTCAGATTTTTTGACACATGAAGGCCAAGAAACTTAAAGCTGTCTGCCTGCTCCACCTCTGTCCCCTTGATGGTGAGGGGTCGCAGTGTGGGAGGTCCCCTCCTAAAATCCAGAATTACTTCCTTCGTTTTGTCCACATTGAGGACAAGGTCATTGTCCTCTCCGTAGCTGATGATGTTGTTCACCTGTTCCCTGTACCCTGACTCGTTTCCTCCTCTAATAAGGCCCAGGATGGTTGTGTCATCGGCATACTTTATTATGATGTTACTCTTATGGGTGGAAACGCAGTCATGTGTGTACAAGGAGTAGAGTTTGGGACTTAGGCAGCAGCCCTGAGGAGTTCCAGTACTAACCGTGAGCTGGGCTGAGGTCTTATTTCCCATCCTCACCACCTGTGGCCTATCTATCAGAAAATCCAATATCCAGTTGCAGGTGGGTGTAGGTACACCGAGGTTTGCCAGTTTCACAGTTAGCTTCATAGGCTTAATTGTGTTGAAAGCCGAGCTGTAATCCAAAAAGAGCATACGTGCATATGTTTTACTTTTCTCCAGATGTTCCAAACAGGAAACCGTTGCGGTAGTTCCTGGCCAAAACCAGATGCCGTCATTTTCCCGGGAAAGTCCCCCCCGACAGCGTTCAATACGAAATATATAAATAAAAGGCTTCCGGGGGTGAAATTCATGGAGTGGGTGTTGTGAAACTTTTGCCACTCACAAAAGATATACAATTTAACTTTAGTTTAGTTGAAAACGTTACCTAGTATTACTTTAATATAGCTGTCAGTCATGTAAATACTGAATCAAGCAATTTAAAAACGGTCTGGGGTCGAACATAAAAGCCTGAGTAGACGTTACAAAGTGAAATATCCCTTTAACAATGTAAATGATGATCTTATGTTTGTTAATCTTAGTAGGCTACATACTGTTTCATTCATTCTGTGTGATCACTGGCTGCCTCTGGTGTGGACTGCGTTACAGCCATGATACTTCACCTTATAAGTCATTACAA
>NC_137614.1:54524729-54542229 GCF_963280865.1 Gymnoscopelus braueri
GGAGCAGTCCCCACAACAATATTTACGATTCTGTGCCTATCGGTACATAACTCGAACGGCGCTGAGTAGGCTCAGGCGAACGTCGCACCGTTCAGGACGGCAACTCGGTCGCTTTAGCTCCCACGGTGGTCCTTCACGGGGTTCCAGTTCGCCTGAGACTGCGCACCTCCGTCATGGTCCCAAACCAAAACCAAAACAGAAACTGAACTATTTAAGTCATCTCCGTCGGTAGGTCAGTATGTCTTGATAACACCCAATGAATGGTCTGATAAATCGCGGGTAGGTCAGTATGTCTTAATAACACCCAATGAATGGTCTGATAAATCGCGGGTAGGTCAGTATGTCGCCTATTTCGCCCATTCAAAGGTCTAATAAGAGGTGATAATGTCCCATTCAATGCATTGATAGCATCCGAATCGGGTGGTTCTATAGGGTTCTATAGGTAGATGCTGTAGGGTTCTATAGGTAGATGCTGTAGGGTTCTATGGGTAGATGCTATAGGGTTCATGTGGTTCATGTTAAACAAGGTGTAGGAGATCTAACCTCCACGATCTCCAGGAGCTCCGTTCTGTCGATGCATCCGCTGCCGTCCTTATCGTACATTTTAAACGTCCATTTCAGCTTGTGTTCCAGTTTCCCTCGAAGCACCAGGTTCAAGGCTGCTACGTACTCCAAGAAGTCTATGGTGTTGTCCTGATAGAGAGACATTTATATCATTATATATATATATATATATATATATATATATATATATATATATATATATATATATATATATATATATATATATATATATATATATATATATATGTATATATACATATATATATATATATATATATATATATGTATATATATATATATATATATATATATATATATATATATATATATATATATATATATATATATATATATATATATATATATATATATATATGAAGCACCAGGTTTAAGGTTGCTACGTACTCCAAGAAGTCTATGGTGTTGTTCTGATAGGAAGACATTGAATATTAGATCTATAGTGTTATAGTGTTGTCCTGTAAGGCAGTGGTTCCCAAACTGGGGGTCCCCAAATTATTTGGGGGACCCCAGATGCATTGCATAGCTTAATGTGCAACATTGTTTTCTCACTCAACAGTATTTAATAATATTAGTTACAAGTAAGACAGAGGCAAACATTGTGAAAATAGCCGATCTACAAGCTCGTTCGGCTATTTTCACAATACTAGATTTTCAGGCCTTCAAACCTAGTCCTAGTTCTAACGAGTAATCCACGCTCACTATAAATAATGTTCATAAGACATAAATCCATAACTCACTATAAATGAATGTTCATAAGACATAAATCCATAACTCACTATAAATTAATGCTCATAAGACATAAATCCATAACTCACTATAAATTAATGCTCATAAGACATAAATCCATAACTCACTATAAATGAATGTTCATAAGACATAAATCCATAACTCACTCCGTTCTTGTCGAAGGCTTTGAACATTTGTTCGATGTAGTCGGCTCCCTCCTTGTTGTTGGTGACTCCGAAGAAGCTCCTGAACTCGTGCATGAAGAGCGTTCCGCTCGGACATTCCACCACAAACTTCTTGTACCACTCCTGCAGCTCTGCCACGTCGATCTCCTGAGACGGGTCGAAGTCCGCGGTGAGACGCGCGCCCATCGCCCAAAACTAGACAAAAAAATGAAAAACTCCTGTCAAAACTTTACGTGAAGTTTAGTCTCTCACATTGAAACTCTGTAGATTCTGTCTCCCTACATAACGAGGATGATGTCGTGTTCTGTTTGCTGCTAGACAAACGTTTTGAAAACTACTTTTACCAAACTAAAAAACCTGGTTCTGGTTACTTTGCCAAACTAAAAACACAGTTATGGTTACTTTGCCAAACAAAAAAACACGGTTATGGTTCCTTTGCCAAACTAAAAACACGGTTATGGTTCCTTTGCCAAACTAAAAAACACGGTTCTGGTTACTTTGCCAAACTAAAAACACGGTTATGGTTCCTTTGCCAAACTAAAAACCTGGTTCTGGTTACTTTGCCAAACTAAAAACACGGTTATGGTTCCTGTGCGCTGCAGTTCTCCACTGAGGGAGAGGACGGTACAAGCAGCATTATGGCTTAATGAGGATTACAGGAATATAATCTGTCAACATCTATTAGAGGAGACAGAGATCATAGAGGATTTGTCTTGTTCCCATTGGGCCCTGTCTGTGCTCTATAAACCATGTCCAGACTTTACCCTCCAGAACCAGGATGTAAACAATGTCCACACTGTACTCTCCAGAACCAGGATGTTCCTGAGAGATGGGAGGGGCCACCCAGTGCTGTGGCTCTGGATTGGTCAATCTGTGGTGATGACACTGGAACCAAACGCTAGTAGAGCAACACAACGTTTTTAAAATAGTTTAAATAAGCTCACAATATGTCACAATGTGAGCTTTAAGATCCAATATTTTGTTTGTTATTTTTGAAATAGTTTGAACAAGCTAAATCAAACTGAAAGTTTGAGTTTTTTTAAACGACATATTAATCCCTTCAGGGTGTTTCTGATTACAATAGAAACAAAGAAAACAAACAAATACACTTGAACAAATAAAGCCTCAGAAAGGCCCCCAAAGCCACTCAAAATGCTGTGTTTTCATATCTTCCAATATTAACATTGCATGGAGAATGGGTGGACCAACAGAGGGTGAGTGGACCAACAGAGGGTGGACCAACAGAGGGTGGGTGGACCAACAGAGGGTGGGTGGACCAACAGAGGGTGAGTGGACCAACAGAGGATGGGTGGACCAACAGAGGGTGGACCAACAGAGGGTGGACCAACAGAGGGTGGACCAACAGAGGGTGAGTGGACCAACAGAGGGTGGGTGGACCAACAGAGGGTGGACCAACAGAGGGTGGGTGGACCAACAGAGGGTGGACCAACAGAGGGTGGGTGGACCAACAGAGGGTGGACCAACAGAGGGTGGACCAACAGAGGGTGGACCAACAGAGGGTGAGTGGACCAACAGAGGGTGGACCAACAGAGGGTGAGTGGACCAACAGAGGGTGGACCAACAGAGGGTGAGTGGACCAACAGAGGGTGGACCAACAGAGGGTGGGTGGACCAACAGAGGGTGGACCAACAGAGGGTGGGTGGACCAACAGAGGGTGGACCAACAGAGGGTGGACCAACAGAGGGTGGACCAACAGAGGGTGGACCAACAGAGACCAACAGAGGGTGGACCAACAGAGGGTGGGTGGACCAACAGAGGGTGGACCAACAGAGACCAACAGAGGGTGGACCAACAGAGACCAACAGAGGGTGGGTGGACCAACAGAGGGTGGACCAACAGAGACCAACAGAGGGTGGACCAACAGAGACCAACAGAGGGTGGACCAACAGAGGGTGGGTGGACCAACAGAGGGTGGACCAACAGAGACCAACAGAGGGTGGACCAACAGAGACCAACAGAGGGTGGGTGGACCAACAGAGGGTGGGTGGACCAACAGAGGGTGGACCAACAGAGGGTGGGTGGACCAACAGAGGGTGGACCAACAGAGGGTGGGTGGACCAACAGAGGGTTGACCAACAGAGACCAACAGAGGGTGGGTGGACCAACAGAGGGTGGACCAACAGAGGGTGGGTGGACCAACAGAGGGTTGACCAACAGAGACCAACAGAGGGTGGGTGGACCAACAGAGGGTGGACCAACAGAGGGTGGGTGGACCAACAGAGGGTGGGTGGATCAACAGAGGGTGGACCAACAGAGACCAACAGAGGGTGGACCAACAGAGGGTGGACCAACAGAGACCAACAGAGGGTGGGTGGACCAACAGACCAACAGAGGGTGGGTGGACCAACAGAGCATGTCACAAACGGTCCGGATTTGCAAGGCGGACTGCTTACTGCTGCCAGGGGCAGGATATAGTAGTGTGTGTGTGTGTGTGTGTGTGTGTGTGTGTGTGTGTGTGTGTGTGTGTGTGTGTGTGTGTGTGTGTGTGTGTGTGTGTGTGTGTGTCAGAACACTGACAGCAGTGTTTATGAGGATCATAAACTGTCATAAGCACTCTGAAGGTCATGACGATCACATGATTAACATGATGACTCACCTCCTGTGTTGTGACTCAACACAGAGATACACACAAACTTCTACACACATTTACACACAAACATCTTTACATGAAGCTTTAACTTAATGTGATCAATACCAAGTAATGAGTCATCATATTTAACTTAATGTGATCAATACCAAGTAATGAGTCATCATATTTAACTTAATGTGATCAATACCAAGTAATGAGTCATCATATTTAACTTAATGTGATCAATACCAAGTAATGAGTCATCATATTTAACTTAATGTGATCAATACCAAGTAATGAGTCATCATATTTAACTTAATGTGATCAATACCAAGTAATGAGTCATCATATTTAACTTAATGTGATCAATACCAAGTAATGAGTCATCATATTTAACTTAATGTGATCAATACCAAGTAATGAGTCATCATATTTAACTTAATGTGATCAATACCAAGTAATGAGTCATCATATTTAACTTAATGTGATCAATACCAAGTGTTATGATTATGACGGGTATATGAAGAGGCTGAGTGCAGGCTAGGTTTCTCTCCTGTGTGTGTGTGTGTGTGTGTGTGTGTGTGTGTGTGTGTGTGTGTGTGTGTGTGTGTGTGTGTGTGTGTGTGTGTGTGTGTGTGGGGGGGGGGGGGGGAGAGTGTCGTGGTGTGATTGGATGATTATTAGGAGGGCGTGCCAGCAGCAGACGCATCCGTGCCTGATTGGTGGCCAGAGGGAGGCTTCAACTTTAAAAGGCTGTCAACGGGCCGGCGACAGTGAACCCGTTCCTTCTCGAATTCCAACCCGTCCGTCCGTCCTCTGTGTTCTGTAGTAGCCATTTTGTGCATGTGAAGCCGAACATATATGTAACACTCGATCAACTAACTATTCCTCTGCCCCTGGCGAGTTTTGTAATCACTTTGAAGAATAAAAAGAAAAGATCGAAAAAGCAAACTGTTTGGACGGCGGTTCTTGGGAGTTGGGAAGGGCGGTCTTCCACATCATATGTTGCGTCTCGGTTCCCCTAGGCCGGGGCGTAACACAAGTAATGAGTCATCATAGGCGTCTGTCAGTCAGTGATGACGATGGATGGCGCCAGGGGACCAGCTGGAAATCTGAAAGATCAGTTGAATTGATGAGATTATTATTGTGCCAGTAGAGGGCAGGCGTCCCTATGTTGAGCATTAAAAAGGGGAATAGAACATTAATTTTGTGAAAATAGCAGATCTACAAGTTGATGCATTGTGAGATTCTAAATTATTTAGAAAAAAGCCAAGATTATGAGGACATCAAGTTTATGCAATAGAGTTCCATGTGGTTCAGAGTCATGAAAAGTCACTGTGACAAATAGTGTGTTGCCTGTTTGCTGTCTGGCTCTAACTGACTGACCAGCTGTTATAAAGCTGCTGAGTTAAGTACTCAGCTGGCTGATTGTCAGATGGGCTGCAGGTGTGACCACAGCCACAACTACTTAGTGTATATATAAACATATATATGTATGTATGTATGTATGTATGTATGTATGTATGTATGTATGTATGTATGTATGTATGTATGTGTGTGTGTGTGTGTGTGTGTGTGTGTGTGTGTGTGTGTGTGTGTGTGTGTGTGTGTGTGTGTGTGTGTGTGGGCTATATATATATGTGTGTATATATATATATATATATATATATATATATATATATATATATATATATATATATATATATATATATATATATATATATATATATATATATATATATATATATGTATGTATGTATGTATGTATGTATGTATGTATGTATGCTAGGGTATCTTTATGTCATCATGATTTGTGTGCATGGGGTTCTCATCTTAAACAAGCTCAGTGCTTAATGATTCTTCCAGTTTAGTAGACCTTGTATTGTGAATTTGTACTTCCATGTAGCCTACTGTTATTCTCATGTCTTACTAAATAAAGTACATCAATCAATCAAATCACACACACACACACACACACACACACACACACACACACACACACACACACACACACACACACACACACACACACACACACACACACACACACACACACACGGGAAATCAGAAGTGTGCTGCTGCCTGCCTTGTCTTTCAGGGAAACAAAGTACCTTAGGGTGTTTCAGTGTTTCTTGTGTAGAGGAGGCGTTCCAGTTCAGCAGCTTCTGGAGCAACTTCATAATAATAACAGAGATTAGAAAGCGCTGCGTTTCATCAAACATTAACACACAACACACTCAATGACATGACATTAATCATATACAGATGATCTGGAGCCGTTTGGTTGAGGGTATAGATATATAGAATAGATCTATAATAGTCTGTCTGTGCCTTTAATGTTCGCTGCGCTGCGCTGCGCGGCAGACAGTAACGTCACAGCCAGCGTTGCCAGATGTTGTGAGAGAAACAAGCAACCAGCTCTATGAAAACAAGCCCAAAAAGAAGGGAGCACTTCGCCCTCTAAACATACACATTGGATATTTGAAAACAGCAGATCTACAAGCTCACACATAAACAACTACACTTTAGAAACAAATAAACCGCAACCCACAACCACCAATATTTACAAGCAACTTTACAGAAAGAACAGGCTTACAATAAGCGGACATGGCAACACTGGTCACAGCTGTGTTGTTGTGACCGGTGGGTGAAAAGTAAGTAAAGAAACTAAGAGACCAATGAGTCAGCAGCTCTGATCTGATCTACTTATTAATTAACCTTTAATTAATGATTCAGCAGCTCTGATCTGATCTACTTATTAATTAACCTTTAATTAATGATTCAGCAGCTCTGATCTGATCTACTTATTAATTAACCTTTAATTAATGATTCAGCAGCTCTGATCTGATCTACACTTATTAATTAACCTTTAATTAACGATTCAGCAGCTCTGATCTGATCTACTTATTAATTAACCTTTAATTAATGAGTCAGCAGCTCTGATCTGATCTACTTATTAATTAACCTTTAATTACAACCTGATGGATCTGGTCCACCACAACAACAGTCTGCTGGACATGGATGAAACATCTGTAAACATCTGTCTGGAGGATGAAGACATTCTGCCTCTGCATTCAGCCTGGACCTTCTGGTTAGACAGGTAAACACTCTGCTCTCTACTAGTGATGTCTGGACCTTCTGGTTAGACAGGTGAACACTCTGCTCTCTACTAGTGATGTCTGGACCTTCTGGTTAGACAGGTAAACACTCTGCTCTCTACTAGTGATGTCTGGACCTTCTGGTTAGACAGGTAAACACTCTGCTCTCTACTAGTGATGTCTGGACCTTCTGGTTAGACAGGTAAACACTCTGCTCTCTACTAGTCATGTCTGGACCTTCTGGTTAGACAGGTAAACACTCTGCTCTCTACTAGTGATGTCTGGACCTTCTGGTTAGACAGGTAAACACTCTGCTCTCTATTAGTGATGTCTGGACCTTCTGGTTAGACAGGTAAACACTCTGCTCTCTGCTAGTGATGTCTGGACCTTCTGGTTAGACAGGTAAACACTCTGCTCTCTACTAGTGATGTCTGGACCTTCTGGTTAGACAGGTAAACACTCTGCTCTCTACTAGTGATGTCTGGACCTTCTGGTTAGACAGGTGAATGATCTGCTCTCTACTAGTGATGTCTGGACCTTCTGGTTAGACAGGTAAACACTCTGCTCTCTACTAGTGATGTCTGGACCTTCTGGTTAGACAGGTAAACACTCTGCTCTCTACTAGTGATGTCTGGACCTTCTGGTTAGACAGGTAAACACTCTGCTCTCTACTAGTGATGTCTGGACCTTCTGGTTAGACAGGTAAACACTCTGCTCTCTACTAGTGATGTCTGGACCTTCTGGTTAGACAGGTGAACACTCTGCTCTCTACTAGTGATGTCTGGACCTTCTGGTTAGACAGGTAAACACTCTGCTCTCTACTAGTGATGTCTGGACCTTCTGGTTAGACAGGTAAACACTCTGCTCTCTACTAGTGATGTCTGGTTAACCCAGATAAACATCTATGATCCATAACCTTTATTTACATCTGGCTTTAACCTTTAACCTTTAACCTTTATATACATCTGGCTCATTCATACAATAATAATAATAATAATATTTGACTTTATGTAGATAAAGGAATCGACACAAAACCTTCTAATAGGTTTAATTATTATTGAATTGATTGTCTATGCAGCCAATTAGTCAATAATCAATACGGTTATGTATCAATAACATATATTTTGAGTAAATGTTTTTATTATCTACACTGTAGATAGAAGGACTGATAGATTGATGTACTTTATTTAGTAAGACATGAGAACATCAGTACATGGAAACACATTCACAATACAAGGTCTACTGAACTGGAAGACTCATTAAGCACTGAGCTTGTTTAAGATGAGATCCCCATGCACACACATCATGATGAAAAGGACTAATCAATGCTTTATAAATGGTATGTTGGGACTGTAAAAGGTTTGTTTATGAACAGCTGGAGTAAAATAGACTATATTTAGATTTAGGATAAGAAAGTAGCATATTGAAATAGCATAATTCTCACATAAATAAAGCTCTTTAACATTTATACTGTATGAACCATAATGTATTATGTTGAAAACCTTTAATGAGTGAACAGTAGGTTCATGTTGGGACAACAAATCTATAGAATAATAATACAGACATGTTTTCACTGTGACCTACATACTGTATGCAGCACCTGATGGGTTAATATTACAAACTAATTCATAACTAATAATCTCATGTAAACAGAAGAACTTTATGCAGGCCTCTGATACATGTGCTGACATTGAACTTTGTCTATTTTAATATTTTCATGAGTTTATTATTGTGGATTATATATATATATATATATATATATATATATATATATATATATATATATATATATATATATATATATATATATATATATATATGTGTGTGTATGTGTGTATGTGTGTATGTGTGTATGTGTATGTGTATGTGTGTATGTATCTGTACTGTATATATCTGTGCTCTGATTCCAGTACTGGAGTTGTTGTCTGTCAGGGAGCAGATCACATGACAACATGACCCAGCAGAAAAACACACACACACACACACACACACACACACACACACACACACACACACACACACACACACACACACACACACACACACACACACACACACACACACAGTGGAAAACAGTAACTTAGAATATAAATAAACATCCATGTGTTGTCAAATAATAATAATAATAATAATAATAATAATAATAATAATAATAATAATAATAATAATAAGGATAATAATAATAATAATAATAATAATAATAATAAGGATAATAATAATAATAATAATAATAATAAGGATAATAATAATAATAATAATAAGGATAATAATAATGTGTGTGTTGTCAGATAATAATAATGATAATGATAATGATAATGTGTGTGTTGTCAGATAATAATAATAATAATAATAATAATAATAATAATAATAATAATAATAATGATAATAATAATAATAATAATAATAATAATTAGGATAATAATAATAATAATAATAATAAGGATAATAATAATGATAATGATAATGATAATGTGTGTGTTGTCAGATAATAATAATAATAATAATAATAATAATAAGGATAATAATAATAATAATAAGGATAATAATAATAATAATAATAATAATAATAATAATAATAATAATAATAATGATAATGTGTGTGTTGTCAGATAATAATAATAATAATAATAATAATAATAAGGATAATAATAATAATAATAATAATAATAATAAGGATAATAATAAGGATAATAATAATAATAATAAGGATAATAATAATAATAATAATAAGGATAATAATAATAATAATAATAATAATAATGATAATAATAATGATAATAATAATGTGTGTGTTGTCAGATAATAATAATAATAATAATAATAATGATAATAATAAGGATAATAAGAATAATAATAAGGATAATAATAATAATAATAATAATAATAAGGATAATAATAATAATAAGGATAATAATAATGATAATAATAATGTGTGTGTTGTCAGATAATAATAATAATAATAATAATAATAATAATAATAATAATAATAATGATGTGTGTGTTGTCAGATAATAATAAGGGTAATAATAATAATAATAATAATAATAATAATAAGGATAATAATAATAATAATGTGTGTGTTGTCAGATAATAATAATAATAATAATAATAATAATAAGGATAATAATAATAATAATAATAATAAGGATAATAATAATAATAATAATAATAATAAGGATAATAATAATAATAATAATAATAATAATAATAAGGATAATAATAATAATAATAAGGATAATAATAATAATAAGGATAATAATAATGATAATAATAATGTGTGTGTTGTCAGATGATAATGATAAGGGTAATGAATAATGTGTGTGTTGTCAGATCTCTGCCAGGAACGACAGCAGCTGAATGTGAGTCAAATCTGAAGAAAATCTACACTGTGGAAACTGTCCAGGTAACACACACACACACACACACACACACACACACACACACACACACACACACACACACACACACACACACACACACACACACACACACACACACACACACACACACACACACTACATCACAGAGGTTGTTGCTGTTATCATTTCATTGTGTATCTGATAACTTGGCTGAACTTCTTTCATTAGATAGAAATAAGTGCAGCCATCTTTGTAAGAAAGAGAAAGAAAGAAAGAAGGAAGAAGTGTTAAACACCACGTAGCATCAGGTCATCATAGTGTTAAACACCACGTAGCATCAGGTCATCATAGTGTTAAACACCACGTAGCATCAGGTCATCATAGTGTTAAACACCACGTAGCATCAGGTCATCATAGTGTTAAACACCACGTAGCATCAGGTCATCATAGTGTTAAACACCACGTAGCATCAGGTCATCATAGTGTTAAACACCACGTAGCATCAGGTCATCATAGTGTTAAACACCACGTAGCATCAGGTCATCATAGTGTTAAACACCACGTAGCATCAGGTCATCATAGTGTTAAACACCACGTAGCATCAGGTCATCATAGTGTTAAACACCACGTAGCATCAGGTCATCATAGTGTTAAACACCACGTAGCATCAGGTCATCATAGTGTTAAACACTACGTAGCATCAGGTCATCATAGTGTTAAACACCACGTAGCATCAGGTCATCATAGTGTTAAACACCACGTAGCATCAGGTCATCATAGTGTTAAACACCACGTAGCATCAGGTCATCATAGTGTTAAACACCACGTAGCATCAGGTCATCATAGTGTTAAACACCACGTAGCATCAGGTCATCATAGTGTTAAACACCACGTAGCATCAGGTCATCATAGTGTTAAACACCACGTAGCATCAGGTCATCATAGTGTTAAACACCACGTAGCATCAGGTCATCATAGGAGAACATTCCTCAAAAAATAGGCGAAGAAGAGAAGAGTTCAAATGTAAGACTACGCCACCTTGGTAATGGTCAACCAAGGAAATTAAATATATAACCTTTAAATCGGGTTCCTCAACATAATGCAAGTTCGCCAATCAGGACTGAGACATGAGTTTCCCCCAAACAGGAAGTTTATTTAAGTGTAGGACATAAACATATTTCAATATAAATAGTACAACTGTTTATTAAAAGCCTAATTACAAAATATAAAGCAGTATAACAAATTCCTAAAAACCATGTAATCACAGTAGGCCTATACAATAATGCTGAATATTGAACCTCCAGGTAGATAGCCACTCACAACAATAAGATCAACATGCTGTATCCGGGGCCAATGGGCCAATAGGCAACAGTCAACCATTAAACAGGGGATAAGCTAAGGCAGCTAAGCTAAAAGGGTAGGCTAACCTTTGCCCAACTGACGACCAAAAGACTAAGCACACACACACACACACACACACACACACACACACACACACACACACACACACACACACACACACACACACACACACACACACACACACACACACACACACACACACACACACACACAGTGCAAACAGGTGCTCACGTTCACACTACACAGCAAACCTTATTAGGGTGGTGGGCTACAGTGATCCTACGTGACCCCTGCAGCAACGCTCATCACAGTGTTTGGGGGGGGGGGGACAAAACAAAACCTATCAGTACAAAAGAAATAGATCAATAAAAACAAACAATAAAACTCAGCTAAAACAAAACAGCAGTGGTGATAACTACAGGTACAGAGTAGAAACAACAACGTTTAGTACACTATTCAAACAAATACAATCAAATAAACGGAACAGTTTGTTTGTATACCTTGGATTGTCAATGTTTTTCCTATTCTCCCCTCTCGGCACATGTACTCGTCACATGTACTCGTCACGTCGGGACTCAAGCATCATGGCCTCAACCTGGGTATTAACACAATAAATGATTAAAATACTAAAACAGCATTTTCAGTGTAACAATCAAAACATAAATGCAGTGTTACTGCATTCAACCATCAACCACAAAGCAGACTGTGTTTGGTAGACTGCAGGGCCTTTAAGTACTCCCAGTGATTGGCAAATGAGGAAGTGACAGTGCATAATGATGTGTTCTATGTTCTCTGTGTTCTCTGTGTTCTGTGTTCTCTGTGTTCTCTGTGTTCTGTGTTCTCTGTGTTCTATGTTCTCTGTGTTCTCTGTGTTCTCTGTGTTCTCTGTGTTCTCTGGGTTCTGTGTTCTCTGTGTTCTCTGTGTTCTCTGTGTTCTCTGTGTTCTCTGGGTTCTGGGTTCTCTGTGTTCTCTGTGTTGTGAGCAGAACTTCTGGAGAGTTTACAACAACATACCTGGAGTGTCCAACCTGCCTCTGAGATGTAGCTACCACCTGATGAGAGGAGAGAGAAGACCTCTATGGTACATAGATATAGATAGATACTGTCAATGGTAAATGGTGCATTTATATAGCGTTTTATCCAAAGCTCTTTACATAGATTGTGCATTACATTCACACATTAGCACACCCAATCACACACACATTCACACACACATTCCTACACCGATGGAGGAGGAAACCATGCCACACCAACCTGCTCATCAGGAGCAATTAGGGGTTCAGTGTGTTGCTCAAGGACACTTCTACACTAACTCTGGGGGAGACCGGGATCGAACTGGAAACCTTGCGGTTTCCAGCCACTCTACCCCTGAGCCACTGCTGCCCCCACACTACGGTCTATACACCCTAACCCTAACACCTCTATGGTACATCTATCTATCTATCTATCTATCTATCTATCTATCTATCTATCTATCTATCTATCTATCTATCTATCTATCTATCTATCTATCTATCTATCTATCTATCTATCTATCTATCTATCTATCTATCTATACTGTCTATACACCCTAACCCTAACATCTCTTATAGTCATAGTCATGTTTTAGTCTAGTTTTAGTCCTCACTGAGAAGGCAGCCCAGGTGCTCATCCAGGCTCTTGTCATCTCCCGCCTGGACTACTGCAACTCCCTCCTTGCTGGTGCTCCGGCATCTGCCATCAGACCTCTGGAGCTTGTTCAGAAACCTGCGGCTCGTCTGGTGTTCAACCGCCCCAAGTTCTCCCACACAACTATCCTTCTCTGTTCTCTACACTGGCTCCTTGTAACGGCTCACATCCAGTTTAAAACCCTGGTGCTAGCCTATATGGCAGTGAAAGTAACAGCTCCTCCTTACCTCCGGGCTATGGTCGATACTTACACCCCGGGCCACCTCGGGGCGACTGATTGCCTCGTCACTCAAGGGTCCTTCTGGCCGATCTACACGGTCACAGCTTTTTTCTGTTCTGGCCCCACAGTGGTGGAATGAACTCCCCACTGATGTCAGGACAGCAGAGACACTGAAAACCCACATCTTCACGAAACACTACCCTGACCCTTCCTCTTAGCCTTGCCTACTTGTTGTCAATTATTTGTACGAGCTCTTGTTTTATTGGATCTTGTTTATTTGATAGACTTATTTGTTTTATCTCTTTCTCATTTGATTTTCCTATTTGTCTCATCTGTTTAAGAAAGTAGGTAGCTGATATATTGCACTTTTACCTTAGTGCTAGGGGTGCCGTGTCATTGTTCCGACGGCGCATTATTCCGACGGTTACTAACCCTATACCTAACCCTAACCGCACGCGGAAGCCACGTAGTCGGAGTAATGGGATGTCGGACTTATGGGCAGTCCCCGTGCTAGGTATACTCTTAGCTGCTTGTTTTAAAAGAGAATGCACTTCAGACTTCTGGTGATTAGTAGTTTTCTTGCTTACCTATGTTGAATGCACTTATTGTAAGTCGCTTTGGATAAAAGTGTCTGCTAAATGACTGTAATGTAATGTAGTTGACTAAATATCATAGGATTTTAGTCGACTAAAACTACAGTTGATTTAGTCGACTAAATGGTATTTTGGCAGGACTTGATGACATCGTAATTTACTCTATACCTGCCAAAAATAGCCGATCTACAAGCTCACAACATGAACAGTCTTTCATCTGCTTGTTCACAGGGAGGAAGAAAGCAACGCCAAAGGTGGAGTTTGGAAAATGAAAGTCCCAAAAGAATCCTCAGTAAG
The DNA here is from genome assembly GCF_963280865.1 of Gymnoscopelus braueri. Classification (NCBI taxonomy): domain Eukaryota; kingdom Metazoa; phylum Chordata; class Actinopteri; order Myctophiformes; family Myctophidae; genus Gymnoscopelus; species Gymnoscopelus braueri. The sequence goes on from NC_137614.1 coordinate 54,539,413, forward strand.
TAAATTAACTTACACATGTACAGTAATGTACATTAATGTACAGTAATGTACATTAATGAACAGTAAGTGATTAAGTTACTCACCACACTGACTCCTTTCTATATCATTTAAATCACATTAAAAACATTATGTTCCAGAAAGCAAAACGACCTTCATGGTTATTTCTTGTTCAAGTTGTGTTATTATCTCATTTTATTTTCACTCATGTATTACCTTTGTGACATTCTTAGTTTGTATTGTGTGTTCTTTGTGTTTGTGACTCATGTTTAGAGACGTGCTGCATACATAAATACATGTATTATTATAATAATTATTATAATTACAGCCTGCGGTCTGGAAGGAGTTGCTCCTGGCCACCATAGGAGAGCAGTTCACTGATTACTGTGCCTCAGGTACTTACATCATTATATCATTATAGGTCATAATTATTCATAATTATATATTTACATGAAACGTTGAGACTATTAGACGTGTTGTTGTGTGTGTCTTTAAAGGAATAATTCACCATTCTATGATTCATTCACCATGTGAAGCCTTGACAGAATGTGTGTTTGTGTTGGGGGGGGGGGGGGTCCAATATTAACAACAGCAATACTGGGGCACCACTGGCCTAGTGGTGAAGGCACATACCATATATAGGCTCTAATGACAGAGAGTCGCAGGTTCAATGCCCGAGCCTTTGCTGTTGCCCCTGTTTCCTGTCATTACATTCTGCATTACATTCACACATTAACATACATTCACATCATGTTTCTGGGTAGAGGATGACGTGATGGGACAGAGAAGATATAATAATAATGATAATAATAATATTCATAATATTCATAATATTCATAATATTCATAATGATAATATTGTGTCCCCAGAGGATGAGGTCATCGGGGTCAGTATCAGTGTCAGAGACAGAGAAGACGTGGTCCAGGTCTGGAACGGAAACGCCTGCTATGCTAACGAGGCTAACATCCTGGGACGCATCTATGAACTGCTGCCTGAGATCTCGTTTAAAGCTGTGTTTTATAAACGTGAGTATCTGCTTTTAATATTAATAATAATACTAATAACTAAACTGTGCTCCTCTGAGCACAGGTCTCCGCCAGGTCAGGTAGGTTATTGTGGGCCAGCAATGTTCGGAAACGCCAATCAGGATGAAATATGAAATATGGGACAGTTCTTCAGTCATGTGATCCGTCTTGATCACATGACTATAAAGATCATGTGTACCGATTTGTGTGCTGTTTGGACAAAATCTGAAGAAGTAATATTTATTTATTTTTTGCCAAAATCTGCCTCCTTGTGGCATCCAGGGAGTGTGTGTGTATAGTTTCACGTTGATCAACATCTCCCATCAACGCTTTCTGTCAGAGAGAGGGGCGGAAAGGGGGTGTGGCCCCTTTCCTACAGGGCCGCACCTTTTCCCTAGAAAGCCTGTTCTGTCCTTTCTGTCAAAAACCGAACTTTGATTCTGCCCACATGAGGGGTTAATCTGACAATATGCTTTTCAATGGGAACGGAGAGGTTTGATGCCAAAACAAGCTCTGTATGTGTCAACGTCATGTAATGTAGAAACAGGTCAGAGGTCAGAGCAGTGAGTAGATTAAGGGCCTTGTTTTGTGCCCAAGTCACCTTACTCACGCAAGGGGGCGTTGCCGTGGCCAAGTTGCTATCTTCAGACCCGAGCCTTATCCCTAAAACACCTGCGCTACCCGTTACATTATGCATAGATAGGTGTGGTTTGGGCGTTACATTAATAAAACCAATAACCATGCCATTGCCTTTAAGAGAAGGCTGCACAAGCCCAGTGCAATCTTACACTCTCTCCCTCTCTGCCCATGGAAGAGCGACGTTGCCTTGGAATAAATGTATATTTGATACACAGAATTATCACTCACACATTGCTGCTTATAGAGAACTTCAAATTACAGCAATCTGCTTGTGTTCTGGATTAATTAAACAAAATAGTCTGGTGTGGTTATAGCAAATGCAGATCAAATGACATTGTATTTATCTTTGATAAGCTTAACTGGCAACTGCTGATAAAAACACAATTTATTGACACAAGGAATCAACAGTCACACTTTTGTGGATTACAGTAAAATTGTAAGGACACAATCAGTTAATTCAGACATGCCGTGTTTAGCTCTGCAGCCGCACTGAGGCGCTTAGCTATTGTAATGTCGGACATTACCCGACGTTTGCTTCATAAGCTCTAGCCTTTGATTGCCTAGACATACAGTAAGTATCACCCACATGTTACTGATTATAGAGAATGTTATATTATTGTAATCTGTTCTTTATTTCCAGTACAATGGATAAATAAAACTGAAGTATGTCATTTGGAGCAAATGGCATAGCGCAGCACAAATCATTGTCTTTGGATAGACTAACATCTTATATAAACACAATTGACACAAGGAATTGACACTCTCACTTCTGCTGATTATAAGAACGTTTGAATCACAGAGATTGGTTGAGAATTAGGAGAGAGGGAGACCTGTGAATGTTGTGCCGTTGTGCGCCCGGCCCGACTCCAGACATGTCCATTTCAGGCACGCTCTACCAAACAAATGTGCCATAGTAGGTGGTTTAGAATCCACTATGCGCTTTCCCATATGTGTGTGTGGGCAAGATAGCAATATTAGGGATAGCGCAACAACACACCCATGGCCACACCTCCAGGCGCAAATAACGGAGTCTGCATAATGTAAAGCGGGTAGTGCGGTGGTAAGATACCGTTTGGGGGCGGGCCAGCTGCCTTGTGCGTAATTAACGGGTAGCGGGTAGTGCCAAGGGATTGTGCAAAGCGGAATATAGGGCCAT
>NC_137614.1:54544729-54567482 GCF_963280865.1 Gymnoscopelus braueri
AGTTTGATTAAATGATGCACAGATTGTGAAATAGTATTTTATTGTTACAATGTTACAACCTTCAGCACATAAAACATTAAGAAATGTATGTAAATGTTTCCGTTGGTGATTTTTTATGTATTCAGATGGAATCAGATTGATTGATTGATTAATGATTACGGAGTGAAATAAACGTAAAACAAAACAAATGTAAGACTATAGGTCTGTTGTTCATGTCAGATATTAAAGCATAATCCATCTCTGGACATTTTAATTTAAAACAAAACTGAAATCTCAAAGCTCATAGACTGATTGATGTTGGAACATCGCCCCCTGGTGTTTACAAGCGGTACAGAATGTTACGTTCTTCTGTTTAATGGTTTGATTGGTTGATGTACTTTATTTAGTAAGACATGTGAAAAGTACATGACAGTACATAACAGTACCTGGAAGTACAAATTCACAATACGAGGTCTACTAAACTGGAAATCTCATAAAGCACTGAGCTTGTTTAAGATGAGAACCCCATGCACACAAATCATGATGACATATAAGAGACAGACAGATATACACACTACTATACAGAATGTCATACAATCAGTGCAGGTTACTGGTATGAAAAGTGAAAAATATGTACAAAAGAAGAAAGAGAGAGGGGGGAGGTAGGGGGGTAGGTTAGGTTAGGACATGGGGTAGGTTAGGACTGACTTGGACAGGGGCCATTTTTGAATTGCAGCCTCCTGAAGGTGTATCTTTAGGGCAGTTTTGAAAGTGAGTAGGGTTTTACACTCCTTTACTCCTTTTGGTAGGGCATTCCACATTTTTGATGAATAGCATGAGAACGAGTTCATTCACTTTGTTGAGCCAAATCTGGGTTGAACATGATTTGTGGAGCTGCCTCTGGTGTTATGATCATGGACTTCATTAACATTTTGGAAGAATTTTGACAAATACAGGGGGATCCCAATGTTGTGGTGTATCTTGAAGACCAGGCCCATAGCAAGTTGCTGTACTCTGTTCTCAACCCTAAGCCATCCAATCCTAGCAAAATGAGCAGGGGTTAGATGGGTTTTGTGATTGAGGCCAAGAAGTAGCCTTACAAGTTTGTTTTGGGATGTTTGGAGCCTTGTTTTTAAGGCCTTGGAGGAGTTGTGATACCATGAAGTGCATGCATAATCATAATGACCTTGTATGAGGGCCCCTGCAAGAATCTTCAGAGTATTCTTACTGACTAGACGATCAATCCTCCACAAATAGCGCGTTGTTTGGTTGACCTTTTTGATCGCTCTTTCGGCGTTTTTGTTACCGGAGAGGTTTGCCTCCAAGATGGAACCCAGGTAGGTAATTTCCTCCTTTCTTGTGATAACGTCATCACCCACTTTGATCGTGAAACTCTCAGCCTTGCTAAGGTTAGGACTGGACCCAAAGAGGATGGATTCAGTTTTACCCAGGTGTAATGAAAGTTTGTTGTCAGAGAGCCAGATGCAGATCTTGTTGAGTTCAGTGCTGAGAGTTTTCTCAACCTGCAGCCTGTCCCTGTCCGAGACCAGCAGAGCCGAGTCATCTGCGAACAAGAACAGTCTGCAGTCGCAAGCTGAAGACATATCATTCACATATATCAGGAACAGTAAAGGTCTTAGTATACTTCCTTGAGGAACACCACAAGTCACTGGGAGGGGGGGGGACTGGGTGCCGTTTACTTCCACCACTTGCTCCCTCCCTTCCAGGTAGGATCTCATCCAGTTCACCGACGTATCATCAAAACCTATTGCTTTGAGCTTATTGATCATAATTGGGTGATTAACGGTGTCAAAGGCCTTCTGGAGGTCCAGCATGACCATGCCGCAATATTTGCGGCATTGGTGTAGGGTTCACCCCCCATGGACACAGGGACTTTCAGCACTATACCCCGTAGACACTCCAAACATGTACACATTGAAAATAAAGGTGCTTACCCCCACATTTCAAATATAAAATACTGACCTCACGGCCATGGATGTAACAAGTTAAAACGCTCGGGTGTAAGTACCGGTGTTTTCCATATTGTTCAATAAAAAGCATTTTTAATCCGATAGGCGGCCATTTTCTCATAGAGTTATAATGTTTCAGAGTGCAGTACAACTTACAACCGATAGGGTCGCGTGGTTGAAAGCATATGAAGGAAATTCGTAAAAAATGGCCGCCGATCGGATTAAAATGCTCTTTATTGAACAATACGGAAGATACGGGTACTTAGACACACCCATTTTAACTTGTTACATCCATGGCCGTGGGGACAGCACTTTATATTGTAAATATGAAGGTTTATGTAGATGAACGGGCTGTAAATGGAGAAAGTGCAAAAACCAGGTAGAAGTTCCGCCATGACTGTCATCATCATGATATGACCGACGTGTCAGGTTTAGGTGAAGATGTCCTGAAACGCTGCCACGGCATGGTGGACGGTGACGTCACCATTGTTTACTTTTTCCGTTGGCCCCGCCCCCTGGCTGTTAGCATGGTGCGGCTAGCATGGTTAGCTTCTCAGCTGCTTCAACACACACACACACACACACACATACACACAACACACACACACACATACACAGAGAGACACAACAGGCTGTTAAACGGTACGTTTTCATTCAACTTTCATTAAACATTTGATTGTGCTTTGTGTGTGTGTGTGTGTGTGTGTGTGTGTGTGTGTGTGTGTGTGTGTGTGTGTGTGTGTTGTGTGTGGTTAAAAGGGACGCTAGCCGTTAGTGTGTTGTTTGTGTTGTTGTAAATAATAATAATAATAATAATAATAATAATAATAATAATAAATGTTTTATTCTTTATGTTCTGTGTGGCTGGTTTGTTGAAAAGAGCAGATCTAAAAGCTATCAACATGTTGATAGCTTGTAGATCAGCTCTTTTCAACAGGGTCTAAAATGAAGCTTTAACAGAATAATGTTGTTGTTGGTAAATAAACAGATATTACACAGTACTCTATTACATATTACTATAGTACCTTACAGTACAGATTACTATAGTACCTTACAGTACAGATTACTATAGTACCTTACAGTACAGATTACTATAGTATCTTACAGTACAGATTACTATAGTACCTTACAGTACAGATTACTATAGTATCTTACAGTACAGATTACTATAGTACCTTACAGTACAGATTACTATAGTACCTTACAGTACAGATTACTGTACCTACATTACAGATTACCCTATGTACCTATATTACAGATTTACAGATTACTATATGTACTTATATTACAGATTACTATATGTACTTATATTACAGATTACTATATGTACTTATATGACAGATTACTATATGTACTTATATGACAGATTACTATATGTACTTATATTACAGATTACTATATGTACCTACTGAACTCTAGTTGTAGTTTTCTGTAAGCGTAAACATTAATGTTTGAAATGAACTTGTAGATCAAAGTGTTCTTTATGTCATAATGTCTGTTTTAATGTAATATGTATCAATAATGTGTCTCTTACAGTAACATTAAACATACTGTATCTCAGAGATAATAACATACATTATGATTATATTTAATATAACATTAAACATACTGTATCTCAGAGATGATATGATTATATTTAATATAACAATGTGGTTCTTCATCTTTTCTCTCGATCTGTTCTACATAGAGTATACACATAGCTATATACATAGATCTGTTCTACATAGAGTATACACAGAGCTGTATACATAGATCTGTTCTACATAGAGTATACATAGATCTGTTCTACATAGATCTGTTCTACATAGAGTATACATAGAGCTGTATACATAGATCTGTTCTACATAGAGTATACATAGAGCTGTATACATAGATCTGTTCTACATAGAGTATACATAGATCTGTTCTACATAGAGTATACATAGAGCTGTATACATAGATCTGTTCTACATAGAGTATTCATAGAGCTGTATACATAGATCTGTTCTACATAGAGTATACACAGAGCTGTATACATAGATCTGTTCTACATAGAGTATACACAGAGCTGTATACATAGATCTGTTCTACATAGAGTATACATAGATCTGTTCTACATAGATCTGTTCTACATAGAGTATACATAGAGCTGTATACATAGATCTGTTCTACATAGAGTATTCATAGAGCTGTATACATAGATCTGTTCTACATAGAGTATACACAGAGCTGTATACATAGATCTGTTCTACATAGAGTATACACATAGCTATATACATAGATCTGTTCTACCTAGAGTATAAACAGAGCTGTATACATAGATCTGTTCTACATAGAGTATACACATAGCTATATACATAGATCTGTTCTACATAGAGTATACACATAGCTGTATACATAGATCTGTTCTACATAGAGTATACACATAGCTGTATACATAGATCTGTTCTACATAGAGTATACACAGAGCTATATACATAGATCTGTTCTACATAGAGTATACACAGAGCTGTATACATAGATCTGTTCTACATAGAGTATACACAGAGCTGTATACATAGATCTGTTCTACATAGAGTATACATAGATCTGTTCTACATAGATCTGTTCTACATAGAGTATACATAGAGCTGTATACATAGATCTGTTCTACATAGAGTATTCATAGAGCTGTATACATAGATCTGTTCTACATAGAGTATACACAGAGCTGTATACATAGATCTGTTCTACATAGAGTATACACATAGCTATATACATAGATCTGTTCTACATAGAGTATACACAGCTGTATGTATACATAGAGCTGTTCTACATAGAGTATACACATAGCTGTATACATAGATCTGTTCTACATAGAGTATACATAGAGCTGTATACATAGATCTGTTCTGTAGCATTGTAGCTCTGAGCTGCCCTGCCAGGGTTGCCAAGTCTGTTTATTGAACTTTATTCAAAGCGACTTTGGGCTTGTTTTTTCTGTGAAGTCTCTTGTTAGATAATAAATATTGGTAGTTGTGGGTTGCGGTTTTGGAGGGGGGGGGGCTTGTTTCATTACATTACATTACATTACAGTCATTTAGCAGACGCTTTTATCCAAAGTGACTTACAACTAGAAAAAGTGCTCCTCGGAGCACAGGTCTCCGCCAGGTCAGGTAGGTTATTGTGGGCCAGCAATGTTCAGAATTTGCCATCAGGATGGAATATGAAAAATCGGACGGAATCATCTTGATCACTTGACTATAGAGATAATGTGTACTGATTTGCATGATGTTTGGACAAAATTTGTAATATAAAAAATAAATTGGCCTCCTGGTGGCGCTATAATAGGGCAATGTTAAAAGGGTGGTGTTTGTTCTTCAACGTAGTGAGAATGTACGTGCAAAGTTCCACCGCAATCGATTTGCGGCATTTTGTTCAAAACGGGCCACTCCTGAAAACCTTAGATGTCAATGTTAGCCAATCAGGATGGAATATGAAAAATTAAACATCCATCTTGATCACATGACTATAGAGATCATGTGTACCGATTTGCGTGAAATTTGGATAAAATCTGAAGGCTTAATCTCAAAATATGTGTTTTACATAAGTCGGCCTCCTGGTGGCGCTATAAAAGGCTAATGTGAAAAATGCAGGGCAGATGTTTTTCCTTGGCCTCAAGGGAGTATGTGTGCAAAGTTTCACGCAGATCGGTTTAGTTAGTTAAAAGTGCAATTTGGCCTTTTATAGCGCCACCATGAGGCTGATTGGAAAATTTCCAAGTGCCATTTCTTCCTCGGCCTAGTGGGAATGTGTGTGTGAAATTTCACGGAAATCGCAAGCTGCAAGCTGTGATTTGAGGCATTTAGTTCAAAATGGACCAATCCTGCAAACTTTGGAAGCCAACCATAGGCAATGAGGATGGAATATGGGAAATCGGACAGATTTGTGTTGATCACATGACTATAGAGATACTGTGTACCGATTTGCATGACGTTTGGATAAAATCTGTAGGAGTAATGTAAAAAAAAAGGGTTTTGCACAAATTGGCCTCCTGGTGGCGCTATAACAGGCCCATGTGAAAAAAGGGCAGAGGTTCTGAATTGGCATCCAGGGAGTGTGTGTGCACAGTTTCGGAGCGACCGGGCCAACGGTGCCAGAGATTAGCTGCTAACACACAGACAGGACACACGGACGGACGGACGGACACACGGACACACGGACGGACGGACGGACAGGGGCGAAAACATACTCTCTCGCCATGCCTTTCGGCCTGGCGGAGACAATAAGTGCATTCAACATAGGTAGGGAACAAAACTACTAATCACCAGAAGTCTTTAGTGCATTCTCTTCTAAAACAAGCAACTAAGAGTATACCTAGCTCTAAGGTAAAAGTGCAATATATCAGCTACCTACTTTCTTAAACAGATGAGACAAATAGGAACATCAAATGAGCAAGAGATGAAACAAATAAGTGTATCGACTAAACAAGATCCAATAAAACAACAATAATTGACAACAAGTAGGCAAGGCAAAGAGGAAGGGTAGTGTTTCCTGAAGAGGTGGGTTTTCAGCCTGCGGCGAAAGATGGGCAGTGACTCTGCTGTCCTGACATCAGTGTCTCTGCTGTCCTGACATCAGTGTCTCTGCTGTCCTGACATCAGTGTCTCTGCTGTCCTGACATCAGTGTCTCTGCTGTCCTGACATCAGTGACTCTGCTGTCCTGACATCAGTGACTCTGCTGTCCTGACATCAGTGTCTCTGCTGTCCTGACATCAGTGTCTCTGCTGTCCTGACATCAGTGTCTCTGCTGTCCTGACATCAGTGTCTCTGCTGTCCTGACATCAGTGTCTCTGCTGTCCTGACATCAGTGACTCTGCTGTCCTGACATCAGTGTCTCTGCTGTCCTGACATCAGTGACTCTGCTGTCCTGACATCAGTGTCTCTGCTGTCCTGACATCAGTGTCTCTGCTGTCCTGACATCAGTGACTCTGCTGTCCTGACATCAGTGTCTCTGCTGTCCTGACATCAGTGACTCTGCTGTCCTGACATCAGTGTCTCTGCTGTCCTGACATCAGTGTCTCTGCTGTCCTGACATCAGTGACTCTGCTGTCCTGACATCAGTGTCTCTGCTGTCCTGACATCAGTGTCTCTGCTGTCCTGACATCAGTGACTCTGCTGTCCTGACATCAGTGTCTCTGCTGTCCTGACATCAGTGACTCTGCTGTCCTGACATCAGTGTCTCTGCTGTCCTGACATCAGTGTCTCTGCTGTCCTGACATCAGTGACTCTGCTGTCCTGACATCAGGGGGGTTTCCTAAATGTTGTTTAGACAAGTGGTTCATATCAAGGAAACCCCCCAAACTAATATGTAATTGTTTGTCCGCAGACCCCCATCTGAAAATATGTTTTTGCCAGGAATCCCATTTGCAACATTTTTCTTGTTAAATGTTTCAGAAAATATTCCACAACTTTCCATTTTCTTTCAAGATTCTTTTGAAAATAGCTGATCTACATGCTCACGACGCGTTGTGAGCTTGTAGATCAGCTATTTTCAAATAGTCTATGCACATAGAGGGTGCTAAAAAAACTATTTATGCGTGAGATCACGTAGCCTACTTTAGTATAGTCACTTCTTTGGGGCTTGTTTTGGCCTTCCCAATTGTCAAGCTCACCCGCCGCCTATGGTCAAGGCAGCTTCATTAAAGCTAGTATCAGTGATATGTTTGGTTTAAAACTAAATGTTTTGTTGTTTTCTTTTCTTTTCTAAGGGGCTGATTTAAAAAAAATAAGCTTTTGGTGATAGTTTTTTTTGCACTGTCAGATTGGTGTGGTTTCCATGCTAGGGCTGGCTGCCTGTTTCATTTGCAATATCTGAGCGGCCAGACGGGCCGTTTATCTGCTGCTCAGTGTGTTTGACCATAAACACAACCGCCTCCCTCTGTGTTGACTGTCGTCATGGCAGCAATCACTGCTTCAACAAATAGCAGCGTTTAGCCTCTCACTAAGACTGCTGCTCCCTTTCAGAGTAAAGTCACTGTTGTTTTTATCTTTCAGAGTAAAGTAACTGTTGTTTTTATCTTTCAGAGTAATGTCACTGTTGTTTCTTATCTTTCAGAGTAAAGTAACTGTTGTTTTTATCTTTCAGAGTAAAGTAACTGTTGTTTTTATCTTTCAGAGTAAAGTCACTGTTGTTTTTATCTTTCAGAGTAAAGTAACTGTTGTTTTTATCTTTCAGAGTAAAGTCACTGTTGTTTTTATCTTTCAGAGTAAAGTAACTGTTGTTTTTATCTTTCAGAGTAAAGTCACTGTTGTTTTTATCTTTCAGAGTAAAGTCACTGTTGTTTTTATCTTTCAGAGTAAAGTAACTGTTGTTTTTATCTTTCAGAGTAAAGTCACTGTTGTTTTTATCTTTCAGAGTAAAGTCACTGTTGTTTTTATCTTTCAGAGTAAAGTCACTGTTGATTTTATTTTTTTGTTTTTATTTACTTTTAAGTTGATTCTCTCTCTCTCTCTCTCTCTCTCTCTCTCTCTCTCTCTCTCTCTCTCTCTCTCTCTCTCTCTCTCTCTCATTCATTGCAGGTGAGTCTCGTCCAGATGCATGAGTCTGGGTCAGATCAGACCAGCCAATCACACGCTCACACAGACACAACCAGGAACTTCACAGACAACGATGATTGGCTGAGCATCAACCAGACTCCTCCCACTGAGGCGCCCAGAGCCAATCATCATCTGCAACACCAGGTCAGTCATCTGTTAGTCTGCCCCAACGCTCCTGATTTCGTGTATAGAGGGGCGGGTGTATAGAGCCGGCAAGAGATTGCGCCTAATCCCATTGGTTCACCGATCTGTCCGTCAACCCCCGCCCCGTTAACACAACATTACGAGCGACGCCCACTGCACTCTGGTTGGTTGGGAAATGAAACTCTTCCTCATACCGAGTACACCGACGCGCTGGGCCAGGCTTTTATTTTTTAGCAAAACTAAACAATAAAAGCCTGGAGATCGAGGTCAGTGTCTAGAACATTGGTTCTCAAAGTGGGGTCCGGGGACCCCCAGGGGTCCTTGGGGGGATCCCTGGCACAAAATATATCTTTGAGATGGGGGTCCACAGCCAAATACATGTCATTTTGGGGGTCCTTGACATGAATAGAAAACCACTGGTTTAGATAGATCCACTCCACTGTCTCTCTTCACTGCATGTAGTGTGACTCTGCATGAGAGGGTCTGCTAAATCAGGGGTTTTCAACACATTTTGACCCAGGGACCACCATCCTGACTTAGAGCAACCTGGGGACCACCACTATTGTGCGTGGTGGGTCCATCATAGTGTGGGGTGGGGTAGTGGTGGGGGGTTCATGCACCGCAGGGAGCTGGAGAAAATAGCTATAATATCAGTATAATATCTAATAAAACACATTTTGTTTGAATATGATGGAATATGATTAAGGATTACTGTGATTATGGTAAGCTCACATTTCATATCACACACACACACCATACAGTAAGAACTCCTGTAAGTTATTAACTGATTCACTGCCAATCACGTAGATCTACGCGAACCTATTTAAAGCCGCCACGTGCCAATCGCGTAGATCTACGTGAAGTGAAAAAAAAATTCACCCAAAGACCAAGGAGACATGATTAGTCAAAGATCTAGACTCCTATCCACTTCCTTGTTAACTTAAAACTTAAAAATGCTGTATTTCGGCTCCTGAGTACTTTATTTTTTTCAATGAAAAACTCTGGCACTGGCTAAAAAAATATGAAAATACCTCTGGCAGTTAATGGGTTAAAAGTAAAATAAATAAATAAATAAAATAATGCATGGCCAGGGACCACCTGCAATACCTCCACGGACCACCAGTGGTCCGCGGACCACCGGTTGAAAACCCCTGTGCTAAATTGAATTGAGTTAGGGTTAGGGCTAAATGACTGAATTGGGTTAGGGTTAGGGCTAAATGACTGAATTGGGTTAGGGTTAGGGCTAAATGACTGAATTGGGTTAGGGTTAGGGCTAAATGACTGAATTGAGTTAGGGTTAGGGCTAAATGACTGAATTGAGTTAGGGTTAGGGCTAAATGACTGAATTGGGTTAGGGTTAGGGCTAAATGACTGAATTGGGTTAGGGTTAGGGCTAAATGACTGAATTGGGTTAGGGTTAGGGCTAAATGACTGAATTGGGTTAGGGTTAGGGCTAAATGACTGAATTGGGTTAGGGTTAGGGCTAAATGACTGAATTGAGTTAGGGTTAGGGCTAAATGACTGAATTGGGTTAGGGTTAGGGCTAAATGACTGAATTGGGTTAGGGTTAGGGCTAAATGTCTGAATTGGGTTAGGGTTAGGGCTAAATGTCTGAATTGAGTTAGGGTTAGGGCTAAATGTCTGAATTGAGTTAGGGTTAGGGCTAAATGACTGAATTGGGTTAGGGTTAGGGCTAAATGTCTGAATTGAGTTAGGGTTAGGGCTAAATGTCTGAATTGAGTTAGGGTTAGGGCTAAATGACTGAATTGGGTTAGGGTTAGGGCTAAATGTCTGAATTGAGTTAGGGTTAGGGCTAAATGACTGAATTGAGTTAGGGTTAGGGCTAAATGACTGAATTGAGTTAGGGTTAGGGCTAAATGACTGAATTGGGTTAGGGTTAGGGCTAAATGTCTGAATTGAGTTAGGGTTAGGGCTAAATGACTGAATTGAGTTAGGGTTAGGGCTAAATGACTGAATTGAGTTAGGGTTAGGGCTAAATGACTGAATTGGGTTAGGGTTAGGGCTAAATGTCTGAATTGAGTTAGGGTTAGGGCTAAATGACTGAATTGAGTTAGGGTTAGGGCTAAATGACTGAATTGAGTTAGGGTTAGGGCTAAATGACTGAATTGGGTTAGGGTTAGGGCTAAATGTCTGAATTGAGTTAGGGTTAGGGCTAAATGCCTAAATATCTATAACTATAGATCATATAACAGAGAGTAGCGTGTTGTCTAACTCTAAACACACTATGCTAAATAACATTCTGAACATATAATACATATAACTATATAACATATATAACATATAACAGAGAGTAGCGTGTTGTCTGAACACACTATCCTAAACTAGAAAAAGTGCTCCTCGGAGCACAGGTCTCCGCCAGGTCAGGTAGGTTATTGTGGCCACCTGGTGGCGCTATAATAGCCCAATGTGAAAAGGGTGCCATTTCTTCCTCGGGCTAGTGGGAATGTGCGTGCATTCATGATTTGAGGCATTTTGTTGCAAAAATGTGTTTTGGTAAATTAGACCTGCTGGTGGCGCTATAACAGGCCAATGTGAAAAGGGTGGCATTTCTTCCTCAGCCTAGTGGGAATGTGCGTGCAAATTTTCACGGTAATCGCTCGCTGTGTTCATGATTTGAGACATTTTGTTCAAAACGGACCAATCCTGCAAACTTTGGAAGCCAACCTTTGCCAATCAGGATGGAATATGAAATATCGGACAGATCCGTCTTGATCACATGACTATAGAGATACTGTGTACCGATTTGCGTGATGTTTGGATAAAATCTGTAGGAGTAAATGGGTTTTGCACAAATCGGCCTCCAGGTGGCGCTATAACAGGACCATGTGAAAAATCTGGGGCAGAGGTTCTGAATTGGTATCCAGGGAGTGTGTGTGCACAGTTTCGGAGCGACCGGGCCAACGGTGCCAGAGATTAGCTGGTAACACACAGACAGGACGGACGGACGGACGGACAGGGGCGAAAACATACTCTCTCGCCATGCCTTTCGGCCTGGCGGAGACAATAACATTCTGAACATTTGTGGTCAAGAAAAACACTAATTTAACAAAAACCTGTGAAGACGTAAGCAGCTGACATGCATCAGGTGACATGCTGTTATATGGAAATGTGTTCCTGTGTTGTTTACATAGAGTTGTTTTATGTGCTGTAAGGTGACATGCTGCTGTATGGAAATGTGTTCCTATGGAAATGTGTTGCTGTGTTGTTTACATGAAGGGTGTGAGAACAGTTCCCTTTATAGAGACAACCTGAGGCCAAGGCATGAATACACATTAACAGCTTCATTAATTAAAGCTAGTATCAGTGATATGTTTGGTTTAAAACTAACACATTTAACACAGTAACAGAGATCACTGTGTGTTTGCTCATTGTTGTATTTCTTCACCCAGAGCAGATATGGGTGTTTTTGGTCATGTTTTTGTGTGTTTGTAATTCTGTGGGAAATATGTAGCATGTCTTGGTACGGTGGGTCTGCCTGTGTTCAGTCCCTCTCTCTCTCTCTCTTTAACCACTTTAACCCTATTGTATAAATTGCCTATAAAAAAATATCAGATCTTCACAATGCGTTGCATCCTGATAGTTTTTAACTACGTTTTTTTTTTAAGTGAAAAAAGTGGAATAATTAATTGCACACATGATGGGGGTCCCTTCCCTGGCAAAAACTATTTCCATATAGGGGTCCCTTCCCTCCATATGGGGGTCCGTGTCACAGCCAAACATTTATCAATTTGGGGGTCTCTGGCATCAGAAAGTTTTTTTTATTTTTTTTTACGATTGATTGAATTCTTTATTAGTCAGAATAATAACAATAAAGTCCTGGTGACTTGTTTCCAGCGGCGTAACGAGGGTCACGCTAGTTACGCGACTGCTTGTTTCCATCGTGGTCCTATGTATTCTCACATCAAACATATAGTAGGCCTACTCACATCAAACATCTCACATCAAAGCCGCCCCCCCCCACTCTACCGTGTTCAAAGCCTCCCTCAAAACCCACCTTTTCAGACTGGCTTTCCCTGCCTAACCCAAACCTAACCTCCCTTTATTCATCTTAGTCTTAGCTTATTGTTTCTTCCTCTTAGTCTTAGCTTATTGTTTCTTCCTCTTAGTCTTAGTTTATTGTTTCTTCCTCTTAGTCTCAGCTAAGATGATAGCCTGAGATATTAAGCCTACTATCAGCGTTGTGGAGGGGAAAGGCTTCCGTGAGCTGATGACATGTTCAGAATACACCGTGCCCTGTCGCCAAACAATCACAGCGCCACGAGAGAGAGAACGAACGTCGGCTGAGGTAACCGGAACGATCGCCCCAAAACACACTTTCTTTACTGAGGTTACATGTAGGAGTACCTGGCGGTCGCCGGATTTGATCCGGGGCGACCGTGTTTCAGGGCGAGCATCTCGCTGAGGTTACCAAACGCTCCGTAAGATATTATTAAAGTTTATATGAGGCCATATAGCTACATATTGTTGAACGTGTTGTGTTGTTACTATTATTATTTGGCATCGGGACGGAGAGCTCAGTCTGACATTATTGTAATTTGTCAAACGTCAGCCTCGTTAGTTAGGCTGCTGTATCCTACGGATTTGACAAGTGTTCTGTGTTATGTAATAAACACATGTTTACAAAAAAAGGCTCATTTTTATAATCATTAGGGCTTTGATACAAATTCTAAACATGATGGGTGCAGCTGCAGAAGTTGTGGAGCTTAAAGGAAAGCTCAATTTGGCTCAATTTGACTCTCCAATTAACTGCTGCGCAGCAATATAAATAAATACATTAATTAAAGAAACACATCGATTATTGCCCTCGACATGTCGACTCGCAAAATTGTTGAGTTAAGGACAGAAAGATGTTATTTATTGTGTAGCTACTGGTCAGTTATCATTGACTAATGTGTCAACTATCTGGTGACTTACATCTGGTTGCAACAGCAGCAGTAACAAACACACTAACACAGACAGTCAGGTTGACTCAACGTCTCCCAGTCACTGAACACAGACACTGTATTGTTGGTTCTCTTGTATTGACTTGTTAATAACTCTCACTAACCACCTGACATCACAGAGTTAATAACTCTCACTAACCACCTGACATCACAGAGTTAATAACTCTCACTAACCACCTGACATCACAGAGTTAATAACTCTCACTAACCACCTGACATCACAGAGTTAATAACTCTCACTAACCACCTGACATCACAGAGTTAATAACTCTCACTAACCACCTGACATCACAGAGTTAATAACTCTCACTAACCACCTGACATCACAGAGTTAATAACTCTCACTAACCACCTGACATCACAGAGTTAAGTAACGTTTCATAACGCTAACTGAACGCTGTTGTTTCATTGCAACATCATGTACTTTATGAAGTATGATGTAATGTGTAGAAAATAAATGATGTATTGTTGACATTCTATGACCAACATGTATACATACATGTCTATTCTATGACCAACATGTTGTATACATACATGTCTATTCATGTCTATTCTATGACCAACATGTATACATACATGTCTATTCTATGACCAACATGTATACATACATGTCTATTCTATGACCAACATGTATACATACATGTCTATTCTATGACCAACATGTATACATACATGTCTATTCTATGACCAACATGTATACATACATGTCTATTCTATGACCAACATGTGGACAAAAACACCTGTTACAGTCACAACTACAGATTCACTCCCAATGTTTCCTCTCACCTCTTTAGACTCCACATTTTAGTCTGTAGTACTTGACCTAGTTATGACCACCATCTTATGTAAGGATTAATATGTTATTTAGCCAGATGCTAGGTTCATTTGTTGATATGGTGTCCTATAGTTTCAATGTACAGATTATGTACATTTGTTTGGATATTATATTTTTTAGACTGATGCTAGGTTCATTGTTTACTTGTGAGGTTTACTGAGACACTACACTGTCTCTGTGTATTCTATGATCCTATAGTTTACTGAGACACTACACTGTCTTTATTTATTCTATGATCCTATAGTTTACTGAGACACTACACTGTCTCTGTATTCTATGATCCTATAGTTTACTGAGACACTACACTGTCTCTATGTATTCTATGATCCTATAGTTTACTGAGACACTACACTGTCTCTGTATTCTATGATCCTATAGTTTACTGAGACACTACACTGTCTCTGTGTATTCTATGATCCTATAGTTTACTGAGACACTACACTGTCTCTGTATTCTATGATCCTATAGTTTACTGAGACACTACACTGTCTCTGTATTCTATGATCCTATAGTTTACTGAGACACTACACTGTCTCTGTATTCTATGATCCTATAGTTTACTGAGACACTACACTGTCTCTCTGTATTCTATGATCCTATAGTTTACTGAGACACTACACTGTCTCTCTGTATTCTATGATCCTATAGTTTACTGAGACACTACACTGTCTCTGTATTCTATGATCCTATAGTTTACTGAGACACTACACTGTCTCTATGTATTCTATGATCCTATAGTTTACTGAGACACTACACTGTCTCTGTATTCTATGATCCTATAGTTTACTGAGACACTACACTGTCTCTCTGTATTCTATGATCCTATAGTTTACTGAGACACTACACTATCTCTGTATTCTATGATCCTATAGTTTACTGAGACACTACACTGTCTCTCTGTATTCTATGATCCTATAGTTTACTGAGACACTACACTGTCTCTCTGTATTCTATGATCCTATAGTTTACTGAGACACTACACTGTCTCTGTATTCTATGATCCTATAGTTTACTGAGACACTACACTGTCTCTGTATTCTATGATCCTATAGTTTACTGAGACACTACACTGTCTCTGTATTCTATGATCCTATAGTTTACTGAGACACTACACTGTCTCTCTGTATTCTATGATCCTATAGTTTACTGAGACACTACACTGTCTCTCTGTATTCTATGATCCTATAGTTTACTGAGACACTACACTGTCTCTCTGTATTCTATGATCCTATAGTTTACTGAGACACTACACTGTCTCTGTATTCTATGATCCTATAGTTTACTGAGACACTACACTGTCTCTGTATTCTATGATCCTATAGTTTACTGAGACACTACACTGTCTCTCTGTATTCTATGATCCTATAGTTTACTGAGACACTACACTGTCTCTCTGTATTCTATGATCCTATAGTTTACTGAGACACTACACTGTCTCTCTGTATTCTATGTATGTGTTTACCTTGTTTACTGTAAGTCACTCTGGATAAAGAGCATCTGATAAATGAATACTTTATAAAGTGTAAATCCGTTCTCTCTCTCTTCTCTAAACATCATGTTGTTCTGGTTGTGTTTGTAGCAGTAATAATAATAATAATAATATCTTCATGTATTAGAATGTATGTTCAGCTGGTCTGTGACCCCCCAGCCCCCCCCCCCGTCAGTATCCAAACATCATATCAGTCTCTGTATTAGAGAAGACAGAGTAGACCCCCCCCCCTCAGTCTCTGTATTAGAGAAGACAGAGTCTAGACCATAGAGTTAAACATAATAGAGAGGGCACCAGAAATCTCCTCCCATCCACTTGCATTGAGTTGCTCACCCAGCGCATGGGCCTGAATCACCCCTTCTTCCGGGTTGGAAATTTGGTGGGCGTGGCCTATTTAGGGCCCAGTTCGTCACAGAAGTGACGCGTTTTGCATCACAGAAGCGCGCAGCCCCGTGCGCAAGCACGTGCGCACGCTCGTGAGTCGAGCCCATTGGTTGAAACCGTTTTCGCTCGTTCATGTTGAGGCCCCAGGCCTGCAGTACCATGAATGGCCAGCATGTCCATTTGGCTTCAATGAAACCACTGGGTTCTGGGGGCTTGGTCTAGACCCCCCCCCCTCCCCCCCCCGCCCCCCCCCCCCCCTCAGTCTGTGTATTAGAGAAGACAGAGTGTATGTCCTAGAGGACGTGATGTTTAGTGACATAACAGTCTATTAGACATAAGCCTGATTTATACCATAGTAATCATTCATAACAATAATAATGTGATGTTAATTACACCCTCCAGAAAAAATTGCACAATTTACAGCATAATCAGCAAAATGGCTTATAATTTAGCGGGGTAATGTTTTTTCATAAAGGCTGCATGGCATATTTCGCAGCTTTTCACATATTTCCGCATTTTCCGCAACTTTTCCGCATATTTCAATATTTCTCATCTGCCGCATATTTCGCAACTTCCCACAATTTCACCATAAAATTGCAAAAAAACTGCATATTTCGTCGCATAATCAAGAGTTTTAGCCCCCGTTTGTCTGGAGGGTCTAGTTAATAAAGCACCAGATTAATGTTAATAAATAAAGGTGATTTAGTACCAGATCTGGTATTGTGGTGTATAGAGCTTGTAGATCTGGTATTGTGGTGTATAGAGCTTGTAGATCTGGTATTGTGGAGTATAGAGCTTGTAGATCTGGTATTGTGGAGTATAGAGCTTGTAGATCTGGTATTGTGGAGTATAGAGCTTGTAGATCTGGTATTGTGGTGTATAGAGCTTGTAGATCTGGTATTGTGGTGTATAGAGCTTGTAGATCTGGTATTGTGGGCGGAGCACCAGTAGCCAGACTCTACTGGAGAAAACAGAGAGGGGAGGGGGAGGGGGAGGGGACACCACACTGAGCCCCTCCCCCAGCGCGGGGGGGGGGGGGGTCAGTTTGGATTAGCTTAGTTCTTCTGTTTATGAGAGAGAGAGAGGTTCACTCACAGCAGAGAGAGAGAGAGAGAGAGAGAGAGAGAGAGAGAGAGAGAGAGAGAGAGAGAGAGAGAGAGAGAGAGAGAGAGAGAGAGAGAGAGAGAGAGAGAGAGAGAGAGAGAGAGAGAGAGAGAGAGAGAGAGAGAGGAGAGAGAGAGAAGAGAGAGAGAGAGAGAGAGAGAGAGAGATTCACTCAAAGCACAGAGAGAGAGAGAGAGAGAGAGATTCACTCAAAGCACAGAGAGAGATAGAGAGAGAGAGGTTCACTCACAGCAGAGAGAGAGAGAGGTTCACTCACAGCACAGAGAGAGAGAGAGAGGTTCACTCACAGCAGAGAGAGAGGGAGAGAGGTTCACTCACAGCACAGAGAGAGGGAGAGAGGTTCACTCACAGCACAGAGAGAGAGAGAGAGGTTGTTTCACACAGAGTACAGACAGACTGCAGGTTGACTTGGACATGAGCAGGTCTGTACCTTATGCACCTTATGCTTTATTATTACCTTTATGCACCTTATGCTTTATTATTACCTTTATGCACCTTATGCTTTATTATTACCTTTATGTACCTTATGCTTTATTATTACCTTTATGTACCTTATGCTTTATTATTACCTTTATGCACCTTATGCTTTATTATTACCTTTATGTACCTTATGCTTTATTATTACCTTTATGTACCTTATGCTTTATTATTACCTTATGCACCTTATGCTTTATTATTACCTTTATGTACCTTATGCTTTATTATTACCTTTATGCACCTTATGCTTTATTATTACCTTTATGTACCCTTATGCTTTATTATTACCTTTATGCACCTTATGCTTTATTATTACCTTTATGCACCTTATGCTTTATTATTACCTTTATGTACCTTATGCTTTATTATTACCTTTATGCACCTTATGCTTATTATTACCTTTATGCACCTTATGCTTTATTATTACCTTTATGTACCTTATGCTTTATTATTACCTTTATGTACCTTATGCTTTATTATTACCTTTATGTACCTTATGCTTTATTATTACCTTTATGTACCTTATGCTTTATTATTACCTTTATGTACCTTATGCTTTATTATTACCTTTATATACCTTATGCTTTATTATTACCTTTATATACCTTATGCTTGCCTGTTTTCTACATGTTTACCTGATTGTCTAGAGTTACTGTTTACTCTGTTTATTATCTGTGTGTGTGTGTGTGTGTGTGTGTGTGTGTGTGTGTGTGTGTGTGTGTGTGTGTGTGTGTGTGTGTGTGTGTGTGTGTGTGTGTGTGTGTGTGTGTGTGCGTGCGTGCGTGCGTGCGTGCGTGCGTGCGTGCGTGCGTGCGTGCGTGCGTGCGTGCGTGCGTGCGTGCGTGCGTGCGTGCGTGCGTGCGTGCGTGTGTGTGTGTGTGTGTGCGTGCGTGCGTGTGTGTCATTGTGAGACCTGTCTTACCACCAGTGTTTACACTTTATCACTAGTCTGTCCTCCTGGACCTGTCTCTCTCTCAGGGCCTGTCTCTCTCTCAGGGCCTGTCTCTCTCTCAGGGTGTTATTCAGGGCCTGTCTCTCTCTCAGGGCCTGTCTCTCTCTCAGTGTGTTATTCAGGGCCTGTCTCTCTCTCAGGGCCTGTCTCTCTCTCAGGGCCTGTCTCTCTCTCAGTGTGTTATTCAGGGCCTGTCTCTCTCTCGGTGTGTTTACTGTCTCTCTCTCTGGGTGATCTTTCCACAATAACAACAACAGATGATGTTTGGACTTGCTGGTTGCCATAGTAACAGGGATTAGGCAGAGGGCTGTTGTTTTGTGTTGACAGAAAAAACAGAACGAAAGAAAGAGAGAGAGAAAGAAAGGCCAACAGACTCCCACAGAGAGAGAGAGATGAGAGAGAGAGAGAGAGAGAGAGACTGTTTCTTTAATAATAATCATTTAGAGAGATGCTAGGTTCATTGTTTACCTGAGACACTAACATCTATGTATGTGTTTACCTTGTCTTTACTGTAAGTCACTCTGATAAGTTGTAGATCTGCTATTGTGGTCCAAGAAGTATACAGTGTTTTCATTGCCCCCCCCCCCCCCCCCCCCACACTCATGTTTTATCATGTCAGCCACTGAAGCCCTGTATGCTTGTGAATAGTTAAATAGCAGATCTTCAAGCTCACAACTTCTGAGCTTGTAGATCTGTATGACAAGTTGTAGTGACATCAGCACATTGCTTTCTATCTGTGGCAACACAAAAAATGAACAGGCTTTCTATCTGTGGCAACACAAAATGGCCACCACTGCTATGCCTTATTAGTGTGGTTGCCCGAATGGGCAACCACACTATAGTACTACCGACTTTATTATTCTAGATACACTTTTTTCTCACGCGCTATTTCTCCCACAGTTTATTTTTCCCAATTTTGTGCCATATGTCATAATGACCGGCTTCACCGGGACCAGACTGTACTGTACCAGTCTGTCTAGTGTCTGTAACCAGACTGCTTGTACTTTGCTAAGAGATTGGTTGCACAGTTTAATTGATATTGATTTATTAGTGCATTAAATGTCCCCATCCACTTTAATGGGAAAATAAAAAAACTAAAATTCAAGTATTTTTTTCTCTGAAACCGTAAGGGCTAGAGTTAAAAGACTTTGAGGGGAGGTTCATAGTTTATTGCCAAATTATTAATGAAAAGATTACACCAGTCAGCCACATGGTGGTGCTAAAACAGCCCACTTTACGTTTTGGCCTATAACTCTTGAACGGTAGGTCGTAAAATCAAAAAGTCTTTTTCCCTGGATTCCTTGGGTCACGACGCATCTCCCCATATAGGCCATGCCCATTTGTCTGGATAGATGTTTTGATATTGATTTATTAGTGCATTAAATTTCCCCATCCACTTTAATGAGAATTGCAAAAACTCCAATTTAAGTATTTTTTTCTCGGAAACTGTAAGGGCTACAGTTACAAGACTTGGAGGGGAGGTTAATAGTTTATTGCAAAATTATTTAAATTAGAATCATACCAGTCGCCCACATGGTGGCGCTATAACAGCCCACTTTACGTTTTGGCCTATAACTCTTGAACCGTAGGTCGTAGAATAAAAATATTTCCCCCCCTAGATTGGGTCATGACGCAACTCCCCATATTGGCCACGCCCATTTGCGTCTGGATAGATTTTCCGCCATTTTGAATTTTCTTCAAAACACACTTTTAGCTCCTCCTCCCACATATTTTGTCCAAATTTCACAAAAATTGGTACAGATGATCTCTGGACCCATGCGATAAACATCTCCAAGCGGAATTTTGATAGTCATTACCGTTCGTCCGTAAATGGCTTCCAAAGTTAGCGGAAGGGGTCCGTTTTACAAAAAACGCCAAAAATCACGAACAGAACGTCCGGTCCATCCCAAATTTGAATCACATGTCAAGGGTGGTTCACTCAACGAATCCCCATAAGTATTTCCACTTTGATCCATAGGGGGCGCCACAAATGCGCAAAATGTAACCGCTTGACGCAAAAAACATGATTTTTGGGGGATCAGTTCTCTCAAAATGAAATACAAGTGATCTCAGGAGTGACACAACGAGGGGCCTATTTCTTTCGTGGGAGGGGCCTATTTCCTCAAATCAAAACGGCACGCGTCACGAACGCGGGATCCGATAGGCACCGAATTCGAATCGCACGTCGCGCGGCCTCCGACGGTATTCCTCCAGGCATATCCCTCGAGTCCCGGCGGCCGCGACCCGCGACCGGCGTCGGCGCAACCACACTTTGCAATTTCCCAGAATTGCGACACGTCTAGTTACAGGCTGAGTTTCACAGAAGACGACCTTGTTGACCTTTTCATTGCTTTAGTGCAGTATTTATGTTAATTTGATGAACCCTCCTATATCCTACTATACTATACTATACTGTACTGTACTGTACTGTACTGTACTATACTGTACTGTACTGTACTGTACTGTACTGTACTGTACTATAACCCTCCTATATCCTACTATACTATACTATACTATAACCCTCCTATATCCTACTATACTATACTATACTATACTATACTATACTATACTATACTATACTATACTATACTATAACCCTCCTATATCCTACTATACTATACTGTACTGTACTATACTGTACTGTACTGTACTGTACTATACTATACTATAACCCTCCTATATCCTACTATACTATACTATACTGTACTATACTGTACTGTACTGTACTATACTATAACCCTCCTATATCCTACTATACTGGGGGCAGGGAAAGCAAGTCTGAAAAGGTGGTTTGGAGGGAGGCTTTGATGTGAGGTGGGAGTGGGTTCCAAAGGGAGGGAGGCTTTGATGTGAGGTGGGAGTGGGTTCCAAAGGGAGGGGGGCTGACACTGAAAAAGCCCCCTGGTGTGTTTGTGTGTTTTTTTGGGGTCCAGGAGGTTTTTGCGTCGCCAGACCTGAGGGAGCGGGAGGGGGCGTGCCTTTGAGGAGGTCAGAGAGGTAGCGGGAGGGGGCGTGGCCTTTGAGGAGGTCAGAGAGGTAGCGGGAGGGGGCGTGGCCTTTGAGGAGGTCAGAGAGGTAGCGGGAGGGGGCGTGGCCTTTGAGGAGGTCAGAGAGGTAGCGGGAGGGGGGCGTGGCCTTTGAGGAGGTCAGAGAGGTAGCGGGAGGGGGGCGTGGCCTTTTGAGGAGGTCAGAGAGGTAGCGGGAGGGGGCGTGGCCTTTGAGGAGGTCAGAGAGGTAGCGGGAGGGGGCGTGGCCTTTGAGGAGGTCAGAGAGGTAGCGGGAGGGGGCGTGGCCTTTGAGGAGGTCAGAGAGGTAGCGGGAGGGGGCGTGGCCTTTGAGGAGGTCAGAGAGGTAGCGGGAGGGGGCGTGGCCTTTGAGGAGGTCAGAGAGGTAGCGGGAGGGGGCGTGGCCTTTGAGGAGGTCAGAGAGGTAGCGGGAGGGGGCGTGGCCTTTGAGGAGGTCAGAGAGGTAGCGGGGAGCCTGGCTGTTGAAGGCTTTGTAGGAGATGATGAGTATGTTTTACTGTGAGCCAGTGAAGGTCATGGAGGACTGTGCTTCTCTCTCTGATCTTCCTGTCAATACGGTCCAGGTGTCTGGTTGAGATTCTAAATACTTTGGACAACATCAAGACAAGTGAAACACATTTAACCAGTGATAGGTTTGATTCATTTAACCAGTGATAGGTTTGATTCACACATTTAACCAGTGATAGGTTTTGATTCATTTAACCAGTGATAGGTTTGATTCATTTAACCAGTGATAGGTTTGATTCACACATTTAACCAGTGATAGGTTTGATTCTAGCCTATATTCCTTTTTAAAATGCTGCAGATCAGAGAGAGAGAGAGAGAGAGAGAGAGACAGTTCCGTAGTAGC
>NC_137614.1:54567682-54670182 GCF_963280865.1 Gymnoscopelus braueri
GCCCCCTGAATGTACTGTCCTACGTCCACATAATGCCCCCTGAATGTACTGTCCTACGACCACATAATGCCCCTGAATGTACTGTCCTACGACCACATAATGCCCCCTGAATGTACTGTCCTACGACCACATAATGCCCCCTGAATGTACTGCCCTACGTCCACATAATGCCCCCTGAATGTACTGTCTACGTCCACATAATGCCCCTGAATGTACTGCCCTACGTCCACATAATGCCCCCTGAATGTACTGTCCTACGACCACATAATGCCCCCTGAATGTACTGCCCTACGTCCACATAATGCCCCCTGAATGTACTGCCCCTACGTCCACATAATGCCCCCTGAATGTACTGTCCTACGTCCACATAATGCCCCCTGAATGTACTGCCCTACGTCCACATAATGCCCCCTGAATGTACTGCCCTACATCCACATAATGCCCCCTGAATGTACTGTCCTACGACCACATAATGCCCCCTGAATGTACTGTCCTACGTCCACATAATGCCCCCTGAATGTACTGTCCTACGACCACATAATGCCCCCTGAATGTACTGTCCTACGACCACATAATGCCCCCTGAATGTACTGTCCTACGTCCACATAATGCCCCTGAATGTACTGTCCTACGACCACATAATGCCCCCTGAATGTACTGTCCTACGACCACATAATGCCCCTGAATGTACTGTCCTACGACCACATAATGCCCCCTGAATGTACTGTCCTACGTCCACATAATGCCCCCTGAATGTACTGTCCTACGACCACATAATGCCCCCCTGAATGTACTGCCCTACGTCCACATAATGCCCCCTGAATGTACTGTCCTACGTCCACATAATGCCCCCTGAATGTACTGTCCTACGACCACATAATGCCCCCTGAATGTACTGCCCACGCTTGATCTCACTGTTATATTAATAATAATTATTATTATAATAATACATGAGACTTATATAGCTCTTTTCTTAGAACCCAAAGTCGCTTACAAAACAGCTTCAAAATAATTGTATTAGGAGCAAAAAATAAGAAAAATGGTAAAAGCTAAAAACAATAAGCTGATACTAAGAGGAAGAACAATAAACTAAGACTAAGAGGAAGAAACAATAGCTGAGACTAAGAGGAAGAAACAATAAGTTGAGACTAAGAGGAAGAAACAATAAACTAAGACTAAGAGGAAGAAACAATAAGCTGAGTCTAAGAGGAAGAAACAATAAGATAAGACTAAGAGGAAGAAACAATAAGCTAAGACTAAGAGAAGAAACAATAAGTTAAGACTAAGAGGAAGAAACAATAAGCTGAGACTAAGAGGAAGAAACAATAAGATAAGACTAAGAGGAAGAAACAATAAGCTAAGACTAAGATGAATAAAGGGAGGTTAGGTTTGGGTTAGGCAGGGAAAGCCAGTCTGAAAAGGTGGTTTGGAGGAGGCTTTGATGTGAGGTGGAGTGGGTTGCAGAGGGAGGGGGCTGACACTGAAAAAGACCCCTGGTGTTTGTGTGTTTTTTTGGGGTTCCAAGGAGGTTTTTGCGTCGCCAGACCTGAGGGAGCAGGAGGGGGCGTGGCCTTTGAGGAGGGGGCGTGGCCTTTGAGGAGGTCAGAGAGGTAGCGGGGAGCCTGGCTGGTGAAGGCTTTGTAGTAGATGATGAGTATGTTTTACTGTGAGCCAGTGAGGTCATGGAGACTGGGCTTCTCTCTGATCTTCCTGTCAATACGGTCCAGGTGTCTGGTTGAGATTCTAAATAACTTTGGACAACATCAAGACAAGTGAAACACATTTAAACCAGTGATTCTAACCAGTGATGATAGGTTTGATCATTTAACCAGTGATAGGTTTGATTCACACATTTAACCAGTGATAGCTTTGATTCATTTAACCAGTGATAGGTTTGATTCACACATTTAACCAGTGATAGCTTTGATTCATTTAACCAGTGATAGGTTTGATTCACACATTTAACCAGTGATTGATAGGTTTGATTCATTAACCAGTGATAGGTTTGATTCACACATTTAACCAGTGATAGGTTTGATTCACACATTTAACCAGTGATAGGTTTGATTTCTAGCCTATATTCCTTTTTAAAATGCTGCAGATCAGAGAAGAGAGAGAGAGAGAGAGAGAGAGACAGTTCCGTAGTAGCCTATGTGCCCCGATGTTTGTTTTATCATCTTTAATTGACCCTGGCCTTCACTACACTTGCCTACATACTACATTGTACTAGAACTACCCTGTATAGTAGAACGCCGCAGCGCGTGTGCACATCTAATCACAAAACCACACGCTTGATCAACAGCAAAATATAGATGAATACATTTGACAAAATTCATATCTAGCAAGCAATAGAAATTAGTGCTGCACGATTAATCGAAAAAAGATCGTGATCTCGATTCAGACACCTATGCGATCTCGATTTTGAATTATGACAATTTTTTTTTCAATTAAAAAAATCTTTTTTTTTTTTTTTTGCTTAATATTTTTATATTTACAAGAGAATTGTGTGAGAATCGTGATCTCAATTCTTATAGAGGAAAATCGTGATTCACATTTGAGCAAGAATCGTGCAGCCCTAATAGAAATTATTAACTGCAAACCAATTCAAAGTTTATGTATCAATATCACACAAAAGCAGAGAGAAGCTGTGACCTCACCTCACAAACAAATGGACAAAGAAATAAATAATCCTTTTGCAAACAACATCCATGTTCTGTTCGTTTGTACGGTAGGTTTATTTCAGCAGCATAGAATGTGACAGTTTCACATTGTTTGAGACGGTTTTTGGTGCAGCAGCACTGACCTCATTTAAGGTCATTGTTGTGCTGCTGCACACAGGGCAGATCTCACCAGGCCAGATGACCTACCAGGCCCATGAAATTATTATGCAGTCATAGTAGCCAATTAGAATGAAATCTGCTAAAACTGACTCATATACTGATCCAGAACCATATATAGGCTTAGGCTATATTGTCGCTGTTGGGTGGGAAATGGTGAAAATAGCCAATCTACAAGCTACGTTTATTAATCATTAAGAAATATTATATTTTAAACAGTTAAAAATCTTTATTAATGCAAGTTCAATCACATTTGTTTTGAATGAAAATAACTTGTGGGGAAAAGACATCAAATTTAGATACTAAAATCTCTAATCTGTGAATTTAATGTGATTAATGTGACCAGTCATATGACCTTTATACAGTCATGTGACCCCTATACAGTCATATGACCTTTATACAGTCAGTGAAGATGTGACATATAGTGAGACCAATATAACTTAATAATAATAATATATAATACATTATTTTGTGAAATAAACAAGTTATATTTCACAGATAGTTATACTATTCTTGTACTATATTAAATAAAATCATCCTTAACCTTCAAGTTAATCATTATTTCCGTAAAAATCATTGTTGTATGCCTTCTTGCCCTGGCATTTGGCCTTTGTGCCCTAAAAAAATATTATACTAGTAATATAATAGTTACTGCTAAATGCCTAAATAGTTCAACCGACAGAAACACAAAACTCATATGCTGTCTCTGTGTTATTGTTAGAGGAACCTCAGAGCCTCGGAGCAAGGCATTCTGTTTGTATACCTCAGCCCAGAGAGAGAGAGAGAGAGAGAGAGAGAGAGAGAGAGAGAGAGAGAGAGAGAGAGAGAGAGAGAGAGAGAGAGAGAGAGAGAGAGAGAGAGAGAGAGAGAGAGAGAGAGAGAGAGAGAGAGAGAGAGAGAGAGAGAGAGAGAGAGAGAGAGAGAGAGAGAGAGAGAGAGAGAGAGAGAGAGGAGAGAGAGAGAGAGAGAGAGAGAGAGAGAGAGAGAGAGAGAATGTTTGTGTCTCAGACACTTAATTAAAGTATTGGTCTGGTCTTGTGTTGTTCTGGTAAACATGAGTTCTGTGTGCAATGTTTTTATATTCATTATTTATATCTCTGTGTTGATGTTGACTGTAAACACTCTGCTGAGAGCTGGGAGGGGCTGACAGCATGGGGGAGGGGTGTGTGTGTGTGTGTGTGTGTGTGGCGCGGGGGGGGGGGGGGGGGGGGGGCGGTTGGAGAGGGGGGGTGTAATTGCTAGATGCCGAGCAGAGCTCTGTTGTTGTTGTTATTGTGTGTGTGTGTGTGTGTGTGTGTGTGTGTGTGTGTGTGTGTGTGTGTGTGTGTTGCTATACCTGTGAGGACCCACCAGTATATAGTATTTAAGGGGGAATTATGATTCATACTTAGTTGCGTGCTGCTGTCACGTACCTGAACATATCTAGATCTACAAGCTCACAAGGAAGGCGTTGCAGCACAACATGTTGTGATCTTGTAGATCTTTTCCTTCCCCAGCCTTTACAGGTTAAGGTTAGAACGTCTTTAAATGCTGACGTCCTCACAAGTCCAGTGATACAAGCTGTGTGTGTGTGTGTGTGTGTGTGTGTGTGTGTGTGTGTGTGTGTGCGTGTGCGTGTGTGTGTGTGTGGGTAGCTTGTTGTTGTTATTGTGC
The DNA here is from genome assembly GCF_963280865.1 of Gymnoscopelus braueri. NCBI lineage: Eukaryota > Metazoa > Chordata > Actinopteri > Myctophiformes > Myctophidae > Gymnoscopelus > Gymnoscopelus braueri. The sequence continues at coordinate 54,572,173 of NC_137614.1, forward strand.
AGCAGTTATAATTTCCCTCAGGGCTCACAGTGTTTTGGTTCTGTTTTTGTTTTTGTTTGTATGTGTTATTTCTGCTTTCCAGTCCAGTTGGAACCTCATTTATCTGACCTCTGACCCACCGCTCTGTGAGGAGTGGAAAAAATACTGGACAAAATACCTACTATATTACATCTATATTACATCTATATATATATATATATATATATATATAGATATGAACTGACCGACCGCTCTGTTGCTGAGTGGAAGAATTACAAAATAACTCCTATTTAATAGAATAAAATACTAAATATATCAGAATAAAAGACCTACTATAATATATTTAAAAGATGACATTGTCTTCTACTCCTACAACAAAATGTGCAAACGGACCCTCAGATACGCAAGTTATGGGTATTAGGAAGGAAAAATATAAACAAAATATATATACTATAACAGCACTGAAACTAATATACATACAGTTCTACTTATATGGAAATATGAATTAATATTAATTATAAACTAATGTACTGTATGGACCAGCTGTCGGCTTCAAAAACCCTTCATTTTACAGGAAATTAAACAAAGAACAAACTGTGAGCCAATGTTTCTGCTGTCATTATTATTATTATTATTCAGTCACAAGCTGTTGTTAAAACACCTTTCATTGATTCAATAGTCAACCTTTTTTTCAAAAATAGTCGATCTGCAAGCTCACAACGTGTCTCGATGTGATACGTTGTGAGCTTGTAGATCGGCTATTTTTGCTACTTTGCCACAACACTCTTGTGGAACGAGGTATAAAGGGCATTAATTGAGAATCCCCCCCCCCCCCCCCATAAAAAGACCAATATAGACGACGCAAACAACCCTCTAATGGAAGTGTAACTAGTGAATGAAGACAGAGCTTTAATTAGCCTTAATTAACCTTTAAAACAAACAGTAACCTCATGTCTGACTCCATCTGTACTGAACACCATGTCATTGTTTTCACACTGAAACATGAGTCATGACTTTCATTACAGAACCTCTGGTTCTGTCATGACTTTCATTACAGAACCTCTGCTCCAAATGCTTCACATCAGCCTGTTGTCTATATATATATATATAATATATATATATCTATATATATATATATATATATATAGACTTTCATTACAGAACCTCTGCTCCAAATGCTTCACATCAGCCTGTTGTCGGAACAGCTTTGAGAAACAAATGATTTGATATTATTACTCCTGCAGAGTTTGTCCAAACATCATGCAAATCGGTACACATTGTCTCTATAGTCATGTGATCCAGATGGATCTGTCCGATAATCTCCGATTTGTTCATATTCCATCCTGATTGGCTAAGATTGGCTTCTAAAGTTTGCAGATGTTTTGAACAAAATGCCTCAAATCATGAACACAGCGTTCCGATGGCTGTGACACTTTGCTGGCCCACAATAAGCTGCCTGCCCCCTGGTGGAGACACAGTGTTCTAGTTCTAGTGTTATTTAATGTTTGTATTGTTTAGGGTTCTCATAGATTTCATGTTATTTTAGTGTTATTTAATGTTTGTATTGTTTAGGGTTCTCATAGATTTCATGTTATTTTAGTGTTATTTAATGTTTGTATTGTTTAGGGTTCTCATAGATTTCATGTTATTTTAGTGTTATTTAATGTTTGTATCGTTTAGGGTTCTCATAGATTTCATGTTATTTTAGTGTTATTTAATGTTTGTATCGTTTAGGGTTCTCATAGATTTCATGTTATTTTATTAGTGTTATTTAATGTTTGTATTGTTTAGGGTTCTCATAGATTTCATGTTATTTTATTAGTGTTATTTAATGTTTGTATTGTTTAGGGTTCTCATAGATGTTATATTTTGTAGGAGAAGCATTGTTGTTGTTTCTGCTTCACTTTGATTGTTTGTTTATTTTGAGCTTCGGGTTATTTTTGTTTTGGCTTCTTTTGTTCTCTTGGCTTATTGTTGCTTTTGTCTCTTTGTGTTTGTTTTCTCTTCCTGTATTCTAAAGGCTCCTGCATGTGGTCACCCTATCACCTTTTATCACCTTTATTTAACCTTAACTCATTTCCTGTCAATCGCGCATAAATGCGTTCTATTAAATAGCACACTTGTCCGCCAAGATTTAATTGTGGTTTAATAGACGATCGCGCTGTTTTATTTACATTCCGAGATCAGTTTCGCTTTCCACTCACCTCCGCCTCACCTGGAAGAAAAATCAGCGATTTCCGTTTCCGGTTTCCGGTTTTAGTTTGAAAAATGTGATTTTTAGGTCAAAATAGGGCAAAACACGGTTTTTCACACAGTATACAAAACTAACAGAGAGCTCCGGTTCTATTTTCTTTAGTCTGGATGACGAACAGTTATCGTCGCTGTGTATACCAACGATCTGAAACCCCATCAGATCTAAGCTAAGCTATTTCCGCCCTACTGAAGTGGGGCGGAAATACGTCATCGGCCACCCGGATAGGACGTTTGCAGCCTGTTTGGGAGGGGGGGAGGGGGGGAGGGGGGGAGCGAGAGAATGGAGACGTAGAGAGAAAACTTAACTCTTTGAGTGCTTCTCTATCTGTCGTGTGTGTTTGTAAACACTGCCAGACAAACGATCAACAAACGAGCAAAAATTCTGCGACCGGTTGAAAAGGGTTATAAAACGCAAATCGCTGGCACAGGGGTACATTATGAATAAACTCTGGCAGTTCATTAATACCTTAATTTTCAATGTCGTTATTTTTTTAATTTTAAAATTTATCTATAAGACCACCCTTGGGTCCCGGGACCCATTACATTGAAAACCTACCTAGCAACATCACTGAGGTCAAAGGGTCCTTGAGCAAGACACCTAACCCCCTAACTGCTCCACAGCGCCCCTTGTGGGCAGCCATCAGCTGGGTTGAGCTGAAACCCAATTTCTAAAATAGGACAATATCATTACCCTGGGTGCTGTATAAATAATAATAAATAATAATAATGATAGTAATGATAATGATAGTAATGACAGCCCCTGGTCCTCCTAGTTAGTACTGAAAGGGTTAAATGTTCATAATATTATTAAAATGAAAACCAGCTCAAAGAAGCTTTATTCCTGTTTTACATTAAGTACAGGATTCAGTTTAATGAATAGATTTTAATTCATTAAATAGATTAGCACAGTGAGTGCACACACACACACACACACACACACACACACACAGACACAGACACACGCACGCACGCACGCACGCACGCACGCACGCACGCACGCACGCACGCACGCACGCACGCACGCACGCACACACACACACACACACACACACAGAGTGTCACATGGTTGTGTGTTGTTTATGTCTCTCTCCAGTCAGCTTCCTGTTTGCTGACAAAGTGTTTTTGTGAAACTCACCTTATAAATAAATGTGATTTGATCCCGAGCTCGTGTGTGTGTGTGTGTGTGTGTGTGTGTGTGTGTGTGTGTGTGTGTGTGTGTGTGTGTGTGTGTGTGTGTGTGTGTGTGTGTGTGTGTGTGTGTGTGTGTGTGTGTGTGTGTGCGCGTGTGCGCGTACTGCAGGTCCCAGTGTCTAAATCTACAGTTGATTTAGTCGACTAAAATGTATGTTGGCGTCATGGTGCCTTGATGGCGTCGTGATGGCTGATTTAAACTTGGTTGCGTATGAAAATAGCCGATCTACAAGCTCACAGCGCGACACGTTGTGAGCTTGTAGATCTGCTATCTTCTGAGCGCAACATCCAAGCGCAACCAAACATAAAATCCTCTAGTCTTAGTTCTACTGGATCTCTTCTCCACTAGTCTTAGTTCTACTGGATCTCTTCTCCACTAGTCTTAGTTCTACTGGATCTCTTCTCCACTAGTCTTAGTTCTACTGGATCTCTTCTCCACTAGTCTTAGTTCTACTGGATCTCTTCTCCACTAGTCTTAGTTCTACTGGATCTCTTCTCCACTAGTCTTAGTTCTACTGGATCTCTTCTCCACTAGTCTTAGTTCTACTGGATCTCTTCTCCTCTAGTCTTAGTTCTACTGGATCTCTTCTCCACTAGTCTTAGTTCTACTGGATCTCTTCTCCACTAGTCTTAGTTCTACTGGATCTCTTCTCCTCTAGTCTTAGTTCTACTGGATCTCTTCTCCACTAGTCTTAGTTCTACTGGATCTCTTCTCCTCTAGTCTTAGTTCTACTGGATCTCTTCTCCACTAGTATTAGTTCTACTGGATCTCTTCTCCTCTAGTCTTAGTTCTACTGGATCTGGAACTGGAATTGTCTATTTATCTAGTCTTAGTTTTGCACCATAGCTTATAGTTTTTATGTCATTTTTTTTAGTTTTAGTCGACAAACTCAACAGTGATTGTGACTGTGGTTGTGTTGCAGGTATATATATATATATATAATATAATTAAGCAATATTACACGAGAGGGTGTGCTTTACCGTCATTATTAGCACGCCTGTGCCGCGATCACAGAAGTGCTAATAATGTAAGGTAAAGCACACCCTCGAGTGTAATATTGCGATTATACAACAGTTACCAACAAAACACATCCAAATGTATTCATATTGTGGGGCAATTCATAATAAAAAACATTTCGCTTATCCGTTTCCCTGTAAAGAGAAGAGTTTTGTTTGACTGAGACAAAATAGTCCCTGTAACAACGCAGCACTCTGAGTCATCGTCTCATCAACACAGCTGATTCCAGTAGGCTATATGCTCCGTCGTACGATCGTGTTACGTGGCCAAAATAACTGATCTACAAGCTCACAACGCGTCAAGATGGCGATGCGTTGTGAACTTGTAGATCGGCTATTTTTGCCGTGCGATACCTTCGTACGATAGAGTATAACATACACTGGACTGTTAACGAAATGGGAGTAATTTTACTTTAACACAGGAGGATATTTATACAGTATGGATGTTACCATTGAAATAAAGCACACTTTTTTCCAGTTATTCCTTTTATTATAGGATTTTAGGCGATTTAGTGTGCTCTCTTCTAACCATTGATCAACCGTAAGTCCACCAAATAAGTCAAAATTAACAACATAGTCCATTTTGCGTAGCTGTTTGTTCTCCGGTGGCGGCGGTGGGTACTGTCTGTTTGTTTTCCTATCGTGGGACAGCGTGACGTCACAGCACAGCTGTGTCATATATGGTCTAAGCAGGAGCGGACTGCAGTGCGGAGTGATTTATTAATGTGATTAGGCCCGTGATATGATGCTGGTTTGAAGCACGGCTAGAAAGCTATTTCAGCCAATCAGATTGCTTGGTCGGAACTACCTGTTGTATAATGATATATAATGTAATGTGTTGCAGGTCCCAGTGACAGCGTCCAGGATGACCCCTCCAGTAGAAACCCCCCCACAGCAGCTGCAGGCCTCCAACCAGGCCCAGCAGAACGTCCTGAGCCCCCAGCAGCTCCAGGTTCTCCTCCAACAGCAGAAGGTCCTCATGTTGCACCAGGTAGGTCCAAACATCCATCCACCCATCCATCCATCCATCCAACATCCATCCATCCATCCATCCATCCATCCATCCATCCATCCATCCATCCATCCATCCATCCAACATCCATCCATCCATCCATCCATCCATCCATCCATCCAACATCCATCCATCCATCCATCCATCCATCCATCCATCCATCCATCCATCCATCCATCCATCCAACATCCATCCATCCATCCATCCATCCATCCATCCATCCACCCAGAGGGTGATGCAACGTTGATGATGTAGAGCCACTATATATATATTTACTCACTCACTCCAGACAGAGGGACACATTGCATACTGTCGGCCCATTCTATGTCACACAAAAGTAGCAAAAATAGCAGATCTACAAGCGCAAAACGCGTCGCAGTGCGTCGCAGTGTGACGTGTTTTGAGCTTGTAGATCTGCTATTTTTGCTATTTTTGAATTAGATTCAAAATTGTTTTTGTTTTTTTGTTTTTTTATTATTGGAATCCTGAAAAGTAACATTTTAATTTAATTTCAAATGCATTTAGTTATACTTATGTTAACTTTATGAACTTAAATACAAAGAACAATAGAAAAGACAATAGAATTGTCCACTAGTCTTAGTTCTATGATGGGACCTCTAAGGGAGAGGCTTGTATCTGTGATGTTATTCTGTAGGTCATGACCCTTACTCCATGACATTGACCACAGGCAGTGGTGGAAAGTAACTAAGTACATTTACTTAAGTACTGCACTTAAGTAAAAGTTTGAGGTATTTGTACTTTACTTGAGTATTTCCAATTTCCAATACTTTTACTTCTACTCCACTACATCTCAGGCAACTATTGTACTTTTACTCCACTACAATTACTTGAAAACTTTAGTTACTAGTTACTTTGCAGATATAAATGATTACATTATAAAACATACATTAACCACTTTAGCTCTATTTTATACCTAGATTATTTGAAAATAGCAGATCTACAAGCTCACAACTCGTCGCATCGCAGATCTGCTATTTTCAAACATTTTAGTACTTTTACTTCTGGTACTTGAAGTACACTTTGATACCAATACTTTTGTACTTTTACTCAAGTACATTTTTTATTCTGGACTTTTACTTGTAACAGAGTATTTCTATATTGCAGTATTGGTACTTTTACTTAAGTAAAAAACGTGAGCACTTTTTCCACCACTGACCACAGGTGAGAGTAGGAACTAAGAGATCTTTGCCTTCTTTTCATCACAACAGTCACAGTGCAGGAAGAAACAAATCCACACAAATAACATTTCAGCATCAAATGGTCTGTTTAGTGACATATGTTGTAAATATTTATAATGTTTTATTTACTACAAATGTTTGTGAATGTTTGTCTTTGTTTCATATCAAATGAAACCTTGTGTTTGTGAAGGCTGGGTGTAACGCATGCCACCCGCCAGAAGAGGGTGATAATGCCCACAATCACTGCTTTAAACACTCCAGACCTGGTCAGTAAGGATGGCGGCTCAATGTGTTTCAATGAGAATGAGACTGTTCTGTCAGAATGAGACTGTTCTGTCAGAATGAGACTGTTCTGTCAGAATGAGACTGTTAGTTAGTTAGTTAGTTAGTTAGTTTATTTATTTCGGTCATGATTTACAAAAGCAAAACAGTTGATCATACAAAATATTTTCAGCATAATCATTTGACCGAAAAGGTTTGGGCTGAAGCCGAAGCTTATTATGCCCACCTTATTAATAATCAAAATAAATTAAGTGTCACAAAAGAAAAAGAAACAAAAGAGTAAGAAAACAAAAGAAAACAAAACAGAAGAAAACCAAATGTCAACAATGCTAAGTCTTACATATGAAAACGAAAAGAAACAAAACGAAAAACAAAATGAAGAGAAACATTTCCAGCTTTGTGTCAGTTACATAGAAAAACAAATAGCAAGATGCAAAACAATTCAAAATTATTTCTATTTATATATTGAAGTGGTAGCTTCATATATATAAATGTTCATTATTTTATTTATTTTTTATATTAGATTTAAGACAATTAGATTCGCATAAATATTAGTTACATACATACATACATATATACATATATATATATATATATATTCATATAGATACGTACGTGTGTTCGTATGCACACGTACATGTGGGAAGATGTAATCAACTATGTCACTAGTGATTCCCTATATCTATCTATTACCTTTGCTTTATATGTTAATTTGAATTTTCTTATTGAATTGCTCAGTTTAAGTTCTTTATCTAATTTATTCCACGTGATTACCCCGATGGTAGATAGGCATCTTTATATTATATATAATATATAAATATATAATATTTAAGAAGGTTCAATATAATCCAGAAGATGCCTTCTGTCCATGCAGAAAATGGAAAAGAAGAGCAAAAATCGAGGCAAAAAGGAAGGCCATATAGAAAAATGTGCATGCATGAGAGAGTATATATATAGGTAAAAATAGAATAATCATAATGATCCATGCCTAATCCATGCCACTTCCATGCAAAAAGTAAGGAAAAAATAAAAATAAATCCTTCTTCCAGTAAAAAAAGGTTCTCAGTATTAACATGCAGAAAAAAGTCATTCCAAAAATAGTTTAGGCAGAAAAAGGAAGAAAAAAAGTAATAATCCATATTGTCTAGGAATGTTTATTCAACTGGGATATACGTAACTAGCACTATTGTGCCAGCCAGCCAGGTAAAGCACTTCATTTGTACTGGTTGAGTTCTTTGACGTCTCTTACCGTTACAACTCTGGCTTCTTCTGGTGTTTCCCCGTTCAGTCTTATCATCACTCTGCAGTTTCTGGTCCAGGTAGCTTTTATTTGATTTTGTTTCCTCAGGATGCGGGCCTCTCTTGCGATCTCTGCATTTTTTTTGGTTAGGTGCTCATTTATATACACGTCCGATCCCTTTAATTTCTTCCCCTGCTTCATTAGGTCGGCTTTGTGCTTTCTGTTCCAAAAGCGAACAATGATGGTAGGTTTTGCATTTCGATCCTTCCGCGGGAGTGTGTGGCAAGCCACGATGTTGTTTGGATCAACTTTGATATCTTTCGAATCAAGAAACTGAATCACTTGTGTCTCCAGCGTCAGTTGGTCCTCAGCCGGAGCGTCCTCGCCGTTGGATCTCTCCACGGCTGCAGCTCTGGCGTAAGATCTAGGCTTCACATTCAACCCACTTATGATCACGTCCTCCATCCTCGTGTACTGTTCAACATCATTTAATCTCTGTTCCATCTCTTCGATTTTTTTATCCCTCTCTTTGACCGTGGTCTTCAGAGTTTTGATTTCCTCCACCAAATCGAGCAGTGTGGCTTGTTGCTTCACCACTTTGCTCAGCTCTTCCGTCACATTGCTCAGCTTTTCGGTCACGACGTTGAGAGAGTTTTTAATCTCCTCAATATCATCCTCCACCGTCCTCTGCAGCGGTGCAATCTTCTTTGGTGGCATTTTCTTCTTTTGTTAGCTTTTATTAGTTACATCAAAAGTCAGTCAGACAGCGTACCTCAGTGCGCCGCCATCTTGAAACGTCACCTGAAAGTGAGGTCATGACACTGTTCTGTCAGAATGAGACTGTTCTGTCAGAATGAGACTGTTCTGTCATAATGAGACTGTTCTGTCATAATGAAACTGTTCTGTCAGAATGAGACTGTTCTGTCAGAATGAGACTGTTCTGTCAGAATGAACACAGAAACACTTTTTTCCGCCCGGAGAGGAATTCATGTTGATGTTCATCTTTTTCTTTCTTTTTACTTTATTTAATGTTAAAGTTTATGTTGATCTCTTGCAGCAACAGATCCAGGAGGTGTTTAAGAACCAACAGTATAATGTATAATATATTTATATGTTATATAATATAATCTCTTGCAGCAACAGATCCAGGAGGTGTTTAAGAACCAACAGGAGCAGCTCAACATGCAGCTGTTACAGCAGAACAACACTGGACTCAATACTGAGGTATAGTGATGATAATAATGATAATAACTGAGACTTAGACTCTCTGGTGTATGTAGAAACATAATGCTGATCTTTTATAGAGCTAGTGTATGTAGAAACATAATGCTGATCTTTTATAGAGCTAGTGTATGTAGAAACATAATGCTGATCTTTTATAGAGCTAGTATAGAGTCTGTTGTCAGATATGGTATCACCAGTTGGTTCGGAAACCTGACTGTAAAGTATAAATCTGAGATCCTTAGATTAGTCAAAATGTCAGGGAAGATTATGGGTATGTCCATCACCCCCCATCACCCATTGATAAATATATTAATAATAGTATTACAGACACACAGAATGACAGAGATTCATTACATTAATAAATAAATACATCAACAATAGTATTAGCTAGAAAGGTGTGCTCCTCTGAGGGCAGGTCTCCACCAGGCCGGGTTGTCTACCCAGGGCCTGCAGACGTAAGATTTAGATTTACAGTTAGACAAGTGGAACGTAATCTGAGCAATATGTCTGATGATGGTGTGTGTGTGTGTGTGTGTGTGTGTGTGTGTGTGTGTGTGTGTGTGTGTGTGTGTGTGTGTGTGTGTGTGTGTGTGTGTGTGTGTGTGTGTGTGTGTGTGTGTGTGTGTGTGTGTGTGTGTGTGTGTGTGTGTGTGTGTGTGTGTGTGTGTGTAACAGCTCAGTGTTCAACAGAACAGCATTCAGCAGCAGCTTCTTCAAGTCCAACAACATCACCTGATGAACCTACAGAGACAAGGCCTACTGAGTGTCCTACCGTCTAATACTGGTACTATAGCCTACTATTATAATATAATGACCTACTGAGTGTCCTACCGTCTAATACTGGTACTATAGCCTACTATTATAATATAATGACCTACTGAGTGTCCTACTGTCTAATACTGGTACTATAGTCTACTATTATAATATAATGACCTACTGAGTGTCCTACCGTCTAATACTGGTACTACAGCCTACTATTATAATATAATGACCTACTGAGTGTCCTACTGTCTAATACTGGTACTATAGTCTACTATTATAATATAATAACCTACTGAGTGTCCTACCGTCTAATACTGGTACTATAGTCTACTATTATAATATAATGACCTACTGAGTGTCCTACCGTCTAATACTGGTACTATAGTCTACTATTATAATATAATGACCTACTGAGTGTCCTACCGTCTAATACTGGTACTATAGCCTACTATTATAATATAATGACCTACTGAGTGTCCTACCGTCTAATACTGGTACTATAGTCTACTATTATAATATAATGACCTACTGAGTGTCCTACCGTCTAATACTGGTACTATAGTCTACTATTATAATATAATAACCTACTGAGTGTCCTACTGTCTAATACTGGTACTATAGTCTACTATTATAATATAATGACCTACTGAGTGTCCTACCGTCTAATACTACTGGTACATTACATTACAGTACAGTACAGTACAGTACATTACAGTACAGTACAGTACAGTACAGTACAGTACAGTACAGTACAGTACAGTACAGTACAGTCATTTAGCAGACACTTTTATCCATAGAGACTTACAATAAGTGCATTCAACATAGGTAGGGAACAAAACTACTAATCACCAGAAGTCTTTAGTGCATTCTCTTCTAAAACAAGTAACTAAGAGTATACCTAGTGCTAAGGTAAAAGTAATTGCTCACAGGCCCTCATTGGAAACAAGACCGCAAGGACTTTCATAAACGGACCTGTTAAAGGAATTATCCGTATCCTTTTATGGGCCTGGATCATACATCTACCATGCCCACCAACTAGGCAAGGCACTGAACCCTAGACGGATGCTAGTGTGTATGTGTAAATGTATAAAAACCTGAAGAATGTAGACGTTTGTGAACAGGAGGACATTAGCAGCTCTAACACAGTCTCTCTGTCAGCAGCCTGTCTCTCTGTCAGCAGCCTGTCTCTCTGTCAGCAGCCTGTCTCTCTGTCAGCAGCCTGTCTCTCTCTCACCACCAGCCTGTCTCTCTGTCAGCAGCCTGTCTCTCTGTCAGCAGCCTGTCTCTCTCTCACCACCAGCCTGTCTCTCTGTCAGCAGCCTGTCTCTCTGTCAGCAGCCTGTCTCTCTCTCACCACCAGCCTGTCTCTCTGTCAGCAGCCTGTCTCTCTGTCAGCAGCCTGTCTCTCTGTCAGCAGCCTGTCTCTCTGTCACCAGCCTGTCTCTCTCTCACCACCAGCCTGTCTCTCTGTCAGCAGCCTGTCTCTCTGTCAGCAGCCTGTCTCTCTGTCAGCAGCCTGTCTCTCTGTCAGCAGCCTGTCTCTCTGTCAGCAGCCTGTCTCTCTGTCACCACCAGCCTGTCTCTCTGTCAGCAGCCTGTCTCTCTCTCACCACCAGCCTGTCTCTCTGTCAGCAGCCTGTCTCTCTGTCAGCAGCCTGTCTCTCTCTCACCACCAGCCTGTCTCTCTGTCAGCAGCCTGTCTCTCTGTCAGCAGCCTGTCTCTCTGTCAGCAGCCTGTCTCTCTGTCACCAGCCTGTCTCTCTCTCACCACCAGCCTGTCTCTCTGTCAGCAGCCTGTCTCTCTGTCAGCAGCCTGTCTCTCTGTCAGCAGCCTGTCTCTCTGTCAGCAGCCTGTCTCTCTGTCAGCAGCCTGTCTCTCTGTCAGCAGCCTGTCTCTCTGTCACCACCAGCCTGTCTCTCTGTCAGCAGCCTGTCTCTCTCTCACCACCAGCCTGTCTCTCTGTCAGCAGCCTGTCTCTCTGTCAGCAGCCTGTCTCTCTGTCAGCAGCCTGTCTCTCTGTCAGCAGCCTGTCTCTCTGTCAGCAGCCTGTCTCTCTCTCACCACCAGCCTGTCTCTCTGTCAGCAGCCTGTCTCTCTGTCAGCAGCCTGTCTCTCTGTCACCACCAGCCTGTCTCTCTGTCACCACCAGCCTGTCTCTCTGTCACCACCAGCCTGTCTCTCTCTCACCACCAGCCTGTCTCTCTGTCAGCAGCCTGTCTCTCTCTCACCACCAGCCTGTCTCTCTGTCAGCAGCCTGTCTCTCTGTCAGCAGCCTGTCTCTCTCTCACCACCAGCCTGTCTCTCTGTCAGCAGCCTGTCTCTCTGTCAGCAGCCTGTCTCTCTCTCACCAGCCTGTCTCTCTGTCAGCAGCCTGTCTCTCTGTCAGCAGCCTGTCTCTCTGTCAGCAGCCTGTCTCTCTGTCAGCAGCCTGTCTCTCTGTCAGCAGCCTGTCTCTCTCTCACCACCAGCCTGTCTCTCTGTCAGCAGCCTGTCTCTCTGTCAGCAGCCTGTCTCTCTGTCACCACCAGCCTGTCTCTCTGTCACCACCAGCCTGTCTCTCTGTCACCACCAGCCTGTCTCTCTCTCACCACCAGCCTGTCTCTCTGTCAGCAGCCTGTCTCTCTCTCACCACCAGCCTGTCTCTCTGTCAGCAGCCTGTCTCTCTGTCAGCAGCCTGTCTCTCTCTCACCACCAGCCTGTCTCTCTGTCAGCAGCCTGTCTCTCTGTCAGCAGCCTGTCTCTCTCTCACCAGCCTGTCTCTCTGTCAGCAGCCTGTCTCTCTGTCAGCAGCCTGTCTCTCTCTCACCACCAGCCTGTCTCTCTGTCAGCAGCCTGTCTCTCTCTCACCACCAGCCTGTCTCTCTGTCAGCAGCCTGTCTCTCTCTCACCACCAGCCTGTCTCTCTGTCAGCAGCCTGTCTCTCTGTCAGCAGCCTGTCTCTCTCTCACCAGCCTGTCTCTCTGTCAGCAGCCTGTCTCTCTGTCAGCAGCCTGTCTCTCTCTCACCAGCCTGTCTCTCTGTCAGCAGCCTGTCTCTCTGTCAGCAGCCTGTCTCTCTGTCAGCAGCCTGTCTCTCTGTCAGCAGCCTGTCTCTCTGTCAGCAGCCTGTCTCTCTGTCAGCAGCCTGTCTCTCTGTCACCACCAGCCTGTCTCTCTGTCACCACCAGCCTGTCTCTCTCTCACCACCAGCCTGTCTCTCTGTCAGCAGCCTGTCTCTCTGTCAGCAGCCTGTCTCTCTCTCACCAGCCTGTCTCTCTGTCAGCCTGTCTCTCTGTCAGCAGCCTGTCTCTCTGTCAGCAGCCTGTCTCTCTGTCAGCCACTAATGAAGGTGTGTGTGTGTGATAATTGTAGGATGTGAGAGTGGGAGCAGTGTGTCGTCCATGATGGCTGCAGAGAGCAGAGATGTTTCCTGTCAACACGCCACCGCCAACGGACATCATAAGAAAGACAGGTCTGTCTGTCTGTCTGTCTGTCTGTCTGTCTGTCTGTACGTAAGAAAGACAGGTGATGAAACATCTTTACTGTCCTTTTCATGTCTGTCTGTACATGGGCTAACCTACAACCTCCTGTGTGTGTGTGTGTGTGTGTGTGTGTGTGTGTGTGTGTGTGTGTGTGTGTGTGTGTGTGTGTGTGTGTGTGTGTGTACAGTGTGTCAGAAGACAGTCAGAAGAACACTCATCCTCTCTATGGTAACGGGATGTGTAAATGGCCTGGATGTGAGACGGTGTTCGGAGACTTCCAGGCCTTCCTCAAGTGAGTTGTGAACACACACACACACACACACACACACACACACACAGGAGGGGACATCAATACATTAGATCATATTATGTTTTGTGACAGCGTTAGGATTGTCATTGTCATTCTGTATAGTAGTGTGTATATCTATCTGCCTTATATTTCATCATGATTTGTGTGCATGGGGTTCTCATCTTAAACAAGCTCAGTGCTTAATGAGAGTTCCAGTTTAGTAGACCTTGTATTGTGAATTTGTACTTCCATGTACTGTTATGTACTGTCATGTACTATTCTCATGTCTTACTAAATAAACTACATCAATCAATCAATTCTAAACCAATATGGAGGCACTGAGCTTTAATGTTCCTATGACAATGGGGCCCTCTAGTGGCGTTAAGAGAGAACTGCAGGATTCATTCAACTCAGGTTAATTTGAAGATGAAAAGCATTTAGATTATTATATATATGTATGTTAATATATGTTAATATATGCATGTTAATATATGTTAATATATGTATGTTAATATATGTTACTATATGCATGTTACTATATGTTGATATATGTATGTTAATGTATGTTAATGTATGTTAATATATATATGTTAATATATTAATAACACTAAGCTGTTCTGAATGTGTGTGTGTGTGTGTGTGTGTGTGTGTGTGTGTGTGTGTGTGTGTGTGTGTGTGTGTGTGTGTGTGTGTGTGTGTGTGTGTGTGTGTGTGTGTGTGTGTGTGTGTGTGTGTGTGTGTGTGTGTGTGTGTGTAGACATCTGAACAGTGAACACACACTGGATGATAAGAGCACAGCTCAGTGTCGTGTCCAGATGCAGGTGGTCCAACAGCTGGAACTACAGGTAGGATTCTGTTTCATGTGTGTGTGTGTGTGTGTGTGTGTGTGTGTGTGTGTGTGTGTGTGGTCAGACTGGCCGGACTTAAACGATCTGTGCTGTTGGGCTGATGTTACCTTGAAGTGGGTGGAGTCTAACTCTGACCTCAGTACAGTGGGTAGGCTCTGAGGCGATGGCTGTCTCAGAGGACTTTATATCCGACTCCAGCGTCTATGACTGTGTGTGGAGCAGAACACCAACTCCCACTGACTAATGCCCGAGGTCGCCTCTTATGGGCACAACAGCAAAGGCAGCGGCAGCATTGGACTGAGATAAGACTGCAAGGGAAGACTGCATGTCTCCCTGCTGTCCATTCTATCTGTCTCTCTGAAGACTGCATGTCTCCCTGCTGTCCATTCTGTCTCTCTCTCTGAAGACTGCATGTCTCCCTGCTGTCCATTCTGTCTGTCTCTCTGTCTGAAGACTGCATGTCTCCCTGCTGTCCATTCTGTCTGTCTCTCTGTCTGAAGACTGCATGTCTCCCTGCTGTCCATTCTATCTGTCTCTCTGAAGACTGCATGTCTCCCTGCTGTCCATTCTGTCTGTCTCTCTGAAGACTGCATGTCTCCCTGCTGTCCATTCTGTCTGTCTCTCTGAAGACTGCATGTCTCCCTGCTGTCCATTCTGTCTGTCTCTCTCTCTGAAGTCTCCATGTCTCCCTGCTGCGGACCATTCTGTCTCTCTCTCTGTGTTCAAAAATGTTGCTTTAGACAAATGCATTGTTGTCTTTACTCTGAAAGCGAGGTTGCAGGTTTTACCATCTAAACTTAACCTCTCCATCTGGTCTCCAGGCAACCATGCTCCTCACTGTATACATCATGGTCATGAACAAATAGCTGAAACCATGTCCCACATCTTAAATGGGTGCCATGTATACAGGGGACTCTACATAAGTAGGCATGACAGAATAGTGGATTTGATATCTAAAGATATCACTTCTATTTTCAGGTCCTCCATCATGCTGTATAAGCATTCTACTGTGAAGCCGAGCATGTTTAACCTGTGTAACGATGATTCTGTGTTCTCTAACATTATAGCATGTTTAGCCTGTGTGACGGTGATTCTGTGTTCTCTAACATTATAGCATGTTTAGCCTGTGTGACGGTGATTCTGTGTTCTCTAACATTATAGCATGTTTAGCCTGTGTGACGATGATTCTGTGTTCTCTAACATTATAGCATGTTTAGCCTGTGTGACGATGATTCTGTGTTCTCTAACATTATAGCATGTTTAGCCTGTGTGACGATGATTCTGTGTGAGGAGACTTTAAATGAACCCTTTCCTCTCCGCTCCTCTGCAGCTGAAGAAGGACAAGGAGAGACTGCAGGCCATGATGGCTCACCTGAAGACTGCTGAACCCAGAGCTGCTGCTCAGCCTGTAAGATATGCACGCACACACACACACACACACACACACACACACACACACACACACACACACACACACACACACACACACACACACACACACACACACACACCTGAAGACTGCTGAACCTAGAGCTGCTGCTCAGCCTGTAAGATATGCACGCACACACACACACACACACACACACACACACACACACACACACACACACACACACACACACACACACACACACACACCTGAAGACTGCTGAACCCAGAGCTGCTGCTCAGCCTGTAAGATAAACACACACACACATACACACATACACACACACAGGCACGCAGACACGCAAGCACACACAGCCTGTAAGATACACTCGCACGCACGCATTTCCTCAGGTAACCATGGTGATTAACGTTGTTTGTATTTCCTCAGGTAACCATGGTGATTAACGTTGTGTGTATTTCCTCAGGTAACCATGGTGATTAACGTTGTGTTTATGTCCTCAGGTAACCATGGTGATTAACGTTGTGTGTATTTCCTCAGGTAACCATGGTGATTAACGTTGTGTGTATTTCCTCAGGTAACCATGGTGATTAACGTTGTGTGTATTTCCTCAGGTAACCATGGTGATTAACGTTGTGTTTATGTCCTCAGGTAACCATGGTGCCCAGCATGTCCTTCTCTCAGGCCACGCTGCCCAAAGCCCCGCCCCCTATGGTTGTGTCTCAGAGCGCCACGGCGCCCTCTACGCCCCTGACGCCGTACGGCGGCGAGTCGTCCTCCGTGACCACGCCCACCGGCATGTTCTCTGGCCCCGCCCCCGTCAGGAGGCGCTACAGCCGCTCCATGAGCCAAGGTCAGCTGACCCGTGACATCACACACACACTATGACATCACACTATGACTACCTGCCTATCTGGCTGTACTTGAGTTTCACCACCGCTCTGTGGTTGTGTTTGATGTGGCAGAACATCAGTGTGTCAGAACATCAGTGCATTCTGAACACTAGATCTGATTCTAAATGGTTAATTAACCGTTAATGAGTTTTGGTTACGGGTTCAGAGATGTTTTCAGAATGAAGCAAAGAGTTAGTTCATGCAGGACAAGGACGTCTTACCTACAGCCGACTCAGCTGTAGTCGGCTGTCAGTCAGCTGATGAGCATCAGCCTATAGCATCTGAAATCTAAAGTTTAAGTGGTCGCATGGCATATACGTCACGGACGCATCCCTTGAGGTTTTCAAAACCCAGATACCTTTGTGTCTCTCATGTATCATTCTTATACGCTATTTATTTTGCACAATTATCCAAACAGCATCTTGCAAGACTATTTGTATATTAATACTAACCTGGAGTATTCACTAAGTAGTTGAAAATGTCAGGATATGTCACTCCTCCATTTAGTTGGGTTATTTCCCCAACTTACATTCAGGCAAGTTAATACAACAACGGTAAACCCACACGTTTTAATTTGTCATGTACCGTCGGAGCTCTGCGTGGGCAGAACATTTATATAAGCCTATGAGATGTTCAAAATATAGAAATATGAACAAAGTCAGTCGGGATTGGGATGAGAATTCCCCACAAAGTCGGCGCTCGTAAAGACAGTGATGTCACTGAAATGCGACTACTGTGTCTGTCTGCCGTCTACCCTCTGTGTGTTAACATTATGTATAAAACCCTCTGCTGTGTTAACATTATGTATAAAACCCTCTGCTGTGTTAACATTATGTATAAAACCCTCTGCTGTGTTAACATTATGGGTAACACATTAAAGTGACAAATTAAATGTGAAACACATCAACTATTGAGAAAACAAGAAGACATGTTGACAAAGACACTCCATACGTTTGGAAACATATTTTTATTCAACTCTATATCGTCTCCAGTTCATGTAGGATCATTTTAAAAGTAGGCTAAAATATCCTCTCATAGGGATTGCATAGACAGCTGCAGTACATCGTTCTAACGGACCTCGCTGGGTGTCTCAATGAAGTAGTCCCCGTGTGTCTCTATTCCCCATTCACAGCTCTGCTGGTCATTACGTCACACTTTCACATGTACACCAATCAGAGCTCACGCTCTAAACAGAGAGGTTCCTTTATATACAGCTTCATTCACTAGATCTCTGCTTCACATCCTCCACCTTTTCATCACAGTCTGGCATAGGCTCAAATACCTGTGATTTTATGTCAATGTATGGCTTATTGCAGCCAGGGGTCTTCAACGTTTTCAGGCCAAGGACCCCCTAGCTGAGAGAGAGAGATGAAGCAGGGACCCCCTCTATATTGTATACAAATCAGATTAAACTTTTTTTACTTGGTCTGCTCTTTTTTCCCTCTACACCTCTATACCTCTTTGCCAAAAATAGCCGATCTACAAGCTCACAGCGCCTCGCAGCATGAGGCGCTGTGAGCTTGTAGATCTGCTATTTTTGGCTAAAGTTCTCCTCAGAAAAAGGGATGCTAGGGTTCATGTGGTTAAGGTAAAAAAAAATAATCATATCTCACAAAGTTTGACGGACCCCCTGTAGTAACTCTGAGGACCCCCTAGGGGTCCCGGACCCCCTGTTGAAGACCCCTGGCTTTTTGTAGTGCTATTGTATCCCTTTGGGGGTTTTGCTTAAGGTTCCCTGATTGTGCTTAGCACCACGCTGTTAGCACCACGCTGTTAGCACGCTGCTGTTAGCACGCTGCTGTTAGCACCACGCTGTTAGCACGCTGCTGTTAGCACGCTGCTGTTAGCACCACGCTGTTAGCACGCTGCTGTTAGCACCACGCTGTTAGCACGCTGCTGTTAGCACCACGCTGTTAGCACGCTGCTGTTAGCACCACGCTGTTAGCACGCTGCTGTTAGCACGCTGCTGTTAGCACGCTGCTGTTATCACGCTGCTGTTAGCACCACGCTGTTAGCACCACGCTGTTAGCACGCTGCTGTTAGCACCACGCTGTTAGCACCACGCTGTTAGCACCACGCTGTTAGCACGCTGCTGTTAGCACCACGCTGTTAGCACCACGCTGTTAGCACCACGCTGTTAGCACGCTGCTTGGACAGAATTCAGGGAACATCTCCCAGAGCGGAGCCTTTAGCACCGAGTTTAACTGTATTCCATTTGTTGCAATAAATGGTTAAATCTACGTTCCTGACTGTAATGCCCTTCCCTAATCCTGACTCTTATTGTCAACAGGTTATTATTATTGGTAAATTAGTATTAATATTGTTTTATTGTTTCAACAGACATCACAGACAACAAGGAGTTCTACTTAAGTACAGAAGTGCGGCCGCCATTTACCTACGCATCGCTAATAAGACAGGTAAACACTCTTCTGTTTTTAATAAGACAGGTAAACACTCTTCTGTTTTTAATAGTAAGACAGGTAAACACTCTTCTGTTTTTAATAAGACAGGTAAACACTCTTCTGTTTTTAATAAGACAGGTAAACACTCTTCTGTTTTTAATAAGACAGGTAAACACTCTTCTGTTTTTAATAATTAGACAGGTAAACACTCTTCTGTTTTTAATAATTAGACAGGTAAACACTCTTCTGTTTTTAATAATAAGACAGGTAAACACTCTTCTGTTTTTAATAATTAGACAGGTAAACACTCTTCTGTTTTTAATAATAAGACAGCTAAACACTCTTCTGTTTTTAATAGTAAGACAGGTAAACACTCTTCTGTTTTTAATAGTAAGACAGCTAAACACTCTTCTGTTTTTAATAGTAAGACAGGTAAACATTCTTCTGTTTTTAATAATAAGACAGGTAAACACTCTTCTGTTTTTAATAGTAAGACAGGTAAACACTCTTCTGTTTTTAATAATTAGACAGGTAAACACTCTTCTGTTTTTAATAATAAGACAGGTAAACACTCTTCTGTTTTTAATAATTAGACAGGTAAACACTCTTCTGTTTTTAATAATAAGACAGGTAAACACTCTTCTGTTTTTAATAATAAGACAGGTAAACACTCTTCTGTTTTTAATAGTAAGACAGGTAAACACTCTTCTGTTTTTAATAATAAGACAGGTAAACACTCTTCTGTTTTTAATAATAAGACAGCTAAACACTCTTCTGTTTTTAATAGTAAGACAGGTAAACACTCTTCTGTTTTTAATAGTAAGACAGCTAAACACTCTTCTGTTTTTAATAGTAAGACAGGTAAACATTCTTCTGTTTTTAATAATAAGACAGGTAAACACTCTTCTGTTTTTAATAGTAAGACAGGTAAACACTCTTCTGTTTTTAATAATTAGACAGGTAAACACTCTTCTGTTTTTAATAATAAGACAGGTAAACACTCTTCTGTTTTTAATAATTAGACAGGTAAACACTCTTCTGTTTTTAATAATAAGACAGGTAAACACTCTTCTGTTTTTAATAATAAGACAGGTAAACACTCTTCTGTTTTTAATAGTAAGACAGGTAAACACTCTTCTGTTTTTAATAATAAGACAGGTAAACACTCTTCTGTTTTTAATAGTAAGACAGGTAAACACTCTTCTGTTTTTAATAATTAGACAGGTAAACACTCTTCTGTTTTTAATAATAAGACAGGTAAACACTCTTCTGTTTTTAATAATAAGACAGGTAAACACTCTTCTGTTTTTAATAGTAAGACAGGTAAACACTCTTCTGTTTTTAATAATTAGACAGGTAAACACTCTTCTGTTTTTAATAATAAGACAGGTAAACACTCTTCTGTTTTTAATAATAAGACAGGTAAACACTCTTCTGTTTTTAATAATAAGACAGGTAAACACTCTTCTGTTTTTAATAATAAGACAGGTAAACACTCTTCTGTTTTTAATAGTAAGACAGGTAAACACTCTTCTGTTTTTAATAATTAGACAGGTAAACACTCTTCTGTTTTTAATAATAAGACAGGTAAACACTCTTCTGTTTTTAATAATAAGACAGGTAAACACTCTTCTGTTTTTAATAATAAGACAGGTAAACACTCTTCTGTTTTTAATAATAAGACAGGTAAACACTCTTCTGTTTTTAATAATAAGACAGGTAAACACTCTTCTGTTTTTAATAATAAGACAGGTAAACACTCTTCTGTTTTTAATAGTAAGACAGGTAAACACTCTTCTGTTTTTAATAGTAAGACAGGTAAACACTCTTCTGTTTTTAATAATAAGACAGGTAAACACTCTTCTGTTTTTAATAGTAAGACAGGTAAACACTCTTCTGTTTTTAATAATAAGACAGGTAAACACTCTTCTGTTTTTAATAATAAGACAGGTAAACACTCTTCTGTTTTTAATAATAAGACAGGTAAACACTCTTCTGTTTTTAATAATAAGACAGGTAAACACTCTTCTGTTTTTAATAGTAAGACAGGTAAACACTCTTCTATTTGTCAGAACTAACTTGCTGTTGAACATTTACATTTGGAGCACGGTAATATTTCCATTTGTTCCCGAATGAATGAATTAGTGTTATTAAAATCTTTATATTTTTTATTTTAAGTGATTTTCATATGACTGACACTTCTGTTTGTTTTCTTGTGTTTCCCAGGCGATCTTTGAGTCTCCTCGCCACCAGCTGACCCTTAATGAAATCTACAACTGGTTCACAAGAACATTTGCATATTTCAGGCGCAACGCAGCTACTTGGAAGGTATTTACAAACGTTTAGTTTTTTTTTAAATAGCAGATGCATTGTGAGCATCAAGTAGTTCATGACTTTTTGACTTTTGTTTGTTTCCTGACAAATCTTCATTTCACTTTTCCTTGTCCTGAAGCTCTGGTGAACATGTGTTTTGTTTTATGAGAACTCTTTATAATTACTATACTAATAATAACTATTTCATATTAACTTTGGTTTTGAATGGTGCAGAACACAGTCAGACACATACATGTTTGTTTATAATCATATATATTTATATATGTATTTCATACAGAACGCAGTCAGACACAACCTGAGCCTCCATACATGTTTGTTTATAATCATATATATTTATATTTCATACAGAACGCAGTCAGACACAACCTGAGCCTCCATAAATGTTTTGTTTATAATCATATATATTTATATTTCATACAGAACGCAGTCAGACACATACATGTTTGTTTATAATCATATATATTTATATATGTATTTCATACAGAACGCAGTCAGACACAACCTGAGCCTCCATACATGTTTGTTTATAATCATATATATTTATGTTTCATACAGAACGCAGTCAGACACAACTTGAGCCTCCATACATGTTTGTTTATAATCATATATATTTATATTTCATACAGAACGCAGTCAGACACAACCTGAGCCTCCATACATGTTTGTTTATAATCATATATATTTATATTTCATACAGAACGCAGTCAGACACAACCTGAGCCTCCATAAATGTTTTGTTCGCTTGGAGAACGTGAAGGGAGCCGTGTGGACTGTGGACGAGATCGAGTTTCACAGAAGAAGACCTCAGAAGCCCACTGTCAATGGGTAGGTTTTATATAAATGATATAAACTATATATATATATATATATATATGTGTGTAAAACTAAGCTATACTAACTGTGTATACCACTGTCAATAGGTATGTACTACATTAATACATGGCATCATATTGTGTTGAAACACATTAATAACACTTGTTGCATCATATTGTGTTGAAACACATTAATAAAACGTGTTGCATCATATTGTGTTGAAACACATTAATAACACTTGTTGCATCATATTGTGTTGAAACACATTAATAACACTTGTTGCATCATATTGTGTTGAAACACATTAATAAAACGTGTTGCATCATATTGTGTTGAAACACATTAATAACACTTGTTGCATCATATTGTGTTGAAACACATTAATAAAACGTGTTGCATCATATTGTGTTGAAACACATTAATAACACTTGTTGCATCATATTGTGTTGAAACACATTAATAACACTTGTTGCATCATATTGTGTTGAAACACATTAATAAAAAGTGTTGCATCATATTGTGTTGAAACACATTAATAACTCATATTGTATTTACACAGATCTCAGATGATGAAGAATTCTCAGAACAATCTTGGACAGAGTTCAGCTGGATTTGCTGCTCAGGTAAGATATGTGTTTTATCATAATTATGTTTTATTCTGAAGGTAAGATATGTGTTCATCATATTGTTTTATTCTGAAGGTGTGTAGGACTACATTTGGGACATTCAGAGCAGGGCCTCGAACCTCGATCTGGACCCAGGTGCAAAGTCCAGTTGGTGTGATTAGTGTTTGATTTGTACCGGCAGGGACGTGCAGAGGGATTTGGAGAGGTACCGAACAATTACCGTACTTTTAGGCCCGAAAAACCAGATAACCCGAACATGTGTCAATGCGTGCTCAATGTCCTCAAAGTCGTGCATCCAACAAGCTTTGAACTGAGCAGATTGGACCTTCTGTTCCAGAGATAATGGACAAAACATCTTGAAAACGGCCACTTTCACCGGTTTTCGATCACCAATTTTCGATTGAGTTTTGGCCATTGTTCATCGATTTTCTTTAATAACACGGGCTAGGAAGGTCGGATGGCAAAAAAACTAGTTACCTGAGTAAAGTTCACTTTTTTTTTTTTTAAATGTTTTTATTTCATTTTTAAAGACAATACAGTGTTAGACAAAACAAAAAACACCACGAAAAATAACAAAATAAAATATTACAATAAACGAAAAAAAAACAAAAAACAAACAAAAACACATTGCTAGGTTTGCTGATGCAGCTGTCTTTCCAGACACCCTCCAGGGTCTAGTTCTTACATCAGCCCATCTGAGAATATGAATGGGGTCCATATTTTATCATATATGTCCAACTTTCCTTTAATTTTGTAGTGTAAGTAATCTAGCGGTATATAACTTGATATTTCTGTCTTCCATTGGGCTAGTGTTGGGGGGGAAGGGGCTTTCCAATTTACAGCAATACATTTTTTGGCAGCAATGAATGCCAGGTTGCTCAATTTTCTTTGGAAACTGTCACCCTGTTTGAAATTACCTATCAAGCAGAGGCGAGGGGAGGGCATCAGCCTAAGGTCAAGACAAGAGGACATAAAGGAACATATATCTTCCCAAAACGGGACAAGTTTTTGGCAGGACCATAACATATGTAGAAAAGAACCTTTTTTTTTCTTACATCTCCAGCATAGAAAGGACATTTCTGGATGCATAGCGTTCAATTTCACTGGAGTATAATATGTTCTATGTGCGATCTTAAATTGTAAAAGTTTATGTCTCCAATTATATGATTCGGAATGTATGCTTGACCACATCTGTACCCACTCTTCCTCACTGATGCCCTCTCTCACATCTGTCTCCCATTTTGTTTTTGTAGCCAAAGTATTGGCTGGAAAAGCCTCTATCAGCCCATGGTATAATTTAGACAATAATTTTACTGGTTTTTCTGTTTGTCTCAGGATCCTCTCCATTGTAGAGGGTTCTGGTTCGTCAAGTGTATGTTGTGTGGACTGAATAAAACTTCTTATTTGTAAAAAACAAAAAAAATGTGAATTAGGTATACCAAATTTTTCTTGGATTTCTCTAAAAGAAAGCAAAATTCCGTTTTTGTATACATTTATAAAAGTTGAAATACCTTTGTCCACCAGTTGCTTAAATATACTACCATTGAAGATAAAAGGTAATGTGGGGTTTTTCCAAATGGGAGCATAGGGTGATAGAGGTCTTCTCCAGTTCAAAAACTTATGGACAGAATCCCATATGTTCACAGAGTGGAGTATACACGGGTTATTTGTTATTTTCTTTAGATTTTTCATTCCACAATACAAAGCATAATTTAAATCCAGCGGTAACATATCATGATTTTCTATTCTGACCCATGCACATGGTTCACTAAACCATTGTTTTAATGGCTTTAGTTGTGCTGCCCAATAATACAATTTCATATTTGGAACCCCGAGTCCACCCAACTCCAAAGGGAGGTACAATACATTTAAACGAACTCTAGAAACTTTACCACTCCAAATAAAAGACGAAAATAAAGATTGAATTTTCTTAAACACATATTCTGGGACCATTATAGGGAGCATTTGAAATAAGTATAATAGTCTAGGTAAGACATTCATTTTTAGAACATTTACACGGCCTAAAATAGATATTGGAAGCGTCTGCCATCGTTTCAGGTCTGCCTCTATGGATTCAAGTATTGGGACATAATTTATTTTGAACAATTCTTCCAAGTTATCTATAATCTTTACCCCCAAATACTTTATATGGTTCTGAGTCCATTTCCACTGAAACCGGTTCTGTAAGGAGCTACTATCAAAATTGGAAATGGGCATTATTTCCGTCTTTTCCCAGTTGACTTTGAAGCCAGATACTATTCCATAATTTTCTAACAATTCTAATAAAGCTGGTAATGATTGTTCTGGTTTCGATATATATAATAGGATATCATCTGCGTATGAAGACATGACGTGGTATTCTGCTCCAATACCTATTCCTACTATCCTGTTGTGAGACCTGATCTTAATTGCTAATGGTTCGACAGCGAGCGCATATAGGTAGCCCGAAATCGGACACCCTTGTCTTGTTCCTCTTCCTAGATAGAATGGTTCAGAAATCTGACTGTTGGTCTTTACAGATGCCTTCGGTGACTGATAAAGTAATTTAATCCAAGATATAAAAACTGGGCCAAAATTAAAATATTTTAATACCTCCACTAAGTACCTCCACTCTACTCTATCATACGCTTTTTCTGCGTCTATCGATACTACCACCATGGGGGATTTATCCTTACGAGTATGAGATATCACGTTACAAAATCTTCGAATATTATCTGATGAAAATCTACCTCTCATAAAACCTGTCTGATCCGGATGGATAAGACTTTGTATGACTGTCTCCAGACGTATAGCCAACATCATAGTGATTATCTTATAGTCAACATTTAGTAATGACACAGGTCTCATAGATGAACAAAGGAGTGGATCTTTATCCTTTTTCTTTAAAAGAGTAATAATAGCTAGCTTCAGAGACTCAGGTAATTCTTTTTTTTTTAACGCTGTTTCTATCATATTCAAGAGTGGATTCAAGATCTTTGTCTGAAAGCATCTGTAAAACTCTACAGGCAAACCGTCACTTCCGGGAGATTTTCCATTTTTCATTTTATCAATTGCTTTTGTAATCTCAACCTGAGAAATATTTTTATCTAATTCTGTCTTTTCTATTGTGGATATAGTAGGGGAAACCATTCCATCCAGGAAGCACTGTATGTCCTCCACAGAACCATTATTTTCAGACCTATAGAGTTCTTGATAGAAAGATCTAAATGTTCCATTTATAATCAAAGGATCTCTTGTAATGCTTCCATCGGGGCAGGTTATACTATAAATAGCTCTTTCCTCCTCTGCTTTTTTAATTTGCCATGCAAGTAATTTGCCTGCGCTTTCCCCATGTTCAACATGGTTCTGTTTGGCTTTTAAAATAGATATTTCAGCTGCTGTAGTGTCTAAAGTACAAAATTTTAATTTTGCTTGATTTAATTGTTGTAAGGTGGTTTCATTCTTATCATTACTATGTCTTATTTCCAATTCTTTAATTTCTTTTTCTAAGACAAGCGTCTCTTTTTTAATTTTCTTTTTTAAGGAGGAGGAGTAAGAAATGGTACAGCCCCGACAAAAAGCCTTAAAAGTTTCCCAGATTAATATGGGACAAGTGTCCTGTATCTGGTTAGCTTCCATAAAAATATCTATTTGATTATTCATGAATTCTATAAAATTTGTATCTGTTAGTAATGTAATATTGAAACGCCATGTTCTAATTGGTTTTATTGCAGTATTGAGTTGAATATTAATCAGCAAGGGAGAATGGTCAGATATAATTCTAGATAGATACTTACATTCTGAAGTACAATTTATAAGAGTGTTACTTATCATAAAAAAATCGATTCTTGAGTATGAATCATGTACTTGAGAATAATACGAATATTCTTTCTTGGTAGGATATAATGTTCTCCATATTTCGCATAAACCTATATCTTTTAAATTCTCACTTAGCACTTTGGACACGTTGGAGACAGGATGTCTCCGACAGGATGTAGTATCAAACTGATGAAAAATACAGTTAAAGTCCCCACCCCAAATAATAGGTTCTCGATAAGAAGACAATTTCAAGGTCAAATCATTTATAAATTTGGGGTCGTCATAATTAGGACAGTAACAATTTAGGAGAACAATTTCTACATAATCGAGAAAGCCTTTAACCAAAACATACCGACCACATGGGTCGATCACACTTTCTACTAATTGAAAGTTTACCCCTTTTTTCATTAAGATTGCTACCCCTCTGGATCTAGAATTGAAAGTAGAGGAAAAAAACATCCCTTCCCATTTGCGCTTGAATTTGTTGCTCTCGGTTATTGAAAGATGTGTCTCCTGCAAAAACAAAATATCTATTTTATGTTCGTTTGCATGTGATAAAACACGATTTCTTTTTACTTGCTGATTAATCCCTCGAACATTCCATGTTGCAAATTTAATATTCGTCATTAAATCGTTTTAATCCTGCCAGGATCGAATGGTGAACATAATGGCGCTTTACAAGGAATGGCCGAAAAAAAAGGGGGATTCTTAAATGTAACAAAAACTCTCTTAGAAACTACATATTTTAAGAGAGACAGGACTCTGGATGTGGTTAGTTTTAGCAAACTGCAGTTGGGCCTAGCAAAACACATAACACTTAACACATAACATATACCCACCCACCCCCATCCCTTTAACCCTTTTAATATTTCCCGCATGAAAAAGAAAACACCTGTACCTTTGTACAGGTGGGAGCTATCTACTGTGCCCGTGGCCTTTCATAATTAAGTCATTTTTTTACTTTTACCTTAAACTTGTAATCCTCAGGTAATAATAAGAATGATGATACAGATTCAATAATAGCTAACATAATAATGGCAACAAAAAAGAAAAAAGAAAAAGAAAAGAAAAGAAATACATATATGAACATAATGATAATAATAATAATAATAATAAAAAAACTAAATCATACATACATATGTATGCATATCTTCCGATTTTATCTATTTACATTTAAATCAGTTTGTTAGGCTTCTGTGAAAAACAAAACGAAAAGTCATGCCTTACTGTACAAAATAAATTACAGAGTGGTTAGTAAAGTTCACTTTGAGCTGCATCCAACACATCCACTGACATGTCCGTGGGCCTTACCGTTAGGCCTTACCGTTAGGCCTTACCGTGGGCCTTACCGTTAGGCCTTACCGTTAGGCCTTACCGTTAGGCCTTACCGTTAGGCCTTACCGTTAGGCCTTACCGTTAGGCCTTACCGTGGGCCTTACCGTTAGGCCTTACCGTTAGGCCTTACCGTTAGGCCTTACCGTTAGGCCTTACCGTGGGCCTTACCGTTAGGCCTTACCGTTAGGCCTTACCGTTAGGCCTTACCGTTAGGCCTTACCGTTAGGCCTTACCGTGGGCCTTACCGTTAGGCCTTACCGTTAGGCCTTACCGTTAGGCCTTACCGTTAGGCCTTACCGTTAGGCCTTACCGTGGGCCTTACCGTTAGGCCTTACCGTTAGGCCTTACCGTTAGGCCTTACCGTTAGGCCTTACCGTGGGCCTTACCGTGGGCCTTACCGTGGGCCTTACCGTGGGCCTTACCGTTAGGCCTTACCGTTAGGCCTTACCGTGGGCCTTACCGTTAGGCCTTACCGTGGGCCTTACCGTGGGCCTTACCGTGGGCCTTACCGTGGGCCTTACCGTTAGGCCTTACCGTTAGGCCTTACCGTTAGGCCTTACCGTGGGCCTTACCGTGGGCCTTACCGTGGGCCTTACCGTGGGCCTTACCGTGGGCCTTACCGTTAGGCCTTACCGTTAGGCCTTACCGTGGGCCTTACCGTGGGCCTTACCGTGGGCCTTACCGTTAGGCCTTACCGTTAGGCCTTACCGTGGGCCTTACCGTTAGGCCTTACCGTTAGGCCTTACCGTTAGGCCTTACCGTGGGCCTTACCGTTAGGCCTTACCGTTAGGCCTTACCGTTAGGCCTTACCGTTAGGCCTTACCGTGGGCCTTACCGTGGGCCTTACCGTTAGGCCTTACCGTTAGGCCTTACCGTTAGGCCTTACCGTGGGCCTTACCGTGGGCCTTACCGTGGGCCTTACCGTTAGGCCTTACCGTTAGGCCTTACCGTTAGGCCTTACCGTTAGGCCTTACCATGGGCCTTACCGTTAGGCCTTACCGTTAGGCCTTACCGTGGGCCTTACCGTTAGGCCTTACCGTGGGCCTTACCGTTAGGCCTTACCGTGGGCCTTACCGTTAGGCCTTACCGTTAGGCCTTACCGTGGGCCTTACCGTTAGGCCTTACCGTGGGCCTTACCGTGGGCCTTACCGTGGGCCTTACCGTGGGCCTTACCGTTAGGCCTTACCGTTAGGCCTTACCGTTAGGCCTTACCGTGGGCCTTACCGTGGGCCTTACCGTGGGCCTTACCGTGGGCCTTACCGTGGGCCTTACCGTTAGGCCTTACCGTTAGGCCTTACCGTGGGCCTTACCGTGGGCCTTACCGTGGGCCTTACCGTTAGGCCTTACCGTTAGGCCTTACCGTGGGCCTTACCGTTAGGCCTTACCGTTAGGCCTTACCGTTAGGCCTTACCGTGGGCCTTACCGTTAGGCCTTACCGTTAGGCCTTACCGTTAGGCCTTACCGTTAGGCCTTACCGTGGGCCTTACCGTGGGCCTTACCGTTAGGCCTTACCGTTAGGCCTTACCGTTAGGCCTTACCGTGGGCCTTACCGTGGGCCTTACCGTGGGCCTTACCGTTAGGCCTTACCGTTAGGCCTTACCGTTAGGCCTTACCGTTAGGCCTTACCGTGGGCCTTACCGTTAGGCCTTACCGTTAGGCCTTACCGTTAGGCCTTACCGTTAGGCCTTACCGTGGGCCTTACCGTTAGGCCTTACCGTGGGCCTTACCGTGGGCCTTACCGTGGGCCTTACCGTGGGCCTTACCGTGGGCCTTACCGTTAGGCCTTACCGTTAGGCCTTACCGTTAGGCCGCTACGGGCAGTTGAAATGTATCTTTTGGGGGTAATAGATTTTTCTTTCCTAGTCTGGATGGAGAGAGCACTTTTTTACTGACGGGTAAAAGTGCAGGGGCTCGGCCCGGGCGGCTGGCGTAGCCGTCTGGCCACACGTGTCGTGGGTTCGAGTCCCGATCCCGACGACCTTTTCTGCGTGTCACCCCCCCCCATCTCTCTTCCTGTTTCCTGTCAGTCTACTGTTCATCTCTCTTCCTGTTCCTGTTTCCTACCATTTATGAAAATACTAATCTAATGTGAATATTGCTTACCGTATTATATATATAATGTCATATATCTTATTAAAACATTCTAATGTTATTATTTCAGAGTGGCGGTGGTGCAGAGTGCAGTTCCTCCTTCCCCCTGTACAACCCATCCTCGTCACTAGGGGGCAGCATCCCCATGCACTCCCTGCCTCAGCTGCTCCAGGACCAGATCAATGGAGCCTTCTGCTTCGGTGGTGCTGGATACCAGAGTGACAGCAGCGCCACCCAGAGTCCACCTTTGTAAGTTTATAATAACTACTAATTTAACTAATAAAAACGTTTGCACAGTCCCTCCTTTTCTAACATTATAAACATTAAGTTCTTCATGTTACCCCAGCAGCACCATACTACCTTGTATGTTATCCTGCCTGTATAAATGTATACATTATAAACATTAAGTTCTTCATGTTACTCCACCGTACTAACTTTCTGTGCCAGAAGCTCATAAATAAAATGTCATTCCGGCATTTTTCTTCCGGCCATTTTCTTACCTTTTCAAGTCGTCACAGAATATTTATCTCCAGTATGATGGATCCCCTGATGGTTGCTAATCACTGAGGGTTTCACTGTGCTTCCGCAGAAAAAAATAAAATGGCATCGCGATGTCATGGCGACGACCTGTTCACTTGTTATAGGCCTCCCGTTCACTTGTTATAGGCCGTTGAAAATAGCATGTCTCCAAAAAAACATAGTAAAACACAGGAGCCGAGATACAGGCCGTTTCCCAAATAAATGAACCAGGACGTGATGGAGCCGTAAACCTTGGGATCACGTTATCTCCTGGTTCTGTGTGCAAAAATAATAATAATAATAATAATAATTGCGAACGCGGGAGGAGGCGCGGCGAAGCCGCGCCTCCGACCAAGTGGAGCTTACTATGTAACCCTGCTTGGGTTGTGTCTCTGTGTCTCTGTGTCTCCGTGTGCACTGCCTGTGTGCACTGCCTGTGTGCAGCTCCTCTGAGATAAGTAAATGTCCAATTTAGACGTACCATACATCAAATGAAAGGTCTTTGAAAACTGAACACACCTGTCAAGGTTGCGTTTAAGCCCGCCCCTTCCCCCGGAAGCCACGCCCCGGAGAAGGCTCCTAAAAACTCCCCATTGAAACCCCATGTTAAATGAAAAGTGCCCGAATCGCTCCCAAACTTTTTCTACCCCCCCTAAGTGGGGGTCTACGAACAAATACATCGGGCTCGGATTTTGGCTCCGCCCCCCGGAAGTGGGTGAAACAGGCACTTCAAACACTTTGTTGAATTGTTCAAAAACATTCCAAGTTTTTTTTTTGTGAATTTGTATTTTTCTAAGATGCTCCTTTTAACGCAGATTAAAAAAAAAAAAAAAAAAAATGTCATTGGTTACTTTTTTTTAAATATTTTTTTTCATTCTTTTTTTTCTTTTTTTGCGTTCGCTTACCGCGTTCGCGCGTCTTACTTGTAATTAAAAATAAATAAAAAATTGGCAGAGAATGAGTTAAAAGTAAAACACTTTATTAAACAATACGCAATATTACACAAAGGTAACAGGTTTAAATGTGTGCATAGGCCTATTATGGACCCATCTGTGTCATGTTAAGATTTATTTGGCTATTAAAAAATAGTTTTTTGTGTGAAAATGTGCACACTGTGTGCAAATCTCTACAAATGTCTTCTAAATCTTCTAAATCTTTTTTTGAAAAAACGTATGTTGCTATAATATCAATGGTTCCCAAACTTTTCCATGTCAAAGGTCAACATGATATGCATTTGGCCGCGGACCCCCCTCTCAAAACATGTTGTTCCAGGGAGGGACCCCCCTCTCAAAACATGTTGTTCCAGGGAGGGACCCCCCTCTCAAAACATGTTGTTCCAGGGAGGGACCCGCAGAAGCACAAATCGGAGTAAAAAACATTATGTATATATTCAAAGATTTGCACACATTTTCCACCATTTAAAAAAAAATAGCAGATCTACAAGCTCATAGAGCGGCACTTGGTGCCAAAGAAATGTTAAAATAACACAGATGTGTTCCTGCATTGAATGGGTTAAACACAGAACTATAAACACTGTTTGATGAGGAGTTATAGAGCACTGAAGTCTGACGTCATTTACTCATCCTACCTGGGTCACGGTTTCCCCCCCCATTCTAATCCCATAGACGTGTTTAATATCACGTCAAATAAAAACTGTGTTCCAAAAATAAACAAATGACCCGACGGTTTGACTCTTATGGATATGAAGCATCGACTGACGGTGAGAAAACGATAAAGTTACTTCTGACAAATTAGTTACATTTTCGCCATAAACAGACTGTATCAAATATGAGTGACTGACTATCATAAACGATACAGAACCTCCTCCCTGACAATATCTATATATATATATAATATAAACGATACAGAACCTCCTCCCTGACTATATCTATATCTATATATAATATAAACGATACAGAACCTCCTCCCTGACAATATCTATATCTATATATAATATAAACGATACAGAGCCTCCTCCCTGACAATATCTATATATATATAATATAAACAATGAACCTCCTCCCTGACAATATCTATATATATATATAATATAAACGATGAACCTCCTCCCTGACAATATCTATATCTATATATAATATAAACGATACAGAACCTCCTCCCTGACAATATCTATATCTATATATAATATAAACGATACAGAACCTCCTCCCTGACAATATCTATATATATATATAATATAAACGATACAGAACCTCCTCCCTGACAATATCTATATATATATAATATAAACGATACAGAACCTCCTCCCTGACAATATCTATATCTATATATAATATAAACGATACAGAACCTCCTCCCTGACAATATCTATATCTATATATAATATAAACGATACAGAACCTCCTCCCTGACAATATCTATATATATATAATATAAACGATACAGAACCTCCTCCCTGACAATATCTATATCTATATATAATATAAACGATACAGAACCTCCTCCCTGACAATATCTATATCTATATATAATATAAACGATACAGAACCTCCTCCCTGACAATATCTATATCTATATATAATATAAACGATACAGAACCTCCTCCCTGACAATATCTATATCTATATATAATATAAACGATACAGAACCTCCTCCCTGACAATATCTATATCTATATTTAATATAAACGATACAGAACCTCCTCCCTGACAATATCTATATCTATATATAATATAAACGATACAGAACCTCCTCCCTGACAATATCTATATCTATATATAATATAAACGATACAGAACCTCCTCCCTGACAATATCTATATCTATATATAATATAAACGATACAGAACCTCCTCCCTGACAATATCTATATATATATATAATATAAACGATACAGAACCTCCTCCCTGACAATATCTATATATATATAATATAAACGATACAGAACCTCCTCCCTGACAATATCTATATCTATATATAATATAAACGATACAGAACCTCCTCCCTGACAATATCGCAGAGACAGTTTGTTTATTTTTGGAGCACAATTCTTATATGAGACGATTCTAAGATGACCCAATGTTATTCTCCATAGAGACATGACTTTACGACCCAGGGGATGAACGAGTGACGTCAGGACTTCTGTACTCTATTATAACCGTCTAGAATAAGACATAAAGTCATATTAAGAATCAACAAGTCTCTGTAGTTCCCCCAGATTTCCAGAAGGTGGCGTAGCAGCTGTTTCTTGTTTTCCGGGCAAATGTTCCTGTAGCTTGGTTTTGATTGGCTCTTCTTCTTCTTCTTCTCCTCCACAGCAGCATCAAGGAGGAGCAGGAGGACGAGGAGATCCGGGTCCATTTCCCCTACGAG
This sequence comes from Gymnoscopelus braueri, assembly GCF_963280865.1. Taxonomy (NCBI): domain Eukaryota; kingdom Metazoa; phylum Chordata; class Actinopteri; order Myctophiformes; family Myctophidae; genus Gymnoscopelus; species Gymnoscopelus braueri. The sequence continues at coordinate 54,606,460 of NC_137614.1, forward strand.
TCCCCCAGCAGTGCAGACGACAGCCCCTCCCCCCCACACCACCACATGACCCAGCAGGGTGAAGAGTTCATGACCTCTGACCTGAACCTGTCTCTGGACCGAGTGCCTTCCCTCTGACCAGGAGGTCTGACCTTTACCCTCTGACCTTTACCCTCTGACCACGGAAGCTTTTGAAAGGAAGAGACGCCGACGTCATTTTCTCTGTCCTGCAATCCCATTGGTCAGTTTGGTCTCACTGGGTGGCTGACAGACTCACACCGGAAGTTCAGTGAAATAACATTGTAGTCTATGAGAGCTTATGGACAAACACTGTTTCTATATAGAATACATTGTAGTCTATGAGAGCTTATGGACAAACACTGTTTCTATATAGAATACATTGTAGTCAATGAGAGCTTATGAACAAACACTGTTTCTATATAGAATACATTGTAGTCAATGAGAGCTTATGAACAAACACTGTTTCTATATAGAATACATTGTAGTCAATGAGAGCTTATGAACAAACACTGTTTCTATATAGAATACATTGTAGTCAATGAGAGCCGACTGGACTGTGATAATTATGTCTTCTTTTATATTCCTGAACCCATTATATGACGAAAGGTCGCAATCGTTCTGAAATAATGTTAGTTCATGAGCTGGTCCAGTGGCTCCATCCACTGTAATGTATTTAAATAATAAATAATGTTAGTTCATGAGCTGGTCCAGTGGCTCCGGTGTGAGGTTAGGTTTGCCACTCATGAGTGTCATGGCGCGTCCCTTCCTTTAAAAAGCCTCCTTGCCTCTGACCAGGAGGTCATGACCCTTCACCTCTGACCAGGAGGTGCTCTCTACATCCTCAGTGTTGGTTTAACCTCTCAAACCGCCTCAGTGCTCTGTACTTGGTCCCCTCCTTTGTTTCCCTCTACACCAAACCTCAGCCCAAACTAAGCATCTCATTCAGAACCTGCTTTTATCTCCATGTGGTCCTCCATTCTGATTGGCTGAGCCTGGAAACCTGTGACCATATGACATCATCATATGACTTATGACATCACTGCATCAAATTAATTGTTTTAAAATGTCAATTTAACATTAAAAAAAAATGTTTAAAATTAAATTCATAAGCTTTTTGGCCTCTAGTTTGGCCTCTAGTTTGGCCTCTAGTTTGGCCTCTAGTTTGGCCTCTAGTTGCCTCTAGTTTGGCCTCTAGTTTGGCCTCTAGTTGCCTCTAGTTTGGCCTCTAGTTTGGCCTCTAGTTTGGCCTCTAGTTGGGCCTCTAGTTGGGCCTCTAGGTTGGCCTCTAGTTTGGCCTCTAGTTTGGCCTCTAGTTTGGCCTCTAGTTTGGCCTCTAGTTGCGCCTCTAGTTGGGCCTCTAGTTTGGCCTCTAGTTTGGCCTCTAGTTTGGCCTCTAGTTGCCTCTAGTTTGGCCTCTAGTTGGGCCTCTAGGTTGGCCTCTAGTTTGGCCTCTAGTTGGGCCTCTAGTTGGGCCTCTAGTTGGGCCTCTAGTTTGGCCTCTAGTTTGGCCGTGTTATTATTGTCAAAATGTCCTCATAGTGGTGTCGCATATTAGATCTGATATTCTATTTATATTGATTTCTTTAAAGACATTTTGCAATACGGGGTCTATTTAGGGTTCAAATATAACCCTATTGTATTTAGGGTTAGGGGTCCTTAGGGGTCTTTAAGGGTCTTTAGGGGTCTTTAGGGGTCTTTAGGGGTCCTTGACAGTGTAGTGAGTCTACACTCTGTGAGGTTAAAGGAACACTGAGGATTTTACACTGAGGGTCTCTGAGTGATTGATCTTTTACCAAAACACACATTTCTATCTGGGGGTTAATAAAGAACTGTGTATTTATCAGCCTTCTATTGTGTACAGTATGAATGAGACCAAACCTTTATGTTCTAACAGAGAAAAGTGTCTGAATTACCATAATTATGATCATTTATATTGTATTCATCATAATTATCATGATAATGATACTTTATAGCTGTATTAATCATAATTATCATGATAATGATGATTTATAGATGTATTGATCATAATAATCATGATAATGATGATTTATAGATGTATTAATCATAATTATAATGATGATTTATAGATGTATTGATCATAATTCTCATGATAATGATTTATAGATGTATTAATCATAATTATAATGATGATTTATAGATGTATTCATCATAAGTATCATGATAATGATACTTTATAGATGTATTAATCATAATTATCATGATAATGATGATTTATAGATGTATTAATCATAATTATCATGATAATGATACTTTATAGATGTATTCATCATAATTATCATGATAATGATGATTTATAGATGTATTAATGTAACGGATGGACCAGGAGGAGAAAAGCAACCAAGCCAAAGGAAAAGGGAATATGAATAATATTTATGGTTAAGAGCACTTGATAATAAAATGTTTCATTTATGGTAGCTTTACACTATGTTGGGGCCCCACACCCTCCTTTATTTTATATTATTTTATTTTATTTTAATCCTCACTTGCTATTATTACTAAAATCTGTTTTGTAGAGTAATTAAAATGTACACTGCCAACACAAGCTGATTTATTTGTATTTAGCATATAATTATAATAATCTATTGATAAAAAAAAAAATCTGTAATCTTTTCTTTTTCTCACCCAGCGTTGGATTAACAAACATGGATATATTTGCTCTACTGGAGCATGTAAACCTACGTACATATTATTATAGCATTATCGTGATTGTAAAACAATACCTCTATGAATAATAAATTCTTCATGAAAATACCAGCGTTTGTCTTTGATAATCGTCTATATTTAATAATCATGTGTTTAATGATCATCTATAACTGTCCTCCCAGCCTGTGCACGCAGGATCTACAAGCTCATGGCTTGTACATGAGCTTGCAGATCACACAGAGTGCCCACTATGAGCTTGTAGATCAAATATTTTTTAAAGAATCTTGACATTTTGTATACATTTGTATATGTATATGAATAAATATGAATAAATATATTACGTATGAATAACTATATATATTTTTTAAAGGCGAAATTTTTTTCAGGCATGCAAAAATCACTGTTTTGAATCCAAATAGGTCATTATTTTGTGTGAATCGTGCAGATCTGTTTTTTTTTTGGGGGGGGGGGGGGTCGTGTCACAAATAGACTGTAAAAGGTTGGTTATAAGAAGGATGTTGTTGTGGACTGGCGAAGCCCTGGGCATTTTTTTTCCCATTTAATTTCTCTTTTTGTTTGTTATTCTTTATGGAAGAGATCTCTGATGGTTAGACCAAAGAATGGGACAGTTAAAAGTTGACAAACTCGACTCACTCAGCTACAGACTATATGTTTTATGTTTGTGATGAGAGACATAATACCACAACAAACCACATCTATTAGCACTAAATGGTAAATGGTGCATTTATCCAAAGTGCTTTACATAGATTGTGCATTACATTCACACACACATTCATACACCGATGGCAGAGGAAACCATGCAAGGCACCAACCTGCTCATCAGGAGCAATTAGAGGTTCAGCGTCTTGCTCAAGGACACTTGTAGCTGAGGGTTAATGAAAGGACTGTATATGGGGGAGATTTGGCACCTGCCCCTGTTTGTCGGTTAGAACAAATGGACACAGGACCACCACCTTGGTATAGTTGACTTCCACTTTACTGACTTTAGTGACAGTAGAATAGTATGACAGTCTGACAGTATGGTCTGGAATACAAAACCAAAAACACACACGTTCATATTCATGAAAAGCAACACTGTACCAAACTAACAAATTAGCACAAAGTACAAAGTACAAACAATGACACAAAACTGAATTAAATAAAGAACAGAAGCACAAACCTACAACATAAAGTACTCACTTATCAGGAATGACACATACTGCACAGAGAGGTCTGCTCTGGAGGCAAACAAACTAGACTGACACTCTGGGTCATGTTAACCTGAACACAATAAATGATAATTGGAGTAGGCTGGCTTCAATATCCAACTGCCCAATAAGGCCCTCCTGTCTGTTAAGGAACTGGCATGATACACAATTAACTGGAAGTAAGAACACCTTAATCATTAGTAATCATTATTGGCAACACCTGCATAGCCTTTCTTACAGCCGCCCCCAAATGTATGAAGTACATTTGCTTCTTAGAAAGGCGGCTAGGTGGGATCCGCTGAAACAGCAGCACTGTCCTCTGTTCCCTCTGGGACGGCTGGCAGGACAACCAGCCTGGACACTGGTCTTGTGTAGACTTTGTCCTTGATCTTGACATCTGCAGATCTGATACGCCCATCAGCGCTAGGATGCACCTCGGTCACTTGTCCGATAGGCCAGAGTGCACGTGGGAACTGTGGATCCACTAGCATGACCACCGCTCCTTTCCCCAGGTCTGCAGATGTGTTGTGCCATTTCTGGCGGCCTTGCAAACTGGCAAGATACTCCCTGATGAATCTAGCCCAGAAATGGTCCGCCAGGATCTGGCTGTGTCGCCAGCGGCGTCGACTGAGGATCTCAGTTTCAGGGTAGACTACCTGGGGCAAGGAGCCATCTGGCCGCCCCAGTAGCAGGTGGTTAGGAGTCACAGGATCGGGGTCAGCAACGTTGGAGGGTACATAGCCCAAGGGCTTTGCGTTAAGTATACCCTCGACCTCTATTAAGACAGTCCTTAGGAAGGGGCACGGTGGCGCAGTCGGTAGCGCTGTCGCCTCACAGCTAGAAGGTCCTGGGTTCGATTCCCGCCGGGGACGCTGTGGGCACTGGGGGGCGTGTCTTCTCCTCCGCGTCATCAGCGCCCATACCCTAGGTGGGGTTGGCGAAAGGGCCTACTCTGTGTGGAGTTTGCATGTTCTCCCCGTGTCTCCTAGGGTAGTTAATACCCTCACAAAAACATGTAGTAATCCTGGTCACTATACCGCCTCCCCCATGACAGCCGGGGCGCCTGATGGAGGAGAAGGGAACTGGTTGGAATAACGTGTTCCTTCCACGCGCTACGTCCAACCAGGGAAACTCCCCCGTCAGGTGACAAGAAGGTCAGTTGGCTCTCATGCCTGAAGGAAGCATGAGCTCGGCCCTGGCCTCCCTACTGTGGGGTGACAGGTGTAATACTGGTGTAGGGCTGGTGTAGTGCCCAGGATCACTTAGGAAATTGGCACCGGGTGAAAAAAATGGGTTACAAAAATCGCGGGATAAAATTTAAAGTTAAAAAAAAAAAAGACAGTCCTTAGGACCTCCTCTGTCACAGGCTGTGCACCCACTGTGGTATACAGGGCTGTCTTAACGGATCGTATTTCCCTCTCCCAGGTCCCGCCAAAGTGGGGCGCTCCTGGGGGGTTGAATCAAAAGGCTATCTTCTTCTTGGCAAGAAGCTGCTGCCATTCGTGAGACATCTCAGCGAAAGCGGTCTGTAGCTCTCTCTCTGCTCCCCGGAAATTGGTGCCCTGGTCAGAGAGTAACTCTGCGGGCGTCCCTCGGCGGGCAATGAATCTCCTCAAAGCCATAAGGAAGGAGTCAACATCGATGTGGGTCAGGATGTCTAGATGCACAGCCCTGGTTGTCAGACATTTGAAAATGATCCCCCATCTTTTTTAACAGCGTCTCCCGATTTTGACCTGGAAGGGCCCAAAGCAGTCCATCCCTGTTGAATAGAAGGCCGGCTTAAAGAGTCGTAGACGAGCGACTGGCAGGTCGGCCATTTTGGGGACTGTAGGTCTGGCTTTCCATCGTCGGCAGTCAACACATGTGTGCTGGAAGCGACGAATGGCTTCTCGTCCCCTCAGAATCCAAAATGCCCGGCGGATTTCTGCGAAAACCCGCTCCGGTCCGGGGTGGCATAGACGGCTGTCATAATCCTGGATCAGGAGCTTAGTGACTGGATGACCTGGATCCATAACTATGGGGTGCATGGTGGACTGCTCTAGATCCTGTGCCCGGCGCAGTCTCCCCCCAACTCGGATGATCTCACCCGCCTCGTCCAGCTCTGGGGACACAGTGAGTAGCCTGCTGTTAGAGGAAACAGACTTTCCTGCTTTGAGAAGACGCAACTCATCTGTGAAGGTTTCTTGCTGTGCCTGTTTAAGGATGAGATACTCTGCCTTGCGGTAGTCGTCGGCAGTTGGATTCCTCCCTGGTCCTCCTGGCCCAGACACCTCTTGCGCCGTAGCATCCAGAAGCTCCTTCCAGGTGTGATACAAGCTCTCACTTGCTGCAGGGGAGTTGGCTACTGCTGTGGTTGTACCGCAGAAGGTGGCCTTGCGTAGCTCAGAGGCATCCTCTTCTGCATTAGAGATTGGCTTAGTGGGCCAATTGTCTGAGCTTTGGAGGAGGAATGATGGTCCATGGCTCCATCTGTTGGGCTCAGCTAGGTCCATCAGGGTCTTGCCCCGTGTGATGTCGTCCGCCGGGTTGTTTGCGGAATTGACATATCGCCATGAATGCGGTTCTGTTAGCTCCTGGATCTCGGCTACCCGGGTGCCGACGAAAACCTTGAAACGACATGACTCAGACTGTAGCCACATCAACACAGTCATTGAGTCGGTCCAAAGGGTGGTGCTGTCAATCTTCAAGGTGAGCTCTTTCTCTAGAAGCTTCGCCAGCTGGGCTCCAGTCACTGCAGTGCAGAGCTCCAATCGGGGTATAGAAAGCTGTCTCTTAGGAGCCACTCTAGAACGGGCCAGAAGGAAGGACAGGACAATTTTACCGTGGCTGTCTTCAGTTCTGAGGTATGCAACTGACCCGTAAGCCTGCTCTGATGCATCCCAGAACACATGTATCTGTCTAGTAACACTGGAGATGTCGACCTCATCAGGGACATAGGACCGGAGCAGGGTGATGCGAGGCAGGATCTGCAGCTCCTCTTCCCATTCCTTCCAGGACTGCAGCAACTCCTGGGGGAGGAGTGGGTCATCCCAATCTCGCTGCTTGTCCCAGAGCTGTCGAAGCAACATTTTTGCCCGGGTGGTGTATGGCATGATGTATCCAAGGGGGTCATACTGGGACGCTAGCACCTTGTATACATTCCTCATTGTTAACACTTTGTAGTCAACTGGTCGATGCTTATAGCCCAGGGTATCGCTCGGGGCATGCCAACTGAGTCCAAGGGCAGATTCGGGGGAGGTTGACTTCTCTTGAGCTATCCATAGCTCACTACTGCTGGACCTGGCCTCACTTGGTAAGTGACGGATGGTGCTTGGATCGTTGCTCGCCCATTGACGAAGGTCAAATCCTCCCGAGAGCAGTAGTGTCCGTAACTTATCGACCAGGTTCTTGGCCTCCTCCGGAGTCGGCAGGCTCTGAAGGCGGTTGTCGACGTAGAAGCACTGTTCTACCGATAATCGCACATCTTCGTCAGGACTGCTATGGTCTAAGACATGGCGTTGCAGTGCAAAGGTGGCACAGCATGGGCTACATGTAGTGCCAAACGGAAGCACTTGCCACTCATAAATATCCGGAGGCTGTTCTCTTTTGAGGTCACGCCACACAAACCTCAGCAGTGGTCTATCTTGGGGAAGCAGGCGGACCTGGTGGAACATCCCCTTGATGTCTCCACTGATGGCGATGGCATGTTCACGGAACCGCAGCAATACTCCTAACAGGGAGGCACCAAGGGTGGGACCGGGAAGCAGGCATGCATTCAGATTGAGACCCCGGTACTCATGGGAACAGTTGAATACAATGCGGTTCTTATTGTTGTGGCTCACCATATGATGGGGATGAACCACGACTCCCCTTCTGGAGTGGGTGCCTCCGGACTCAACTTAGCCACCACACCGGCCTGGATCAGCTTGTGGATCTCCTCACAGTAGGCTGAGGCAAGGTCAGGGTCTTTACTGAGACGTCTCTCTGTGCTTCGCAGGTTGGGCATAACCGACTCTTGTGAGGCCTGTAAGAAGGGCATGTCTTTGCAGCGCAGGAGTGGGGTTGCATAGCGGAAGACTCCGTCTACCTCCACCCGTGTGGTTTTAGTGTCCAACATGTCCAAAGCTGCTTTGTCTTGCCTACAGCGGGTCACAACCTTCTCTGTCCTATAGGGGAGGACATCTGCCTGCCAGAGCTTCTCAACGTTGCTCAGTAGTTCAGGGGTTTGGGGCAGTAGGGTGGTGAACAGGCACTGCTGTGGGCGGATATGCCGCCCCATCAACTTCGTAGGACCCTGAAGAGTCCAACCCAGTCTGGTTTTAACTGCGGCTGGCCCACCTGGCGGTCCCAGTCTTACTGGCTCGATGGGCGTAACGAGGTGAGGCTGGTCAGTCCCAATGAGTAAGAGAGGTCTGGCATGCTCAAAGGACTGTAACGGGAGGCCAACCAAGTGGTTGTACTGTTTCTGTAAACTCTTAACAGGGTATGAGTGGTCAGCTAGCCCCAGGCGTTCTGCTGTAAAGGCACCCCTGATGGTGAAGCGACTCTTGCTGTTAGAGGCAGGGGAGATGTGGAATGAAACTGATGCACCCTGCAGGGTTTCAATATCCTGCCGGATGGTCCTCAGGTCTAAGTTTTCTGGGGTTCCATGCAAACCGAGCTTCCTTGCAGCTACTGAAAGGAGTATGGTGCGCTCCGAACCATCGTCCAGGAGGGCGTACGTGTCCAAACTTTTGTCTCCAGAGTGCAAGGTCACTCTGACAATTTTCAACAAAACTCTGTTGCGGTCAGGTGGACGGTCCAGATAAAGCACGTCAGTGGTGGTGCTGACCAGACCAGACCAGACATCTTCATTATGTTCTTCCTTGGGTTCTCTGGTGTTCACCTCGTGCAAGACTTCCAGATGCTTACCTTGGCAAATGCCACAGGGTTTCTTGAGGTCACACTGTGCTGCCTGGTGAGACCTCCCACAGCGCCAACATTTCCTTTGGGCCCTGATCCATTCAGACACCTGGTCCTTAGACAGTGCCTTAATGGCAGAGCACTGGCTCAGATAATGCTGATTATTATCGCAATAAGGGCAATAGGGTTTTCCCTTGCTGCGCTGGTTAGCAGGGCCACATTGTGAATTTGTGGGTTGTGCCTGCTCGGGACTCTCCTTAGATCCGTGTAGGATGGTGGTGGCTCTCTGCTTCTGGAAGCCTGACTTCTCTGTAGTGTTAAAGGACTGTCCATCATAATCACGACACAAGGCCTCGTATTGCAGCCACTCTGAGAAGTCTAACAGCGTGTGAACAGCACTTGGGTTACGGAACATGGCACGTCTGAAATCTGCTCTCTGCTCAGGTGGTAACTTGCTCAGGAGGCGAGCTACATGGGACCCGCAATGTAGCTCTGCTTCGCCGTCTGGACCCAGGGTCCTAAGCATGCCCACTAAGGACCGGACCTGAAGGGCAAACTTCTCAAAGGCGACATTGTCCCCACGACGAAGGTCTGGTGAGTCCATAACACTGGCAATCCTGTGCAGAGCAATTTGGTGGGGCTGACCATATTTCTCGTTCAGAGCCGCCATGGTGTCTGGTTGGGAGAATTTAAATATGAGTCTGCAACAAGTCGGGCCTCCTCAAGCTTGAGGTGATCAACCAATATTTGGTAAAATATTTAAATATTTAAATAATTCAGTCCCTTCCAGGGGTAGCAGGTTTGCTAGAGCCATCTTTAGCCGTGCAAATTCACTGGGGTCTCTGTGACTGAAGTGGGGAATGGTTGGCCTTGGCCCTCTGTAGGCTGGCTCGACATTAGCTATGAAGCCATTGGGAGATTGAAGGACAGGTGAACCAGCCTGCCTCAACCGCTGAGGCTCGTAGGCTGTTGGGGTCGTTGGCTGCAGAGCGGCTGGCTGAGTATACGGCACACTGTGGGGGCGTGTTGCAGGCTGAGGAGGTGCCTGAGTATACGGCACACTGTATGCACGTGTCGCAAGCCAAGAAGGTTGAGTATACGCCACACTGTAGGGGCGCGTTGCAGCCGAAAACCTGGGTGGAGGAAGTGACTCAGACCGTCCTACATTCAGGGACTCCAGTTTCACATGTGGCGTCTGCGGGTGAGGGTCCCTACGAGGTAGCGAACCCTGTCTCTTGATGGCTGGTGGTTCTCTGCTCTGGTGAGGAACCACATTGGCTTGGTCCTTTACGACCCGAAGCTCAGTCATCAACTTCTCCAGTATGTCTAATACTGGTTCTACGGGTGTTGGAGGTTGTCTCACCTCTTCTGCATTCGGCCATGGAGATGGGTCCTGCCAGTCTTCCTCATTATCCTCCATTAGTTCCGCGTCTGGAGGTGGAGGTGGCCACTCTGTGGGATATAGGTGTTGGGCGGCAGGTTGCTGGGGTGGAAGCGACTGTGGCTGTGTTTGGGGAGCTGACCCTGCCTGCTCCAACTCTGCAGGAGGTAGGTGTTGGGCGGCAGGTTGCTGGGGTGGTTCGGTGTTGTGGACGGACACCATGAACCTCTTCATCTCCTCTTTAAACTGTCGAAGCTCTGCCAACTCTACCTGCATCGCTCTGTGAGATTGATGTAACCTGCCATTCTCCCTGTGAATCTCCTCCATCTCTGATAGGTATTGCACTGGACGTCGTCTAGGCCTCCAGTGCTGCTCGAAGGGAGTGGAGTGTTCCACATAATCCTCCAGGGGCTCTTGCTGCCGACGGTAGGCTAGCTGTGGGTCAGAGCGAGACTCCATTTGACTGGTAATGGTCTCCTCCTGAGAATAGACCCACTTATCTAAAGTAACATCCCATCTGTGGCTGGTGTCTGAAGGGTCATGTGTATAGGTGAGGGGTGTCATCCTGGCAGCTCCCTCTGGACTCGGGTACCACTCCTCTTCGGGCCCCGATCTATACTGTGTTGAACTAGGGAAAATTGGGGCAGGTCTCCTTCGGTTGACATGGCCTACCTCATAGTCCTCAAATCTAAGAGGTGGCTGGGTCAGCCGCCTTGATCGGACTATTGGTTCTGTATCTTCTTCATGGTGGTCCATAATGGGGCAGGGGTAAGTGCCACTATCCGGCTCTTGGGACCAAATTGTAGCTGAGGGTTAATGAAAGGACTGTATATGGGGGAGATTTGGCACTCGCCCCTGTTTGTCGGTTAGAACAAATGGACACAGGACCACCACCTTGGTATAGTTGACTTCCACTTTACTGACAGTAGAATAGTATGACAGTCTGACAGTATGGTCTGGAATACAAAACCAAAAACACACACGTTCATATTCATGAAAAGCAACACTGTACCAAACTAACAAATTAGCACAAAGTACAAAGTACAAACAATGACACAAAACTGAATTAAATAAAGAACAGAAGCACAAACCTACAACATAAAGTACTCACTTATCAGGAATGACACATACTGCACAGAGAGGTCTGCTCTGGAGGCAAACAAACTAGACTGACACTCTGGGTCATGTTAACCTGAACACAATAAATGATAATTGGAGCAGGCTGGCTTCAATTTCCAACTGCCCAATAAGGCCCTCCTGTCTGTTAAGGAACTGGCATGATACACAATTAACTGGAAGTAAGAACACCTTAATCATTAGTAATTATTATTGGCAACACCTGCATAGCCTTTCTTACAACACTTTTACACTAACTCTGGAGGAGCGCCCCAGCCCGGGATCGAACTGGGAACCTTGCGGTTCTCAGTTAACATAATGTTAGACAGTAACATAAGCTTAGACAGTAACCTGTACATTAGTAGCCTAATGCCAAGGTTATTTTTTACAGCTAAACATAGTGTAGCGACTCTGGTCTGACTAGACTATTGCTTTACAACACGATACAACAGCTAAGCTGTTCTGTACATTGTAAAAAAAACAACAACATAAAAAACATATTTGCATAATTTAGATTTAATTTAATTTTGGCAACATACTTTGGCAGTCAACATGATGATTACATTCAGACATAAATATTGGTCGCAAAAAAACATTAGTTCAGTAAAACATTCAGTAAAATGTTGAGATCATTGAACAAAACCTCCTCAAGAAACTGGATGGTTAGAGAGTCCACTGGGTCTTAGAGTCCACCATGTTTCACTCTGCTCTGTCAGTCCTACTGCTTCCTTAAGGACCTTGCAGGTGTATAGTGTGTTTCTTATAAGGACTTGGCAGGTGTATAGTGTTTCTTATAAGGACTTGGCAGGTGTATAGTGTTTCTTAAGGACCTTGCAGGTGTATAGTTTGTTTCTTAACGACCTTTCAGGTGTATAGTTTGTTTCTTAAGGACCTGGCAGGTGTATAGTTTGTTTCTTAAGGACCTGGCAGGTGTATAGTTTGTTTCTTAAGGACCTGGCAGGTGTATAGTTTGTTTCTTAAGGACCTGGCAGGTGTATAGTTTGTTTCTTAAGGACCTGGCAGGTGTATAGTTTGTTTCTTAAGGACCTTTTCAGGTGTATAGTTTGTTTCTTAAGGACCTGGCAGGTGTATAGTGTTTCTTAAGGACCTTTCAGGTGTATAGTGTTTCTTAAGGACCTGGCAGGTGTATAGTTTGTTTCTTAAAGGAGTAGTTCACCCCCCAAAAAAATACGTATTTTCTATCATTGACACACCCCATGGAGCCTTGAACTCATGGAGTTATTTTACTTTTTGTCTCATTCCTGAGCCAATAATCTGATGACCGGCAGAGAGACTCAATGGAGACTCGATTGAGTCTCTGCCGGTCAGGAATGACAAAACAAGTTCAAGGCCTCATGGGGAGTGATCAGTGATTGATAGAAAATAAGTATTTTTTTGCCTGAACTGCTCCTTTACCGTCACTGAAACTACGACTAAAGACTCTAACGCTCGCTTTCTGCTACGTCACACCACGCATGACTCAGCAGAAACAGAGTTTAAGGCACTAAACCACGTTGCTACTGCAGCTGTTTATTTACTCCTCTTTATATTACTTTATTTATTACTCCTCTTTATATTACTTTATTTATTACTCCTCTTTATATTACTTTATTTATTACTCCTCTTTATATTACTTTATTTATTACTCCTCTTTAACATTACTTTATTTATTACTCTTTACATGGACTTCTTTAAAAACAATCAAAAATAGCAGATATTTTTCTTTGTTCGCCAATAGTCAAAGTATAAAATATGTTTAAAGTGGTTCAAATGATTGTTTATTGATGCTGTATATTAACACATTTTGCTGGGGACCCCCTGTTACCTCCTCAAGGACCCCTGGGGGTCCCCGGGCCCCACTTTGTGGATCGGCTAGGGTAGTTCACGTTTAAATAGACATAGATAGGTCTTTAAGTGAATGATATTTCACTCACTCCCCACAATGCATGTTGTGACTTCCTGTGACATAAAGTGACCAAACGTCCAAGACGTAACAGGGTGACATCATTTTCAGGTTAACTCATTGACTGCCATTGATACTGCCCATAACTATGGAATGGATTATCGCGGCTTTTCTCTGATTCTATGAGACCCCCCTACGTCTATGAGACCCCCCTACGTCTATGAGACCCCCCTACGTCTATGAGACCCCCCTACGTCTATGAGACCCTCCTACGTCTATGAGACCCCCCTACGTCTATGAGACCCCCCTACGTCTATGAGACCCCCCTACGTCTATGAGACCCCCCTACGTCTATGAGACCCTCCTACGTCTATGAGACCCTCCTACGTCTATGAGACCCTCTACGTCTATGAGACCCCCCTACGTCTATGACACCCTCCTACGTCTACGACACCCTCCTACGTCTATGACACCCTCCTACGTCTATGACACCCTCCTACGTCTATGAGACCCCCCTACGTCTATGAGACCCTCCTACGTCTATGAGACCCTCCTACGTCTATGAGACCCTCTACGTCTATGAGACCCCCCTACGTCTATGACACCCTCCTACGTCTATGACACCCTCCTACGTCTATGACACCCTCCTACGTCTATGACACCCTCCTACGTCTATGAGACCCCCCTACGTCTATGAGATGAGACCCCCCTACGTCTATGAGACCCTCTACGTCTATGAGACCCCCCTACGTCTACCCTCTACGTCTATGAGACCCTCCTACGTCTATGAGACCCTCTACGTCTATGAGACCCTCTACGTCTATGAGACCCTCCTACGTCTATGAGACCCTCTAAGTCCTCCTACGTCTATGAGACCCTCCTACGTCTTTTAAAGCGATCACCGGGTGGATCGTTGTGATTTTTGGGTGGTGTGATTTTTGAGCGGTGAAACCGCCCCTATATGTGAGTTTGGACATCGACATTCGATTGCACCCCCCCAACCCTGCGCTGTGATTGGCCACCAGTGTACCCCCTAACCCTGCACCGTGATTGGCCAATCACAGTCTATTCAGGACTGTGATTGACAGTCAATCCCATAGGGACAGAATCCTAACTCAAACTGTGATCCATCATACAATAGTTTGTATGAAAACCCAAATATAATAGTTGGTAGAGTCTTAGATATAATTATAATATAATATAAAAACATATTATTATCCAGTGTTTCTGACCATGACAACAACGTAACAACAGTCTCCTTATATTCCTTGGCAACACAAACATCCTGAATGAAATGGATTGAACGTTTATAGCATAACGATGGCATAAACAAAACAAAACAAAACACAATAACATAAGAAATGGAAAATGGACAATATCAAAATAAAATGTTCTTCATTTAGAGCTTTTAGGTTAGCTCTTACATCAATATTTTAAGAATTGTACTACATGTGCTTAACCATACTGTTTAGGGCACATTTTAAACGTAAAAAAACAACAACATTTCCACACATTTTTGTTAAATCCTAGCTAATCTACAAGCTCTCATCTCATGGCTTTGTGACGCGTTGAGAGTTTGAGTTATTTCCTGTATTTGTGCTTTAGGACAAACTATTCAGGGATGAAATGGTTAAATAGTAATACTATGTATTAATTAGATTGTATTGATGATTGAATGGTTTGATCCAGTATGACATCGATGTTGTAATGATGACTATGTATGCCACGTACATATCAATGTAAACATATCAAAGTATTATATCAAATAATAAGGAATAAGGTTTAATTTGTATTAACGTTGACATTCATTTACTTCATGCTTCTGGAGGTAGACGTTCTATTTGAGTTTAGCTTTAGATTCCTCAAATCGCTTTAGATTCAAATCGATTTCTCAAATCTTGTTTAGTAACAGATTTTTAAAGAATAGTGTTTTTTTTGGTTATTTGTTTCCTGTAATAAGCATGGTGTTTATATTTAATAAGCATGGTGTTTATATTTAATAAGCATGGTGTTTATATTTAATAAGCATGGTGTTTATATTTAATAAGCATGGTGTTTATATTTAATAAGCATGGTGTTTATATTTAATAAGCATGGTGTTTATATTTAATAAGCATGGTGTTTATATTTAATACGCATGGTGTTTATATTTAATAAGCATGGTGTTTATATTTAATAAGCATGGTGTTTATATTTAATAAGCATGGTGTTTATATTTAATACGCATGGTGTTTATATTTCAAGTAAGGGGAATGTGTACATTAAGTGTGTTATAAATTCATCTATTAAATTGCTCAAAGTGATCAATGTTTGCCGATGGAAAATGTTTCAAGTGGAAGACAAGTAGTAGATAATTCAATAATTGAGGACTCTGTCTCTGCTGTAGTAGAACAATGTAAAACTATATAAATGATAATATAAAGTCCAAAACAACTCTCACAGTGTTAATCACTGATGATCCAGGATGAACGGAATGTTTTAAATATGGTTTTGATCTGGTTAAGATTGGTCTTAGTCAAATATTGGCTCAGGGATGTGACACAAACTAAAAAAAAGTATTCCTTTAATATTCAGGGGCCTGTTATGCACTATTAAATCCACGTCTTAGGCGGTAATTAGGTCATAACGCCACCTTCTTATGTGCAATCCCTATTATGCAAGGTGTGCTGAGCGCAAACACTTAAGTAATAAGACTCACCAGCATATTTTACGCATGGGGGAGTGTACACAAAGACGTGTGAATTTAATACATTCTCTGGCTCTGATGTGGCTCAGCTTTGGCTTTTCAAAATAAGTCCCTGGATCTTTACTTGGAGGAATGAAAAACACTTTTATTTTGTAAGGTCCATGAAGTCATCTGATTCCACGCAGCATATATTTTTGTCCAGTAGGAGGAGTCTAAAACAAGTAGGAGGAGTCTAAAACAAGGTTGTTTCTTACAATAAATACGTTATGTTTTAGTGAAATGACATATTTACACTGTTTACTGTGATTTATCTTCTGTGGCTTCATGTACGATAGTTTTCTTTAAATAGGATTATGTTCAGCCTCCGGTACGATAGTTACATGTTATTAAGGCAACGGCACGTTCAAGTTTCAATCTAAGACACAAAGGAGTGTAAAGCACTAAACACATACATAGATCTATGATTATGATTATTATTCATTCTATTATTGCTATTATTGATTTAAAAACAGTGATTATTACACCTCATAATATCTATATACTTCTGACCATGATTTATATAACTTCCCTAAAGAAATCAAACATAATCTGTGCCTCTATTTATCCCATGATAAAATGCATCTTTTTTTTTAAATGTAAAAAAACATCTACTTTTCAGCTCATTGTCATAAAAAAGAAAAACATTTGATAAAATGGTACCAACGTACTTTTAAAATCAGTTAGAATTAAGGTTCAGGGCTTTAGAAAAGATGCTGAATGAAGGACCAAGGTGAGTGGAGTGCCTCAGAGCTCTAAATTGGTGTTTTCTGTTTTCTGTTGTTGTTGTGGGGAAAGCTTTTGCCGATCGACAAGCTCACAACACGGCGCGTTGTGGCGTTTTGTGAGCTTGTCGCTCGGCTATTTTCTGCGAAAGCTTTCCCCACAAATACAGCCGTTATGGTCACACAAAGCTTTCCCCACAAATACATCCGTATTTGTGGGGAAAGCTTTGGCAGAAAATAGCCACTGGGTTTTAAGTGGTTAAATTCATGTAAACACACATCAAACTATTGGAAGGATCAAATCCTGAGTGTTCATTTAACTCTGTGACAATGTGTACAAATGAAACCAAATGGACCCGTATTTGGCCACGGACCCCCATCTCATAATATGTTGTTCCAGGGACCCCCATCTCATAATATGTTGTTCCAGTGACCCCCATCTCATAACATGTTGTTCCAGGGACCCCCATCTCATAACATGTTGTTCCAGGGACCCCCATCTCATAATATGTTGTTCCAGGGACCCCCATCTCATAATATGTTGTACCAGGGACCCCCATCTCATAATATGTTGTTCCAGGGACCCCCATCTCATAATATGTTGTTCCAGGGACCTGATTCCAGTTACATTCGATGTTCGCTTTAAAAATATATATATTCAAAGGTTTGCAAAAATGTTCATGATTTTTCAGATATAGCAGATCTACAAGCTCATAGCGCGACACTCGGTGACGCGCTATGAGCTTGTAGATCTGCTATTTTTGTGGTTAAAATGATTGTGATGCTATATTAATGTATTACTGTTCATACAATATGAACTATGAATAACTTAAAACAACATGTATAAAGGATAGGCATAAATAATATGCCTTTTCCATCAAACACTATGAAATACTTACAGTGTGTTTATGAGGTGGAATAAACTAAACTAAACCATATTAACACATGTTGCTGGGGACCCCCTGGAAACCCCCCAAGGACCCCCTGGAAACCCCCCAAGGACCTCCTGGAAACCCCCCAAGGACCCCCTGGAAACCCCCCAAGGACCCCCTGGAAACCCCCCAAGGACCTCCTGGAAACCCCCCAAGGACCCCCTGGAAACCCCCCAAGGACCTCCTGGAAACCCCCCAAGGACCTCCTGGAAACCCCCCAAGGACCTCCTGGAAACCCCCCAAGGACCTCCTGGAAACCCCCCAAGGACCTCCTGGAACCAATGGCCCAAACCTTAAAATGAACTGAGTATTTTACAGTGTGTGTTACCATGACAACCGGCACAAACACTCAACAACAGGACGGAAGGATGGCAGGTGGGAGGGGCACCCGGGTGGGAGGAGCCACGGGGTGGTTGGGAGGAGCCATCGGGTGGGTGGGCGGGGCTAACACTCGTCGTCGTCGTCCTCGCCGTCCTCCATGCTGCCGTCCTGAGACGCGTCGGGCGACACCGACGACAGCAGCGGGTCGGCCACGCCCCTCACAGGCGATTGGTTGTCTTCCATCAGAATGTCGTTGAGTTTGGACGACGCCTTGTGGTGGGGGGCGTGGCCGTGGTCTGGCTCCAGGGGGTCGGGGGTCGTGCAGGTCAGGTGGTACGGGTCCTGGTGACAGTCCCCGCCCCCCACCGAGGGGGGGGGCTCCTTCTTGATGGAACGTCCAACCGGCTCTGAGGGGGCGGAGCATAGAGCCACCGACGAGGCCACGGCCAGACCGTGAGCGCGGGCCTGCATCTCTAACTCCTATTGGACGAGAAAACTGTGTTAGAGCAAATCCTATTGGACGAGAAAACTGTGTTAGAGCAAATCCTATTGGACAAGAAAACTCTGTTAGAGCAACTCCTATTGGACAAGAAAACTGTGTTAGAGCAACTCCTATTGGACAAGAAAACTGTGTTAGAGCAACTCCTATTGGACAAGAAAACTCTGTTAGAGCAACTCCTATTGGACAAGAAAACTGTGTTAGAGCAACTCCTATTGGACAAGAAAA
Organism: Gymnoscopelus braueri; assembly: GCF_963280865.1. Lineage (NCBI taxonomy): Eukaryota > Metazoa > Chordata > Actinopteri > Myctophiformes > Myctophidae > Gymnoscopelus > Gymnoscopelus braueri. The sequence continues at coordinate 54,625,040 of NC_137614.1, forward strand.
CTGTGTTAGAGCAACTCCTATTGGACAAGAAAACTGTGTTAGAGCAACTCCTATTGGACAAGAAAACTGTGTTAGAGCAACTCCTATTGGACAAGAAAACTGTGTTAGAGCAACTCCTATTGGACAAGAAAACTGTGTTAGAGCAACTCCTATTGGATAGACAACAGAGTCAGAGCAACTCCTGAACATCATACTGATAAGAACCAGTATGCGCGCGCAGGTCGGCACCAAATGAACCCCACCGCTCATAAGATGCTGTTAAAGTGGTCACAGCCTCACGTGTAAATATGCATCACATTAAACTTTCAGATGCTGTTTTTCTCCCAGTGTGGAGGAAGAATGCTTAGGATTTTTACTGTGATCTCTCGCTCTTGGTTTCTGTTGTGTGTAAACAATAATAACAATTCAAAGCAGTTTTCCCCCAAACCCCGCCTCCAGTGTCTGTCATAAGAACGGAGGGAGCGCTCTATGATCACGGCACCAGAACCTGCTCTTGCTCGCGCAGCTGCAGCCCGTCAAGCCTAATTTATGCTCCGTCCCGCAAAGGTGTCGCGCGCAGAGAACAGCTGTTCTCTGAAGCATATATGTCTCGCCAGGGCGCACCTCACTAGCCAACACACAAGAGGAGGTTGAATGAACTGAAACCAGCGCACCGTAAAACAACAGGTTTGGGGATCTGTTGGGAATTGATTACATGAAACAGTCACCTGTGCGTCCAGTCTCAATGTTGGTAGACAAACAATTGGTCAATTGGATAGACAACAGAGTCAGAGTGACAGTGGAGCCAGTAGGAGGTGCACCACCTACGTAGACACACTGCAGTGTCACAGTGGAGCCAGTAGGAGGTGCACCACCTACGTAGACACACTGCAGTGTCACAGTGGAGCCAGTAGGAGGTGCACCACCTACGTAGACACACTGCAGTGTGACAGTGTAGCCAGTAGGAGGTGCACCACCTATGTAGACACACTGCAGTGTCACAGTGGAGCCAGTAGGAGGTGCACCACCTACGTAGACACACTGCAGTGTGACAGTGGAGCCAGTAGGAGGTGCACCACCTATGTAGACACTGTGACAGCAGAGCTAAAACACTGCAGAGCTCAAGACCCTGATGCTAGGAGGGTGTGGAGGCCATGATGCTAGGAGGGTGTGGAGGGCATGATGCTAGGAGGGTGTGGAGGGCATGATGCTAGGAGGGTGTGGAGGGCATGATGCTAGGAGGGTGTGGAGGGCAGGATGCTAGGAGGGTGTGATGGTCCTGATGCTAGGAGGGTGTGGAGGTCCTGATGCTAGGAGGGTGTGGAGGGCAGGATGCTAGGAGGGTGTGGAGGGCATGATGCTAGGAGGGTGTGGAGGTCCTGATGCTAGGAGGGTGTGGAGGTCCTGATGCTAGGAGGGTGTGGAGGGCAGGATGCTAGGAAGGTGTGGAGGTCCTGATGCTAGGAGGGTGTAGAGGTCATGATGCTAGGAGGGTGTGGAGGGCAGGATGCTAGGAGGGTGTGGAGGTCCTGATGCTAGGAGGGTGTAGAGGTCATGATGCTAGGAGGGTGTGGAGGGCAGGATGCTAGGAGGGTGTGATGGTCCTGATGCTAGGAGGGTGTGGAGGTCCTGATGCTAGGAGGGTGTGGAGGCCATGATGCTAGGAGGGTGTGGAGGGCAGGATGCTAGGAGGGTGTGATGGTCCTGATGCTAGGAGGGTGTGGAGGTCCTGATGCTAGGAGGGTGTGGAGGGCATGATGCTAGGAGGGTGTGGAGGTCCTGATGCTAGGAGGGTGTGGAGGGCATGATGCTAGGAGGGTGTGGAGGGCAGGATGCTAGGAGGGTGTGGAGGGCATGATGCTAGGAGGGTGTGGAGGGCATGATGCTAGGAGGGTGTGGAGGGCATGATGCTAGGAGGGTGTGGAGGGCATGATGCTAGGAGGGTGTGGAGGTCCTGATGCTAGGAGGGTGTAGAGGTCATGATGCTAGGAGGGTGTGGAGGGCAGGATGCTAGGAGGGTGTGGAGGTCCTGATGCTAGGAGGGTGTAGAGGTCATGATGCTAGGAGGGTGTGGAGGTCCTGATGCTAGGAGGGTGTGGAGGCCATGATGCTAGGAGGGTGTGGAGGCCATGATGCTAGGAGGGTGTGATGGTCCTGATGCTAGGAGGGTGTGGAGGGCAGGATGCTAGGAGGGTGTGGAGGTCCTGATGCTAGGAGGGTGTGGAGGGCAGGATGCTAGGAGGGTGTGGAGGGCAGGATGCTAGGAGGGTGTGGAGGGCATGATGCTAGGAGGGTGTGGAGGGCAGGATGCTAGGAGGGTGTAGAGGTCATGATGCTAGGAGGGTGTGGAGGGCAGGATGCTAGGAGGGTGTGGAGGTCCTGATGCTAGGAGGGTGTAGAGGTCATGATGCTAGGAGGGTGTGGAGGCCATGATGCTAGGAGGGTGTGGAGGTCCTGATGCTAGGAGGGTGTGGAGGGCATGATGCTAGGAGGGTGTGGAGGGCATGATGCTAGGAGGGTGTGGAGGTCCTGATGCTAGGAGGGTGTGGAGGGCATGATGCTAGGAGGGTGTGGAGGGCATGATGCTAGGAGGGTGTGGAGGGCATGATGCTAGGAGGGTGTGGAGGTCCTGATGCTAGGAGGGTGTGGAGGGCATGATGCTAGGAGGGTGTGGAGGCCATGATGCTAGGAGGGTGTGATGGTCCTGATGCTAGGAGGGTGTGGAGGCCATGATGCTAGGAGGGTGTGGAGGGCAGGATGCTAGGAGGGTGTGGAGGGCATGATGCTAGGAGGGTGTGGAGGGCATGATGCTAGGAGGGTGTGGAGGGCAGGATGCTAGGAGGGTGTGGAGGGCAGCCTAATTAGAACACAATAAGTTGTCTGTGTTGTGTTGTTGTGTTGTTGTGTTGTTGTGTTGTTGTGTTGTTGTGTACTGTAGATGAAGGACAAACTTTTGTCTTGATGAATGACTTTGAACCACAAGTTTGAAATCTGCCATTATAAGCAACATAATTAAGAGATACATAATGATATCCACAATCCCTCAGAACTCAGAGTTCAGTCCATTCTATTTCTATGGCTTATCGCACGTTTTGCATATTGCGTTTGGCATATTACATATTTATTATTATTATTATTATTATTATTATTATTACTATTATTATTATAGACAGTTATACCTGTATCCTCAGGATTAGATGTGGGTTAGCGTGTTAATTGGCATTTTAATTAATAAAGTTATACCTGTATCCTCAGGATTAAATGTCGGTTAGCGTGTTCCAGCTTCTTCTGTCTGGTGTCCAGTTCTTTGGCTCTCAGCTGTTCTCTCTGGAGCTTCCTGATGTAATCCACTGAAGCTTTGAGGATAGTTCCTTTGTTCCAACGCATGTCCCTGAGAGAGAGACATAGAGAGAGAGAGAGAGAGAGAGAGAGAGAGAGAGAGAGAGAGAGAGAGAGAGAGAGAGAGAGGAGAGAGAGAGAGAGAGACATAGAGAGACAGAGAGAGAGAGAGAGAGAGAGAGAGAGAGAGAGAGAGAGAGAGAGAGAGAGAGAGAGAGAGAGAGAGACATAGAGAGACAGAGAGAGAGAGAGAGGGAGAGAGAGAGAGAGAGAGAGAGAGAGAGAGAGAGAGACATAGAGAGAGAGAGAGAGAGAGAGAGAGAGAGAGAGAGAGAGAGAGAGAGAGAGAGAGAGAGAGAGAGAGAGAGAGATCATATTGTGACACTGCCACATAAATGTGTGAAATAATGTATTTCCTGTCCAGGTATGATGAGTATTGAAAGAAAAAGATACACAAGAAACATAACATACTTGGTGATAACAGGGGAATATAATGGTTAAGATATGGTTGAATATTTAACACCTGAATACAGAAAAACATGTTTTGTTTTGTGTAAGGTGACTATGGCTATTATGATTCATTTTCTGTTGACATGGTTCACACATAGGGGGCGCTGTGGGGGAAAAGCAGCACATGTAGCAAAAGTTCCACAGGAAGTGAGGTATCAGGAACAGCTATAAAAGTACAGGAAGTGAGGCGGACGGGGGTTCCATTTTAGGTATTAAAAAAAAGATGTTTGGTGGTGTTTGAGAAAGAGACTCTTGTAAGCCTAAACTAAACCAAAATCAGGAATTGATAAACCAGTGAGTAGTGTGGCCGGAGAACTTATGGATCTGGAAGGAGAGAAGTTTGGTCGAGGAACATTTCTGAGGGTTTAGCTCTGAAGCCACAGAGCTTTTGTACAGAGGAACCCATGTGGCTGACCCTGACTTGAAGGTTGGGTGAGGAATATACTTGTTATCCAATGCATTGCCTTTTTATTTGATGACTTTGCGGATTACTTGATTTTCGGAAAATAGAAGATCGACAATATCTGTTGGATTACTTTTGGATTATTATGGATTACTTTTGGGAAACTTTACTCTTTGGACACATTTAAAAGGACTTTGCGTTGCGGGGCTAAAGATCAGAGTTTGATCTAGCCCTAGAATGTCTGTGATCTTACATACATTTCATGTAGCCCCTTTCGGGACCCTGTTTACCTTTTTTATATTTGGGAAGGCGGTATCCAGGGTCCCTTGTCGCTCAAAACACTCTCTCTGGTACTGGCGGCTACCACTGTCTGGTCTCGGGCTAATAGCTCGTCGCTTAGAAGTTGCAGAGATTTCTCAAAGGTACCAACAAGAGCAATACTAACGCGCCAGAAAGCTGCATTAATCCGCACGGATCGGCGATGCCGTTTAAATTTTTTAATAATTTAGTAAAACTTAAGCTCCTCTCTCACACTCTGCTCCACTTCCCATGTCCCGCCTCCCCGCGTTGTGATTGTCATGCAAGCATGTAGGAGCTCGCCAATCAGAGGCAGTACCGTAGGACCATAGAGGTATGCGTAGGACGCGCAGCTTGTCAGTCACCGCGGGGAGGCGGGACATGGGAAGTGGAGCAGAGTGTGAGAGAGGAGCTTAAGTTTTACTAAATTATTAAAAATGTTTATTAGCCCGAGACCAGACAGTGGTAGCCGCCAGTACCAGAGAGAGTGTTTTGAGCGACAAGGGACCCTGGATACCGCCTTCCCAAATATAAAAAAGGTAAACAGGGTCCCGAAAGGGGCTAACATTTCATGTATTCCAAATACGCAGTCATAGATCACCCTGGCCGACGCGCTGTGTAGTCACGATCTGCGCGGCCGTAAAAGTGCTCTAAACTCCATCTGTACTCACCCAATAATTAATTCCTAAGACTTGGAGTCATATTTTGTCCTCTAGTTTCATATCCATTTGAAAGTTCTGCCAGAAAACGTGTGTTTAGTGAAATATCTCCACTTTTCCACGAGCTGCACACGGGACGACTTTCTGTACGGGCGAGGGGTCCGGAATGAGTGCAGGACTGAATATATCTAAACTTCCTTTGGGAAGCACAAATGTTTGGGACACACAATTGGCAGGTGATGTGACTCATTACCCCGCACCAATCAGGTGATGTGACTCATTACCCCGCACCAATCAGGTGATGTGACTCATTACCCCGCACCAATCAGGTGATGTGACTCATTACCCCGCACCAATCAGGTGATGTGACTCATTACCCCACACCAATCAGGTGATGTGACTCATTACCCCGCACCAATCAGGTGATGTGACTCATTACCCCGCACCAATCAGGTGATGTGACTCATTACCCCACACCAATCAGGTGATGTGACTCATTACCCCGCACCAATCAGGTGATGTGACTCATTACCCCGCACCAATCACAAGCACCTGTCAATTGTGTGCCCCATTGGTTTGTGCTTCCCTGTGTCAATGTGTTATGACGTTTGTGATGACCAGAGGATGTTTGGGTAAATTTGGTCCTTCACTCAAGTCGTTAGACTCATTTAACGGCAGAATGTTATAATAACAGATTACGTTCGGTGCCAGAAATCTCACCGTTGCGCTGCGTTGTGCTGTTTAAATCTCTAGACTCCACGACGGGCGATCCATGAAAAAAAAGCATGCGTGTAGGTTGTGCGATGGTCCTGGCTAAAGCCTGGAACAACAACATGTCTCATGTGAGTCACCGTTGCAGAGCGATCGCGCATCGAGAATGACTCGTTTTGCCCACTGTAAATAGTTAAGGAGATACAGAGGTTTTTAGCCAGGAGATAGAATGGAAGCGGATGGGAGCCAGATTTTTTTGGCACGGTGATCCATCTGTCCCCTTAACTTCTTAGAGTGTTTCATGGGTGATTTCCAGGGCTGCACTACCCCCCCCCCCCCCCTTTGTGAAAAAAACGAAAAGGTAATAAAACCGTATATATACGTTTTTTAGGATTGTTGGCACTCCACTGCAAAAAGGTATATATACGGTTTTGCACTTCTCTATGTCTCTCTCTCTCTCTCTCTCTCTCTCTCTCTCTCTCTCTCTCTCTCTCTCTCTCTCTCTCTCTCTATGTCTCTCTCTCTCTCTCTCTCTCTCTCTCTCTCTCTCTCTCTCTCTCTCTCTAAAAACACCCGTCCTTGGTTCTGTTGACTAATATTGTTCCAATGCGTGAGAAGGCCGTGTTTTTTAGCTGGAAAAAAACCCTGTGGAGAATTCATGGGTATTTTTTAGTTTTTGTCTCATTCCTAAGACAATGTGATGACCGGCAGCGGTTCAGGTAGGAGACATAAAGAGTCTCCTTTGTGTCTCCTACCTGAACCGCTGCCTACCGGTCCACTGGTCATCAAATTATTGTCTTAGGAATGAGACAAAAACGAAATAAAACTAAATATCCATGAATTCAAGTCTCCATGGGGTGACTAATCCATAGAAAAACAGTATTTTTTTTGGGTGAACTATCCCTTTAAATATGATTACATTTTAAACATGAGTTTAATGTTCAGAACTTACGGGTCGTTTGACTTTGGAATTAAAGTCCCCAACTCCTTAATGCGATCGTTGATATTAAACCGTCTTCTTCTTTCAACTGCATCAGAAACAACATGGCAGGGGAAAAGTAATTGTGCAAATAGCAACGTAAAATATACTTTTATGATACAGTAAATACTCAATTTTCAGAAGAACATTAATTGTGGATGTGCCTAAAATGTTCTGTTGCTGCTTCTTTCTGTAAAAGTAAAAAATATATGTATAGATTTCTGGCATAATACCTATTAATGTGCTTAATACTGGCAACTTCCATAGAAAATATGTCCATCTTTCACCTCAAAATATGTGATATAAGTAAAAAATAAATACATAAAAAAGGTCCATAATGTTTCTAGATGTACCAATAGAGAACTGAAGTGTGACATCACTGCCACTAGAGGGCGCTATCCTCTGTTATGTTTTCTATTGAAAATCCCATAGAGAAATCTTAGATCACGTCATATAAGAACTGTGTTCCAAAAATAAACAAATCACCCCGGCAATATGACTCATATTGATAGAAACATCAACTGACCTTTGACCTAGCCCTGAAACATGACTGTCATATCATGACAGTCATGGCGGAACATCAACCTGGTTTTGGCACTTTCTCCATTTACAGCCCGTACATCTACATAAACGTTCATATTTACAGCCTGTAGCCCTGTACATCTACATAAACGTTCATATTTACAGCCCGTACATCTACATAAACGTTCATATTTACAGCCTGTACGTCTACATAAACGTTCATATTTACAGCCTGTACATCTACATAAACGTTCATATTTACAGCCCATACATCTACATAAACGTTCATATTTACAGCCTGTACATCTACATAAACGTTCATATTTACAGCCTGTACATCTACATAAACGTTCATATTTACAGCCTGTACATCTACATAAACGTTCATATTTACAGCCTGTACATCTACATAAACGTTCATATTTACAGCCTGTACGTCTACATAAACGTTCATATTTACAGCCCGTACATCTACATAAACGTTCATATTTACAGCCTGTACGTCTACATAAACGTTCATATTTACAGCCTGTACGTCTACATAAACGTTCATATTTACAGCCCGTACATCTACATAAAGGTTCATATTTACAATATAAAGTACTGACCCCACGCCCATGGATGTTACAAGTTAAAGCGTCTGGGTCTAAGTACCCGTATCTTCCATATTGTTCAATAAAAAACATTTTAATCCGATCGGTGGCCATTTTCTCCAAATTTACTCCATATGCTTTCAACTACGTGACCCTATCGGTTGGGACGTGTACTGCACTCTGATACATTATAACTCTATGAGGAAATGGCCACCGATCGGATTAAAATACTTTTCATTGAACCATATGGAAGATACGGGTACTTAGACACGCCCGCTTCTTACATCCATGGTCATTAGGAAGGAACTTGAAATATTGTAAATGTGAACGTTTATGTAGATGTACGGGTTATAAATGTGAACGTTTATGTAGATGTACGGGTTATAAATATGAACGTTTATGTAGATGTACGGGTTGTAAATGGAGAAAGTGCCAAAACCAGGTTGAAGTTCCTCTATAAAGAGTAATAATAATACTCTATAAAGAGTAATAATAATAATACTCTATAAAGAGTAATAATAATGATAATATTAAGATGCTTAAAACTCACTCAAGTTATGGTTATCCTTTTTCTGTCTTTCCTTTGCCATTGCTCTTACCTCAGCTTCTGAAAGCAGACATTTGTATTATAATGTGTGTAAGAATCACTAATTAGTACTAATTAAGAATGAAGTGGGACACGTACCAACAGGGAAGCCCTCAGGATGCTGGTAACCGTCAAACGATCCTGGTTTGTCCATCATGTGAGACTGATGGGAAACTGTTGACATATGAGAATAATAATTATTATGATTATGATTATTAGGGAGACGAGCCCTTTTGTTCTATATTATTCTGCCGTGTTTTTGCAGTTCTGGCCTAACCGTGCACTCCAAAATGTACAGTATGTCTACACTAATAAATAATCCCTGTGAAAATATAACATTTTATACATGTATTTAAACAAACTGCTTTAACAGTCATTCGGTTAAGCTTGCAGATCTGGCTGCGTTGGCTATTTGAAAATAGCAGATCTACAAGCGCATCGCGACGCGTTGTGAGCTTGTAGATCTGCTATTTTCAAAATATACGAGCGCTTATGCGAGAGCATTTTCGGGAGTCGGGACTGGCATGGCCGCGCCGCTGTAATCTTTTTATGGACAGCGAGGTCTCGAAACTTACAGTAGCGTGTCCTATGGAGTTATACAGCCTGGGCTGGGTTGAGGATATAAATATAAACTCGACCCTCCAAACCTTTGACCAGCGCTGGAGGTTATTCTTCATGCTGTGGATTCAGATCGGACATTTAACCGTCCCAACACACACCAGCCTTGATCCATTAATGTTTATAATTCATTCATCAATGATCACTCCATAAACGTTCACATCATTATGACTGCCTTGCCTGCTATCTCTCATTTAACGTGGCGTCACGGCAGCCCGTGACTCAAGGGGGAATACATTGTTTTATTTTAGTGTAACTAGAACGCGCACTGCGCACTGCTCGTAATGGGTTAAATTAATATACAAACGTATGGTATGATTTATGACGATGAGATTTGGTGTCATGTAGAATACTTGACAAAGATTGTACCATCACAGAATACATGAAAGACTGCTGTTTCCACAGAGTGCCAATGCTACACTTGTCTTGGGCTTGCATTGCAAGTAGGTGCGCATGCGTGCGTGCGTGCGTGCGTGCGTGCGTGCGTGCGTGCGTGCGTGCGCGTGTGTACATCAGACGCGGACATGAAAGGCAGCGAGGCGGGCGGGGGAAACTCTCTTATTGTCTTTCCATGCTTTGTTTGGTCGTATTCTCGTTCTTCATGTGGTAAAATCGGGGCGTTTGGATAATATTTCAGGGCGTGTTATTTAACTGACGCTCGGTTTCAGCCTGACATTTATCAAGGCTCCGACCAAATGTACGCTAGGATTGGCTGTATAGGATGGCTTCATAAATGTGACTTGGACGTTGGTGTACGGCCGAATTTATGGACAAATATAAGCCGTTTTTTACGCTCCATTGATAAATGAGGGCCAGTGTGTTGTGTACATTGTGTACATACATTCTCTCTTGATGTGTGTTAGATGATCAGGACAGTGTGTTGTGTTGTGTAGTCGTGTAGTTACATTCTCTCTTGATGTGTGTTGTGTTGTGTAGTTGTGTAGTTACATTCTCTCTTGATGTGTCTTAGATGATCAGGACAGTGTGTTGTGTTGTGTAGTTGTGTAGTTGCATTGTCTCTTGATGTGTGTTGTGTTGTGTAGTTGTGTACATACACTCACTCTTGATGTGTGTTGTGTTGTGTAGTTGTGTAGTTACACTCTCTCTTGATGTGTGTTGTGTTGTGTAGTTGTGTAGTTACACTCTCTCTTGATGTGTGTTGTGTTGTGTAGTTGTGTACATACACTCTCTCTTGATGTGTGTTGTGTTGTGTAGTTGTGTAGTTGTGTACATACACTCTCTCTTGATGTGTGTTAGATGATCAGGACAGGAGTTGCTGATGTTGACACCTTGTGGAGGCAGAGCCTGGTTGTCATGGTTACCATACATCTCCATCAGGTTGGCAGGCACAGCCATCTGACAACAAGTTCAAAGGTCATCCTACACGTTTTGTAATGTTTACGATGAATGTACACATTATGTAATGAGGATACAAACACTTTTGTTTGTATGAATGGATTTTTTTATGCAGTTTTGCTGTTGTGGAAACTTAAAAGAGTAAAACTCTGTAAAACACTCACTCACTCAGTGTAAAATATATCAGGAAAACATTCATTCACTCACTATACAACACAAATACTCCATGTATTCAAGGCTTCATTCGGTCAGTAATTGATCATTGATCAAGTCATATCAATCATCATTATAATAAATAAGTTTATCAATAAGTTGTACAGTATTGATCAGTAATAATAAATTGATCATATTGATCATGCCAGATGGATTCATCCTAATAATAATCAATAAGTCTTACTGTAAGTCCTGGATCCATCAGCCCCAGGATGTCGTCATTGTAACTCGACTCCAGACTAATGATGTCATCAATGACATCATCCATCTAAAACAATGCAACACATTTGATTAAATATGCATTATAATGTAGTCTAACATTCATTAGAAGGACAATATCAGTCACTAGAAGCAGAGATGTGTGTTTTAATGAGTCTAACATTCATTAGAAGGACAATATCAGTCACTAGAAGCAGAGACGTGTGTTTTAATGAGTCTAACATTCATTAGAAGGACAATATCAGTCACCAGAAGCAGAGACGTGTGTTTTAATGAGTCTAACATTCATTAGAAGGACAATATCAGTCACTAGAAGCAGAGACGTGTGTTTTAATGAGTCTAACATTCATTAGAAGGACAATATCAGTCACTAGAAGCAGAGACGTGTGTTTTAATGAGTCTAACATTCATTAGAAGGACAATATCAGTCACTAGAAGCAGAGACGTGTGTTTTAATGAGTAACGTTCATTAGAAGGACAAAGTCAGTCACTAGAATTATAAAATGTAGTCAGAGATGTAAGATCTATAGATGTATAATATATATTATTATTATTATTATCATTATTATTATTATTATTATTATATATAATGTATATATAATATATATATATATCTCTGCACACACGTCATGCCAAGTCCGGCATAAACGTTATGGAAGCCCTGCCAAGTCAGGCTGAGGGTCTGATTGGCTATCAGGGAATCAGTCAAGCTGAGAATCTGATTGGCTATCAGGGGATCAGTCAAGCTGAGAGTCTGATTGGCTATCAGGGAATCAGTCAAGCTGAGAGTCTGATTGGCTTATCAGGGAATCAGTCAAGCTGAGAGTCTGATTGGCTTATCAGGGAATCAGTCAAGCTGAGAGTCTGATTGGCTATCAGGGAATCAGTCAAGCTGAGAGTCTGATTGGCTATCAGGGAATCAGTCAAGCTGAGAATCTGATTGGCTATCAGGGAATCAGTCAAGCTGAGAATCTGATTGGCTATCAGGGAATCAGTCAAGCTGAGAGTCTGATTGGCTATCAGGGAATCAGTCAAGCTGAGAGTCTGATTGGCTATCAGGGAATCAGTCAAGCTGAGAATCTGATTGGCTATCAGGGAATCAGTCAAGCTGAGAATCTGATTGGCTATCAGGGAATCAGTCAAGCTGAGAGTCTGATTGGCTATCAGGGAATCAGTCAAGCTGAGAATCTGATTGGCTATCAGGGAATCAGTCAAGCTCAGAGACTGATTGGCTATCAGGGAATCAGTCAAGCTGAAAGTCTGATTGGCTATCAGGGAATCAGTCAAGCTGAGAGTCTGATTGGCTATCAGGGAATCAGTCAAGCTGAGAGTCTGATTGGCTATCAGGGAATCAGTCAAGCTGAGAGTCTGATTGGCTATCAGGGAATCAGTCAAGCTGAGGGTCTGATCACTGATCAAAGTGGGAAAGAAGCCTAAATAATAACCAGAGCTCTGATCAATAGTCTGTGGCAGGTTTGGAGGCAAGTGGAGAGATCCTGTGTTTGCGAACCCCGCACGTAGTTCGGAGGCCTTGTCAATTATAGTAGTAGGATAATATTAATAGTATTAATATTAATAATAAGGGTAATAATAATAATAACTAGAAAGTACTGTTCCTGATTAATTCTGTCTTACCTATTTATATTACATATTGTGATGTCACGTGAAGCTTGACCAATCCAAAAACAGACGGAATAATAATAATAACTAGTGAAGATAACATTAGTGTGATCGCTAAAGCGATCCCACAATAATATTAATATTAATAATAATATTAATAATAATAATACCTCTTTCTCACAGTGGGAGGGGTTGAGGGTCAGTAAGATAATAATAATAATAATAATAATATTAATAATAATAATAATAATAATACCTCTTTCTCACAGTGGGAGGGGTTGAGGGTCAGTAACATAATAATAATAATATTAATAATAATAATAATAATAATAATAATACCTCTTTCTCACAGTGGGAGGGGTTGAGGGTCAGTAAGATAATAATAATAATAATAATAATAATATTAATAATAATAATAATGATACCTCTTTCTCACAGTGGGAGGGGTTGAGGGTCAGTAAGATAATAATAATAATAATAATATTAATAATAATAATAATAATACCTCTTTCTCACAGTGGGAGGGGTTGAGGGTCAGTAAGGCCATCGGACTGTTGGGGGCGCTGTTGGTTCCCGGCCCGGGCGGCATGCCAGTGCCTTGCTCGACGGCGCTGGAGGGGCGGAGCTTCCCCAGGTAGCGTTTAACCTGCTGCTGCTGAGACTGTTGGATGTGATACTTAGTGGGGTTCTGGAGCTGGGTCTGGACCTGTGAATAAATTAACATATATTAACATAATTAATACATTATAATAGGGTTCTGGCGCTGGGTCTGGACCTCTGAATAAATTAACATATATTAACATAATTAATACATTATAATAGACTGTTGGATGTGATACTTAGTGGGGTTCTGGAGCTGGGTCTGGACCTGTGAATAAATTAACATATATTAACATAATTAATACATTATTATAATAGGGTTCTGGAGCTGGGTTATTATTCCATAACTGAAAAGGAGCAGGAAGAAGATAAACCTTATTTATACCTGCCCCTTTCTACCATTAAAATCATCAAACAATATCCTACCAACCAGTACATCACCATGATTCATCAGAAAATAAAAAAGGAGAAAACTCAAAGGAGAAAATGAGATAACAAAGAACGAAAGTACGAGAAAATTAAACACAAATAAGCAAAAAAATTACATTTTACCAAACTATGACAACCATGAATAAAACATGGAAAATAAAAAATGGAAATTAACCTTCCAATTCATACTAATTTCCCCCCTTTTGAACCATTTCTTAAACTGAAATATTGTTGTACAACTCTTCAACTCCTTGCTTTGCGCATTCCATAACTTTAGACCTGTAACAGAGATATGTAACAGAGATACACCTTTGTTTTAATGCCGTCCGAGCAAACAGATGTTTTAAATCATCTCTTCTTCTGTGATCCTCCTCCTCTGAGCTCAACACAAAGAACTTCTGGAACTGTTGTTTTCCGCTCTGTCTGTACACAACTAATAATGTTCTGTCTGTACACAACTAATAATGTTCTCTGTCTGTACACAACTAATAATGTTCTCTGTCTGTACACAACTAATAATGTTCTCTGTCTGTACACAACTAATAATGTTCTGTCTGTACACAACTAATAATGTTCTCTGTCTGTACACAACTAATAATGTTCTCTGTCTGTACACAACTAATAATGTTCTCTGTCTGTACACAACTAATAATGTTCTCTGTCTGTACACAACTAATAATGTTCTGTCTGTACACAACTAATAATGTTCTGTCTGTACACAACTAATAATGTTCTGTCTGTACACAACTAATAATGTTCTGTCTGTACACAACTAATAATGTTCTCTGTCTGTACACAACTAATAATGTTCGTAGGTCAATTAAATCCATTATTTTCAACAAACCTGATCAAATAAAAAGTCTGTTAGTAAGTGCTCTGAAATCCTCTTTGTAAATAATTAAGCTATTTTTTGGGAATGATGTTACTCTCATACGTGTTGCCCCACACAGTGTGCAATACAACATCCTTAGTATACTCCTGTCTAAATCATATTTGACCTTGTTAAAAATAAAAAGACTTTTACATATATATGATTTGTCCATGCTTGTATATATATATTGTATATATTGTATATTGTATATATATATATAGATGATTTGTCCATGCTTGTATATATATATTGTATATATTGTATATTGTATATATATAGATGATTTGTCCATGCTTGTATATATATATTGTATATATATATTGTATATATTGTATATTGTATATATATATTGTATATGTTGTATATTGTATATATATATATATATATGATTTGTCCATGCTTTGGTTGTGTGTGAGTGTCAAGCTCCGAAAATAGCAGATCTACAGTACAAGCTCACACCGCATCGCAGACACGTTGTGAGCTTGTAGATCAGCTATTTTCAGCAAAAAGCTAAGTATAAATCAGGCATTAGGACACCATCACAGCCCCCCCCACTGACCCCCAAAATACTGTTTTGGCGACTATTAATCAACTGTAGATTTAGTTGAGTTAAATCTTATGATATTTAGTCGACTAAAATAAGCTGTCAGAATGCACAGTGACACATACCTGATAAGGATGATAGCCCAGCATTTCAAGCATCTTTATAAACGTTGTTGGAGGAGAGGACCAGTTGAAGAGGTATATAGTATAGTATAGGTATATAGTAGATAGAGGACCAGTTGAAGAGGTATATAGTAAAGTATAGGTATATAGTAGATAGAGGACCAGTTGAAGAGGTATATAGTAAAGTATAGGTATATAGTAGATAGAGGACCAGTTGAAGAGGTATATAGTAAAGTATAGGTATATAGTAGATAGAGGACCAGTTGAAGAGCTGGACGTTAAAACCTTTAATTCAGTTTAATCCTCGTTGGTGATAATAAGAACTGAAGGACTGATTCAAGCAGATCTACTTATAAAGGCGTGTGTGTGTGTGTGTGTGTGTGTGTGTGTGTGTGTGTGTGTGTGTGTGTGTGTGTGTGTGTGTGTGTGTGTGTGTGTGTGTGTGTGTGTGTGTGTGTGTGTGTGTGTGTGTGTGTGTGTGTGTGTGTGTGTGTGTGTGTGTGTGTGTTGGTGAGAAACATCAATTAGTTCTGCATGTCAGGCTCAAACACAAGCAGTCTTTTCACAACACTGTGTTGTTTTATGTCAAATCTAAAGCCATGTCTTTAAGGCACGTCGCTGCACGTCACACAACGTAGATCCAACAATCAGATTCTTTCTCTCCGGCCCGGCCGTCATTATATCTGACACTGTGGCTTTGGGCCGTTTAGAAGTTTCTCATCCCCACGCTAAGCCTCTGGAGGTTCTGGACCAGTTCCTGTCTTAACTCATGACACACTCAACAAGTGCTGGAAAGAAGTACTTTTACTTCAGTAAAACTATCCACAATGCTGCAGCACGCCTGGGCTCCAACCAGACAAAAGTTCCCCTCCTTCTCCTCTCCCCCCCTTCCCCTCTCCCCCTTCTCCTCTCCCCCTTCTCCTCTCCCCCCCTTCCCCTCCCCCCCTTCCCCTCTCCCCCTTCTCCTCTCCCCCTTCTCCTCTCCCCCTTCCCCTCTCCCCCTTCTCCTCTCCCCTCCTTCTCCTCTCCCCTCCTTCTCCTCTCCCCCTTCTCCTCTCCCCCCTTCTCCTCTCCCCCCTTCCCCTCTCCCCCCCTTCCCCTCTCCCCCTTCTCCTCTCCCCCTTCTCCTCTCCCCCCCTTCCCCTCTCCCCCTTCTCCTCTCCCCCTTCCCCTCTCCCCCCCTTCCCCTCTCCCCCTTCTCCTCTCCCCCTTCTCCTCTCCCCTCCTTCTCCTCTCCCCCTTCTCCTCTCCCCCTTCTCCTCTCCCCCCCTTCCCCTCTCCCCCTTCTCCTCTCCCCCCTTCTCCTCTCCCCCTTCTCCTCTCCCCCCCTTCCCCTCTCCCCCTTCTCCTCTCCCCCTTCCCCTCTCCCCCCCTTCCCCTCTCCCCCTTCTCCTCTCCCCCTTCTCCTCTCCCCTCCTTCTCCTCTCCCCCTTCTCCTCTCCCCCCTTCTCCTCTCCCCCCCTTCCCCTCTCCCCCCCTTCCCCTCTCCCCCTTCTCCTCTCCCCCTTCTCCTCTCCCCCTTCTCCTCTCCCCCCCTTCCCCTCTCCCCCTTCTCCTCTCCCCCTTCTCCTCTCCCCCTTCTCCTCTCCCCCTTCTCCTCTCCCCTCCTTCTCCTCTCCCCCTTCTCCTCTCCCCCCTTCTCCTCTCCCCCCCTTCCCCTCTCCCCCCCTTCCCCTCTCCCCCTTCTCCTCTCCCCCTTCTCCTCTCCCCCTTCTCCTCTCCCCTCCTTCTCCTCTCCCCCTTCTCCTCTCCCCCTTCTCCTCTCCCCCTTCTCCTCTCCCCCCCTTCCCCTCTCCCCCTTCTCCTCTCCCCCCTTCTCCTCTCCCCCTTCTCCTCTCCCCCCCTTCCCCTCCCCCCCTTCCCCTCTCCCCCTTCTCCTCTCCCCCTTCTCCTCTCCCCCTTCTCCTCTCCCCTCCTTCTCCTCTCCCCCTTCTCCTCTCCCCCTTCTCCTCTCCCCTCCTTCTCCTCCCCCCCTTCCCCTCTCCCCCTTCTCCTCTCCCCCCTTCTCCTCTCCCCCCCTTCCCCTCTCCCCCCCTTCCCCTCTCCCCCTTCTCCTCTCCCCCCTTCTCCTCTCCCCCTTCTCCTCTCCCCCTTCTCCTCTCTCCCCCTTCTCCTCTCTCCCCCTTCTCCTCTCCCCCTTCTCCTCTCTCCCCCTTCTCCTCTCCCCCTTCTCCTCTCCCCCTTCTCCTCTCCCTCCATTGAAATGTGTGGGAGGCAACAGTGATAAAACTACAACATGATGTCACTGAGCCACGGTGATAAGCGACTCACCCTGAAACATCTCTCTCTGTTTTTACTGACTGAACACACCCTATCACCGCTGGCTAGCGCGAGCGGAATTCCGGGCAGTGTGATTGGCCTAGAAGTTGGGTGGGCGGTCCGTTTGTTTTTTTGTTTCTCCTCTCCCATCATGGAAATTTTACCCCCGGCGAAAGACGGGGGACTGGTGCTGTCGGGTATCCAGGAGGGCGGTTGGGTCCTCGCGGGGACCCCCCGGAGGACCCCCGGCCTTGTAGATCTGCGCTTTTCGGATGAAAAACTGCTGCCGCCGGCGGAGGGCTCGTTGTATCCGGGTCGGCGGTGCGCACACGGTGGAGAGACAAAGAGAGCGAGAGAGACAGAGAAAGAGAAAGAAAGAGAGAGGGAGAAAGAGAGGAAGAGAAAGAGAAAAAGGGGAGGGGGGGAAGAGAGAGAGAGGAGGAGGTGGGGGAGAGCGCATCTGAACCAGAGGGAGGCGGGGTCAATCATTATCCAGTGGCGTAACGCAGAATCGCTGGGCCCGCGGGAGTTTCACGTGAGGCCCACGTGCGTGCACAACCTAAATTTCGGGTCTAATTCGGTCTAATTCGGGTCTATTTGACTCCACACGTCCTAGACTCTTCTCTCTTCTCTAAAACACCCTGGACAACGCTCCACACGTCCTAGACTCTTCTCTCTTCTCTAAAACACCCTGGACAACGCTCCACGCGTCCTAGACTGTTCTCTCTTCTCTAAAACACTCTGGACAACGCTCCACACGTCCTAGACTCTTCTCTCTCTTCTCTAAAACACCCTGGACAACGCTCCACACGTCCTAGACTCTTCTCTCTTCTCTAAAACACCCTGGACAACGCTCCACGCGTCCTAGACTCTTCTCTCTCTTCTCTAAAACACCCTGGACAACGCTCCACACGTCCTAGACTCTTCTCTCTTCTCTAAAACACCCTGGACAACGCTCCACGCGTCCTAGACTCTTCTCTCTCTTCTCTAAAACACCCTGGACAACGCTCCACACGTCCTAGACTCTTCTCTCTTCTCTAAAACACCCTGGACAACGCTCCACGCGTCCTAGACTGTTCTCTCTTCTCTAAAACACTCTGGACAACGCTCCACACGTCCTAGACTCTTCTCTCTCTTCTCTAAAACACTCTGGACAACGCTCCACACGTCCTAGACTCTTCTCTCTTCTCTAAAACACCCTGGACAACGCTCCACACGTCCTAGACTCTTCTCTCTTCTCTAAAACACCCTGGACAACGCTCCACGCGTCCTAGACTCTTCTCTCTTCTCTAAAACACTCTGGACAACGCTCCACGCGTCCTAGACTGTTCTCTCTTCTCTAAAACACTCTGGACAACGCTCCACACGTCCTAGACTGTTCTCTCTTCTCTAAAACACTCTGGACAACGCTCCACACGTCCTAGACTGTTCTCTCTTCTCTAAAACACTCTGGACAACGCTCCACACGTCCTAGACTCTTCTCCCTCCTGGCTCCCAAACTGTGGAACAAACTCCCCATCGCAGTTAGAATTGCAGATTCACTCCCAATGTTCTGCTGTAATCTGAAGACTCATCTCTTCAGAATCCACCTCAGCCCGTAGCACTTGACCTAGCCTTGACGCCTTGTGAGCTTGTAGATCTGCTATTTTCAGAGAGCAACACGTTCTACTGGATCCACTAGTTCTCACTAACATTTTAGTCTAGTTTTTATTTGTTGACGAAACTGTCAATATATTTAGTCTTAGTCAGTGAGAAAAGGTAGTCCACCAACATTTTTCGTCATAGTTTCAGTTGACGAAATCAACACTGGTTTAGACTGATGTTAGGTTCATTATTTACCTGTGATCCTAGTTTACTGAGACACTACACTGTCTCTGTATTCTATGATCCTATAGTTTACTGAGACACTACACTGTCTCTGTATTCTATGATCCTATAGTTTACTGAGACACTACACTGTCTCTGTATTCTATGATCCTATAGTTTACTGAGACACTACACTGTCTCTGTATTCTATGATCCTATAGTTTACTGAGACACTACACTGTCTCTGTATTCTATGATCCTATAGTTTACTGAGACACAACACTGTCTCTGTATTCTATGATCCTATAGTTTACTGAGACACTACACTGTCTCTGTATTCTATGATCTTATAGTTTACTGAGACACTACACTGTCTCTGTATTCTATGATCCTATAGTTTACTGAGACACTACACTGTCTCTCTGTATTCTATGATCCTATAGTTTACTGAGACACTACACTGTCTCTCTGTATTCTATGATCCTATAGTTTACTGAGACACTACACTGTCTCTATGTATTCTATGATCCTATAGTTTACTGAGACACTACACTGTCTCTGTATTCTATGATCCTATAGTTTACTGAGACACTACACTGTCTCTCTGTATTCTATGATCCTATAGTTTACTGAGACACTACACTGTCTCTATGTATTCTATGATCCTATAGTTTACTGAGACACTACACTGTCTCTGTATTCTATGATCCTATAGTTTACTGAGACACTACACTGTCTCTCTGTATTCTATGATCCTATAGTTTACTGAGACACTACACTGTCTCTCTGTATTCTATGATCCTATAGTTTACTGAGACACTACACTGTCTCTGTATTCTATGATCCTATAGTTTACTGAGACACTACACTGTCTCTGTATTCTATGATCCTATAGTTTACTGAGACACTACACTGTCTCTGTATTCTATGATCCTATAGTTTACTGAGACACTACACTGTCTCTCTGTATTCTATGATCCTATAGTTTACTGAGACACTACACTGTCTCTATGTATTCTATGATCCTATAGTTTACTGAAACACTACACTGTCTCTGTATTCTATGATCCTATAGTTTACTGAGACACTACACTGTCTCTGTATTCTATGATCCTATAGTTTACTGAGACACTACACTGTCTCTATGTATTCTATGATCCTATAGTTTACTGAGACACTACGCTGTCTCTGTATTCTATGATCCTATAGTTTACTGAGACACTACACTGTCTCTCTGTATTCTATGATCCTATAGTTTACTGAGACACTACACTGTCTCTGTATTCTATGATCCTATAGTTTACTGAGACACTACACTGTCTCTTGCCTCTTCTGTTTAGCAAACTGATATTTTGTGCCAGAAAACCCAGATAAAAGCAGACTTTGTCTCAAAGCACAGCCCTGTCACTTTTGAAGGATTAACAACGTCTGCTACTTTGTATCATGAATTTGTATCTTTGTATCGTGGTATTTGTAACGTAGCATCATGCGCTAAACAAGGAAAGGAATCCAATAAAAAGATTGTGGAGCTTCATTCATTCATGTTTTCCTCCTGCAGAATAAACTCAAGGAGCTGATTGAGTGGAAAATAAATAAATAAAGAAAAGGTCACAAACTTCAGATGAACTCTTCAGATGTCAGATGAGGCCAGAGCCTCATCTGACATCTGAACAGTCTGACATCTGAACAGTCTGACATCTGAACAGTCTGACATCTGAACAATCTTACATCTGAACAGTCTGACATCTGAACAGTCTGACATCTGTTCTAACAGTCTGACATCTGTTCTAACAGTCTGACATCTGAACAGTCTGACATCTGAACAGTCTGACATCTGAACAATCTTACATCTGAACAGTCTGACATCTGAACAATCTGACATCTGAACAGTCTGACATCTGTTCTAACAGTCTGACATCTGTTCTAACAGTCTGACATCTGAACAGTCTGACATCTGAACAGTCTGACATCTGTTCTAACAGTCTGACATCTGAACAGTCTGACATCTGAACAGTCTGACATCTGAACAGTCTGACATCTGTTCTAACAGTCTGACATCTGAACAGTCTGACATCTGAACAGTCTGACATCTGAACAGTCTGACATCTGAACAGTCTGACATCTGTTCTAACAGTCTGACATCTGAACAGTCTGACATCTGAACAGTCTGACATCTGAACAGTCTGACATCTGTTCTAACAGTCTGACATCTGAACAGTCTGACATCTGAACAGTCTGACATCTGTTCTAACAGTCTGACATCTGCTCTAACAGTCTGACATCTGAACAGTCTGACATCTGAACAGTCTGACATCTGAACAGTCTGACATCTGCTCTAACAGTCTGACATCTGAACAGTCTGACATCTGAACAGTCTGACATCTGTTCTAACAGTCTGACATCTGTTCTAACAGTCTGACATCTGAACAGTATGACATCTGAACAGTCTGACATCTGAACAGTCTGACATCTGTTCTAACAGTCTGACATCTGAACAGTCTGACATCTGTTCTAACAGTCTGACATCTGTTCTAACAGTCTGACATCTGAACAGTCTGACATCTGAACAGTCTGACATCTGAACAGTCTGACATCTGTTCTAACAGTCTGACATCTGTTCTAACAGTCTGACATCTGAACAGTCTGACATCTGAACAGTCTGACATCTAATCTAACAGTCTGACATCTGAACAGTCTGACATCTGCTCTAACAGTCTGACATCTGTTCTAACAGTCTGACATCTGCTCTAACAGTCTGACATCTGAACAGTCTGACATCTGAACAGTCTGACATCTGAACAGTCTGACATCTGTTCTAACAGTCTGACATCTGCTCTAACAGTCTGACATCTGAACAGTCTGACATCTAATCTAACAGTCTGACATCTGAACAGTCTGACATCTGTTCTAACAGTCTGACATCTGTTCTAACAGTCTGACATCTGAACAGTCTAACATCTGAACAGTCTGACATCTGCTCTAACAGTCTGACATCTGAACAGTCTGACATCTGAACAGTCTGACATCTGAACAGTCTGACATCTGAACAGTCTGACATCTGTTCTAACAGTCTGACATCTGAACAGTCTGACATCTGAACAGTCTGACATCTGAACAGTCTGACATCTGAACAGTCTGACATCTGAACAGTCTGACATCTGTTCTAACAGTCTGACATCTGAACAGTCTAACATCTGAACAGTCTGACATCTGAACAGTCTGACATCTGAACAGTCTGACATCTGTTCTAACAGTCTGACATCTGAACAGTCTGACATCTGCTCTAACAGTCTGACATCTGCTCTAACAGTCTGACATCTGAACAGTCTGACATCTGAACAGTCTGACATCTGAACAGTCTGACATCTGAACAGTCTGACATCTGTTCTAACAGTCTGACATCTGAACAGTCTGACATCTGAACAGTCTGACATCTGAACAGTCTGACATCTGAACAGTCTGACATCTGTTCTAACAGTCTGACATCTGAACAGTCTGACATCTGAACAGTCTGACATCTGAACAGTCTGACATCTGTTCTAACAGTCTGACATCTGAACAGTCTGACATCTGTTCTAACAGTCTGACATCTGTTCTAACAGTCTGACATCTGAACAGTCTGACATCTGAACAGTCTGACATCTGAACAGTCTGACATCTGAACAGTCTGACATCTGTTCTAACAGTCTGACATCTGAACAGTCTGACATCTGAACAGTCTGACATCTGTTCTAACAGTCTGACATCTGCTCTAACAGTCTGACATCTGAACAGTCTGACATCTGAACAGTCTGACATCTGAACAGTCTGACATCTGCTCTAACAGTCTGACATCTGAACAGTCTGACATCTGTTCTAACAGTCTGACATCTGTTCTAACAGTCTGACATCTGAACAGTATGACATCTGAACAGTCTGACATCTGAACAGTCTGACATCTGTTCTAACAGTCTGACATCTGAACAGTCTGACATCTGTTCTAACAGTCTGACATCTGTTCTAACAGTCTGACATCTGAACAGTCTGACATCTGAACAGTCTGACATCTGAACAGTCTGACATCTGTTCTAACAGTCTGACATCTGAACAGTCTGACATCTGAACAGTCTGACATCTGAACAGTCTGACATCTGAACAGTCTGACATCTGTTCTAACAGTCTGACATCTGTTCTAACAGTCTGACATCTGAACAGTCTGACATCTAATCTAACAGTCTGACATCTGAACAGTCTGACATCTGAACAGTCTGACATCTGTTCTAACAGTCTGACATCTGTTCTAACAGTCTGACATCTGCTCTAACAGTCTGACATCTGAACAGTCTGACATCTGAACAGTCTGACATCTGTTCTAACAGTCTGACATCTGCTCTAACAGTCTGACATCTGAACAGTCTGACATCTAATCTAACAGTCTGACATCTGAACAGTCTGACATCTGAACAGTCTGACATCTGAACAGTCTGACATCTAATCTAACAGTCTGACATCTGAACAGTCTGACATCTGCTCTAACAGTCTGACATCTGTTCTAACAGTCTGACATCTGCTCTAACAGTCTGACATCTGAACAGTCTGACATCTGAACAGTCTGACATCTGTTCTAACAGTCTGACATCTGCTCTAACAGTCTGACATCTGAACAGTCTGACATCTAATCTAACAGTCTGACATCTGAACAGTCTGACATCTGTTCTAACAGTCTGACATCTGTTCTAACAGTCTGACATCTGTTCTAACAGTCTGACATCTGAACAGTCTAACATCTGAACAGTCTGACATCTGCTCTAACAGTCTGACATCTGAACAGTCTGACATCTGAACAGTCTGACATCTGAACAGTCTGACATCTGAACAGTCTGACATCTGTTCTAACAGTCTGACATCTGAACAGTCTGACATCTGAACAGTCTGACATCTGAACAGTCTGACATCTGTTCTAACAGTCTGACATCTGAACAGTCTAACATCTGAACAGTCTGACATCTGCTCTAACAGTCTGACATCTGAACAGTCTGACATCTGAACAGTCTGACATCTGTTCTAACAGTCTGACATCTGAACAGTCTGACATCTGAACAGTCTGACATCTGAACAGTCTGACATCTGTTCTAACAGTCTGACATCTGAACAGTCTGACATCTGTTCTAACAGTCTGACATCTGTTCTAACAGTCTGACATCTGAACAGTCTGACATCTGAACAGTCTGACATCTGTTCTAACAGTCTGACATCTGAACAGTCTGACATCTGAACAGTCTGACATCTGTTCTAACAGTCTGACATCTGAACAGTCTGACATCTGAACAGTCTGACATCTGTTCTAACAGTCTGACATCTGAACAGTCTGACATCTGAACAGTCTGACATCTGTTCTAACAGTCTGACATCTGTTCTAACAGTCTGACATCTGTTCTAACAGTCTGACATCTGAACAGTCTGACATCTGTTCTAACAGTCTGACATCTGTTCTAACAGTCTGACATCTGAACAGTCTGACATCTGAACAGTCTGACATCTGTTCTAACAGTCTGACATCTGCTCTAACAGTCTGACATCTGAACAGTCTGACATCTGAACAGTCTGACATCTGAACAGTCTGACATCTGTTCTAACAGTCTGACATCTGTTCTAACAGTCTGACATCTGAACAGTATGACATCTGAACAGTCTGACATCTGTTCTAACAGTCTGACATATGTTCTAACAGTCTGACATCTGTTCTAACAGTCTGACATCTGAACAGTCTGACATCTGAACAGTCTGACATCTGTTCTAACAGTCTGACATCTGAACAGTCTGACATCTGAACAGTCTGACATCTGTTCTAACAGTCTGACATCTGTTCTAACAGTCTGACATCTGAACAGTCTGACATCTGAACAGTCTGACATCTGAACAGTCTGACATCTGAACAGTCTGACATCTAATCTAACAGTCTGACATCTGCTCTAACAGTCTGACATCTGTTCTAACAGTCTGACATCTGCTCTAACAGTCTGACATCTGAACAGTCTGACATCTGTTCTAACAGTCTGACATCTGCTCTAACAGTCTGACATCTGAACAGTCTGACATCTAATCTAACAGTCTGACATCTGAACAGTCTGACATCTGTTCTAACAGTCTGACATCTGTTCTAACAGTCTGACATCTGAACAGTCTAACATCTGAACAGTCTGACATCTGCTCTAACAGTCTGACATCTGAACAGTCTGACATCTGAACAGTCTGACATCTGTTCTAACAGTCTGACATCTGAACAGTCTGACATCTGCTCTAACAGTCTGACATCTGTTCTAACAGTCTGACATCTGCTCTAACAGTCTGACATCTGAACAGTCTGACATCTGAACAGTCTGACATCTGTTCTAACAGTCTGACATCTGCTCTAACAGTCTGACATCTGAACAGTCTGACATCTAATCTAACAGTCTGACATCTGAACAGTCTGACATCTGTTCTAACAGTCTGACATCTGTTCTAACAGTCTGACATCTGAACAGTCTAACATCTGAACAGTCTGACATCTGCTCTAACAGTCTGACATCTGAACAGTCTGACATCTGAACAGTCTGACATCTGAACAGTCTGACATCTGAACAGTCTGACATCTGTTCTAACAGTCTGACATCTGAACAGTCTGACATCTGAACAGTCTGACATCTGCTCTAACAGTCTGACATCTGTTCTAACAGTCTGACATCTGAACAGTCTAACATCTGAACAGTCTGACATCTGCTCTAACAGTCTGACATCTGAACAGTCTGACATCTGAACAGTCTGACATCTGAACAGTCTGACATCTGTTCTAACAGTCTGACATCTGAACAGTCTGACATCTGCTCTAACAGTCTGACATCTGTTCTAACAGTCTGACATCTGCTCTAACAGTCTGACATCTGAACAGTCTGACATCTGAACAGTCTGACATCTGTTCTAACAGTCTGACATCTGCTCTAACAGTCTGACATCTGAACAGTCTGACATCTAATCTAACAGTCTGACATCTGAACAGTCTGACATCTGTTCTAACAGTCTGACATCTGTTCTAACAGTCTGACATCTGAACAGTCTGACATCTGCTCTAACAGTCTGACATCTGAACAGTCTGACATCTGAACAGTCTGACATCTGAACAGTCTGACATCTGAACAGTCTGACATCTGTTCTAACAGTCTGACATCTGAACAGTCTGACATCTGAACAGTCTGACATCTGAACAGTCTGACATCTGAACAGTCTGACATCTGTTCTAACAGTCTGACATCTGAACAGTCTGACATCTGTTCTAACAGTCTGACATCTGTTCTAACAGTCTGACATCTGAACAGTCTGACATCTGAACAGTCTGACATCTGCTCTAACAGTCTGACATCTGAACAGTCTGACATCTGAACAGTCTGACATCTGTTCTAACAGTCTGACATCTGAACAGTCTGACATCTGAACAGTCTGACATCTGTTCTAACAGTCTGACATCTGTTCTAACAGTCTGACATCTGAACAGTCTGACATCTGTTCTAACAGTCTGACATCTGTTCTAACAGTCTGACATCTGAACAGTCTGACATCTGAACAGTCTGACATCTGAACAGTCTGACATCTGAACAGTCTGACATCTGTTCTAACAGTCTGACATCTGAACAGTATGACATCTGAACAGTCTGACATCTGAACAGTCTGACATCTGTTCTAACAGTCTGACATATGTTCTAACAGTCTGACATCTGTTCTAACAGTCTGACATCTGAACAGTCTGACATCTGAACAGTCTGACATCTGAACAGTCTGACATCTGTTCTAACAGTCTGACATCTGTTCTAACAGTCTGACATCTGAACAGTCTGACATCTGAACAGTCTGACATCTAATCTAACAGTCTGACATCTGAACAGTCTGACATCTGCTCTAACAGTCTGACATCTGCTCTAACAGTCTGACATCTGTTCTAACAGTCTGACATCTGCTCTAACAGTCTGACATCTGAACAGTCTGACATCTGTTCTAACAGTCTGACATCTGCTCTAACAGTCTGACATCTGAACAGTCTGACATCTAATCTAACAGTCTGACATCTGAACAGTCTGACATCTGTTCTAACAGTCTGACATCTGTTCTAACAGTCTGACATCTGAACAGTCTAACATCTGAACAGTCTGACATCTGCTCTAACAGTCTGACATCTGAACAGTCTGACATCTGAACAGTCTGACATCTGAACAGTCTGACATCTGTTCTAACAGTCTGACATCTGAACAGTCTGACATCTGAACAGTCTGACATCTGTTCTAACAGTCTGACATCTGTTCTAACAGTCTGACATCTGAACAGTCTGACATCTGAACAGTCTGACATCTGTTCTAACAGTCTGACATCTGTTCTAACAGTCTGACATCTGAACAGTCTGACATCTGTTCTAACAGTCTGACATCTGTTCTAACAGTCTGACATCTGTTCTAACAGTCTGACATCTGAACAGTCTGACATCTGAACAGTCTGACATCTGTTCTAACAGTCTGACATCTGAACAGTCTGACATCTGTTCTAACAGTCTGACATCTGAACAGTCTGACATCTGAACAGTCTGACATCTGTTCTAACAGTCTTACTGGTGGCCCGGGGGCCACATGCGGCCCCCACCTTCACTTAATGCGGCCTGCAGGTTAATATCAGAATACTGATATATTATTGATTTCAGTTACAATTCCAAACATTCAAACATGACCCACTTTAATTACCTCAGTCTATATTAGTAGCTTAATGGCTAGTATTAAAATTCTATTGTCTTTTTTATGTCCAATGTATTTGTACAAACAAACAACCATAAAAAATCAAAAATATCAAAAAATTGCAGATCTACAAGCTCAAAACGTGTCCCGGTGAGACTCTTTTAGCTTTGAATTGTTGTACGCCTATGTTGTTTTTGTGAAAAAGAAAGTGACGTATCTTTAACAGTGGACACAGATTGACATTTTAATGAGGATCCATCCACTGGCCTCGGTTGAATTCCTAGGAATTCCTCATTCATTCAGGCTCAAATAAACGAGAAAATAACAGGATTCTCTGTGTCTCTCTGAGCTCCGTTTACCAGCAGCCCTGAGGCCAAAATACCAAAACATGTATCCTTAAAACACATCAAATACTAAAACATGTATCCTTAAAACACATCAAATACTAAAACATGTATCCTTAAAACACATCAAATACTAAAACATGTATCCTTAAAACACATCAAATACTAAAACATGTATCCTTAAAACACATCAAATACTAAAACATGTATCCTTAAAACACATCAAATACTAAAACATGTATCCTTAAAACACATCAAATACTAAAACATGTATCCTTAAAACACATCAAATACTAAAACATGTATCCTTAAAACACATCAAATACTAAAACATGTATCCTTAAAACACATCAAATACTAAAACATGTATCCTTAAAACACATCAAATACTAAAACATGTATCCTTAAAACACATAAAATACCAAAACATGAGCCACGTTATTTATCCCTAAAACAAGGTCAGCATTCTGCTGTCTGTCTGAGTGGAAAAACCTTGTATGTATCATAATAAAACCTTGTATGTATCATAATAAAACCTTGAATGTATCATAATAAAACCTTGAATGTATCATAATAAAACCTTGAATGTATCATAATAAAACCTTGTATGTATCATAATAAAACCTTGTATGTATCATAATAAAACCTTGAATGTTCCAAAGAGTTACTTTCCAGGAAATGTAAAAAAGAAAAAAAAATAAGCATTTTTTTTTAGTAAAAATGGCCCTCAGAAAAGAAAGAAAGAAACTACTTTCATTGAATAAGCTGGATACTGCTTTGGGAATATTATTATCATTATTAATAATAATAATAATAATAATAATAATAATAATAATAATGAGCTGGATACTGGATACTGCTTTGGGCATATTATTATCATTATTAATAATAATAATAATAATAATAATAATAATAATGAGCTGGATACTGGATACTGCTTTGGGCATATTATTATTATTATTATTATTATTAATATTAATATTAATATTAATATTAATATTAATAATAATAATAATAATAATAATAATAATAAGCTGGATACTGCTTTGGGCATGATCACACACAGACTGAGCTTGTAGATCGGCTATTTCCACTATTCATGTGTATAAAGTACTTAAACGATGTAAGTTATTTGTCGTATCTGTGCTTTTGTTAAGAAGCCTAAAAGGCCAAACAGAAAAGTATTTTTTGTTCATAATTCATTCGTTCATCGCAATTATTTGAGCGACGAGTAACCGTGAAGTAAAATGTCCTAAAGGTGACGGCCGTCACATTTAGAACAGAGATATTTGTATTAGTACTTTGTTCTTTAATCATAAATCCTTCACAAAGAAAAGTGTTTTTACACGGCCCTACACTTCTACAGCCACAAGAAAAGTGTTTTACACGGCCCTACACTTCTACAGCCACAAGAAAAGTGTTTTACACGGCCCTACACTTCTACAGCCACAAGAAAAGTGTTTTACACGGCCCTACACTTCTACAGCCACAAGAAAAGTGTTTTACACGGCCCTACACTTCTATAGCCACAAGAAAAGTGTTTTACACGGCCCTACACTTCTACAGCTACAAGAAAAGTGTTTTACACGGCCCTACACTTCTACAGCCACAAGAAAAGTGTTTTACACGGCCCTACACTTCTACAGCCACAAGAAAAGTGTTTTACACGGCCCTACACTTCTACAGCTACAAGAAAAGTGTTTTACACGACCCTACACTTCTACAGCTACAAGAAAAGTGTTTTACACGGCCCTACACTTCTACAGCCACAAGAAAAGGGTTTTACACGGCCCTACACTTCTACAGCCACAAGAAAAGTGTTTTACACGGCCCTACACTTCTACAGCCACAAGAAAAGTGTTTTACACAGCCCTACACTTCTACAACCACAAGAAAAGTGTTTTACACGGCCCTACACTTCTACAGCTACAAGAAAAGTGTTTTACACGGCCCTACACTTCTACAGCCACAAGAAAAGGGTTTTACACGGTCCCTACACTTCTACAGCCACAAGAAAAGTGTTTTACACGGCCCTACACTTCTACAGCCACAAGAAAAGTGTTTTTACACAGCCCTACACTTCTACAGCCACAAGAAAAGGGTTTTTACACGGTCCTACACTTCTACAGCCACAAGAAAAGGGTTTTACACGGCCCTACACTTCTACAGCCACAAGAAAAGTGTTTTACACGGCCCTACACTTCTACAGCCACAAGAAAAGTGTTTTACACAGCCCTACACTTCTACAACCACAAGAAAAGTGTTTTACACGGCCCTACACTTCTACAGCCACAAGAAAAGTGTTTTACACGGCCCTACACTTCTACAGCCACAAGAAAAGTGTTTTACACGGCCCTACACTTCTACAGCTACAAGAAAAGTGTTTTACACGGCCCTACACTTCTACAGCCACAAGAAAAGTGTTTTACACGGCCCTACACTTCTACAGCCACAAGAAAAGTGTTTTACACGGCCCTACACTTCTACAGCCACAAGAAAAAGTGTTTTTACACAGCCCTACACTTCTACAACCACAAGAAAAGTGTTTTACACGGCCCTACACTTCTACAGCCACAAGAAAAGTGTTTTACACGGCCCTACACTTCTACAGCTACAAGAAAAGTGTTTTACACGGCCCTACACTTCTACAGCCACAAGAAAAGTGTTTTACACGGCCCTACACTTCTACAGCCACAAGAAAAGTGTTTTACACAGCCCTACACTTCTACAACCACAAGAAAAGTGTTTTACACGGCCCTACACTTCTACAGCCACAAGAAAAGTGTTTTTACACGGCCCTACACTTCTACAGCTACAAGAAAAGTGTTTTACACGGCCCTACACTTCTACAGCTACAAGAAAAGTGTTTTACACGGCCCTACACTTCTACAGCCACAAGAAAAGTGTTTTACACGGCCCTACACTTCTACAATTGTGTGAAGATATACAATTGTGTGAAGATATATTACTAAGGTACACAAGGTACACATGTAATATTGGCAATTGTGTGAAGTGTGGATATTTCTTTAGCTGTGTTGTAGAGGGCAGTGGCCACTACATTTAAGTTATATCCATTTGTGTTGTAGTTGTGTAGTGGCGAGGGGCCACTGCATTTTACTGCTTTTATTTTATTTTATTTTATTTTTGTTTGCTTTATTGTTAAATTGGTTCTAACTGTAATTGTATTCTTTCTCTGTAAAGCACTTTGAGCTGCATTTCATGTCATGAAAGGTGCTATACAAATAAAGCTTATTATTATTATTATTATTACAGCCACAAGAAAAGTGTTTTACACGGCCCTACACTTCTACAGCCACAAGAAAAGTGTTTTACACGGCCCTACACTTCTACAGCTCCAGCTTGCCAGGCTGACTACAAACAACTTAGCTCCGCTGTTAACCCTCTAACTCTAGATATTATTGTTTGAAACATAATAACTTTAACAGCTTCCTAACCAGGCCTGTCCGTCTCTCTCTCTGTACGTACAGAGTGCGTGCGTGCGTGCGTGCGTGCGTGCGTGCGTGCGTGCGTGCGTGCGTGCGTGCGTGCGTGCGTGCGTGCGTGCGTGCGTGTCCAGAGCAGTGCCTCAGGTAAAGAGAAAAAGGTAAAGAGAGCAGCTGAAAGTGTAATTACCTTTAGGACCTCCAGGGGCAGCAGGGGGCAGTGTGGTAAAGAGAGCAGCTGAAAGTGTAATTACCTTTAGGACCTCTAGGGGCAGCAGGGGGCAGTGTGGTAAAGAGAGCAGCTGAAAGTGTAATTACCTTTAGGACCTCCAGGGGCACCTGGGCAGCAGGGGGCAGCGTGGCGCCGTGCGGCAGCGTCACGTTGATGGCGGGCGTCTGGACGGGGGCGTGGCCGGGGGGGTAGTGGGCGTGGCGGCGCTCCTGCTCCACCAGCTGCTCTCGCATCAGCTGCTGACGCAGCAGGACGCGCGATGATGATGTCATCACTGATGATGATGAGCTCAGCGAGGAGGGGCGGGGCTTGTTGGCGGAGGGGGAGGAGCCATGCTGGTTTGGTGACGGACTGCTGGGGGGGCGGAGACAGAGGTCATGAGGTCAACGGGGGTGTAGCATTTAAATCAAACTCATTGATTTAATATTGATTATTACATTACATTACATTACATTACATTACATTACATTACAGTCATTTAGCAGACGCTTTTATCCAAAGCGACTTACAATAAGTGTATTCAACATAGGTAGGGAACGAAACTACTAATCACCAGAAGTCTTAAGTGCATTTCCTGCAAAAACAAGCAACCAAGAGTATACCTAGCGCTAAGGTAAAAGTGTAATACATCAGCTACCTACCTTCTTAAACAGATGAGACAAAATAGCTAAATCAAATGAGCATGAGCTAAAACAAATAAGTGTATCGACTAAACAAGATCCAATAAAACAATACAACAATAAAACAAGAGTTTGTACAACTAGTTAACAAGTAGGCCAGGCAAAGAGGAAGGGTAGTGTTTCCTGAAGAGGTGGGATTATAAAAGATTATGATTATGGATTATAATTATGATTATAATTATTATGGACGGTTTAATGACAATAATGTGGGCAAAAAGGACAACGCAGAACTCACACAGAATGTAACAATCTGTGGCTGTTTCCTCTCACGCACGCACACGCACACAGAGTATAAAGTTTTGACAAAGGGTCTTTTCATGTGGTCTAGTGGTCTGGCTAATATGAGAGAGAGAGAGAGAGAGAGAGAGAGAGAGAGAGAGAGAGAGAGAGAGAGAGAGAGAGAGAGAGAGAGAGAGAGAGAGAGAGAGAGAGAGAGAGAGAGAGAGAGAGAGAGAGAGAGAGAGAGAGAGAGAGAGAGAGAGAGAGAGAGATATTATTCTTTGGCGGGGGGGGGGTGGGTGGTAAATCCCGTATTTCGGCTCCTGTATACTTTTTTTTTTTACAATGAATTTTTGGCGAAACATGCTATTTTCAACTGGGAGAGAACGGGAGGTCACGATGACATTTTTCACTGAAGCACAGTGATTTCCTCAGTGATTAGCAACCATCAGGGGATCCATCATACTGGAGATAACCCTCAGTGATTAGCAACCATCAGGGGATCCATCATACTGGAGATAACCCTCAGTGATTAGCAACCATCAGGGGATCGTTCATACTGGAGATAACCCTCAGTGATTAGCAACCATCAGGGGATCGTTCATACTGGAGATAACCCTCAGTGATTAGCAACCATCAGGGGATCGATCATACTGGAGATAACCCTCAGTGATTAGCAACCATCAGGGGATCGATCATACTGGAGATAACCCTCAGTGATTAGCAACCATCAGGGGATCCATCATACTGGAGATAACCCTCAGTGATTAGCAACCATCAGGGGATCCATCATACTGGAGATAACCCTCAGTGATTAGCAACCATCAGGGGATCGATCATACTGGAGATAAAGATTCTGTTGAATTGAAAAAACCCTGGCAGCAGCTAAAAAAAGCAGATGCATAGCACCTGGCAGTGAATGTGTTAAATAAACTGCTCATAATCAATTAAGATTCTGAACCATTGTTTCATTTATACATGTTGCACCATTGAGGTGTGCATTGGCACTGCCCTCATGATTCAATTCGATTACGATTGACCAGGTAACGATTCGATTCGATTACAATTAACCTTGTAATAATTCGATTCGATTCGACGATGCATCACGATGCATCACACTTTTCTATATTGTACAACATGGAAACTTTTTCATCAGTCAATACAAGCAGTCAGATATACTGAACGACATATAATTCTGCCTGCTTCTCTGTGCAATTAGCAACATGATTAAAAAACAAAAAATATATCTATATATTAAAAAAATTCAATAAAAAAAATATATTTTCTTTTTCAAAATCGATTATTCGATTAATCGATTATTGACATTTGTGAATCGATTCATAATTATCCATGTCCGCATTGCGATTAATCGATTATTCGATTATTTTTGACACCACTATGCACCAAGAAGTATTCCTTTTATTTGTAGCACAAATTATTAATATTCACTTTAAATAAAAAAAACATGAGAGAAGCTAACCTTCAACAACAGAGTTGTTGAAAGGAGAGAGCTATAAATATATGTGAATGTAGGCTATGTGGTCTTAACACACGCACGCACATACGCACGCACACGCACGCACGCACGCACGCACGCACGCACGCACGCACGCACGCACGCACGCCACGCACGCACGCACGCACGCACGCACGCACGCACACACACACACACACACACACACACACACACACACACACACACACACACACACACACACACACACACACACACACACACACACACACACACACACACACACACACACACACACACACACACACACACAAGAGCCGTGCGGGAGAAATGCGGGGCCCTGTGCGAACTCGCACCCCGTCCCCGCGCAATTTTTTGGCGGTTTTGGGCGGATATTTCCGAGTTTTTGGTGGTTATTTGCGGTTATTTCTTTTTATAACTCTTAATAAATGTGATTCTGTTCATTAAAAAAAATCTTTTTTTTTTTTTTTTTTTCGGGGCTCCCCCAAGCGCGGGGCCCTGTGCGGCCGCACCGTTCACACTACCCTTGGCGTGGCCCTGCACACACACACACACACACACATACTGTTGTTTACATGCATGACTGCAGTATCACAGCAACAGTTTGTCAAACTAATCGATTTAATAGATTTTTAAAAAATATATCAATTTTGATCAAATCATATTTTTTAAAACAATAGCCGAAAATCTACAATCTCACAAGGCGTGGCGTGGTATTTCTGCACTACAATGTTAAATAGCATAGATAGAAGTATAGAATTTTACTTTGTATATTTATAGTCTGGATAATAGTCTATGTTTCATATTGATTCACTGATAAATACATAATATTAATGTTTCATATTGATTCACTGATAAATACATAATATTAATGTTTCACATTGATTCACTGATAAATACATAATATTAATGTTTCATATTGATTCACTGATAAATACATAATATTAATGTTTCATATTGATTCACTGATAAATACATAATATTAATGTTTCACATTGATTCACTGATATATACATAATATTAATGTTTCATATTGATTCACTGATAAATACATAATATTAATGTTTCATATTGATTCACTGATAAATACATAATATTAATGTTTCATATTGATTCACTGATAAATACATAATATTAATGTTTCATATTGATTCACTGATAAATACATAATATTAATGTTTCATATTGATTCACTGATAAATACATAATATTAATGTTTCACATTGATTCACTGATAAATACATAATATTAATGTTTCACTGATTCACTGATAAATACATAATATTAATGTTTCACATTGATTCACTGATAAATACATAATATTAATGTTTCACATTGATTCACTGATAAATACATAATATTAATGTTTCATATTGATTCACAGATAAATACATAATATTAATGTTTCACATTGATTCACTGATAAATACATAATATTAATGTTTCACATTGATTCACTGATAAATACATAATATTAATGTTTCACATTGATTCACTGATACATACATAATATTAATGTTTCACATTGATTCACTGATACATACATAATATTAATGTTTCACTGATTCACTGATAAATACATAATATTAATGTTTCACATTGATTCACTGATACATACATAATATTAATGTTTCACTGATTCACTGATAAATACATAATATTAATGTTTCACTGATTCACTGATAAATACATAATATTAATGTTTCACTGATTCACTGATAAATAAATAATATTAATGTTTCACATTGATTCACTGATAAATACATAATAGTCTAATGTTTCATATTGATTCACTGATAAACACACATTTAAAATGATCCAAAATAAAGAACTTCAACTACTAGATGAATGTAAAAAGTAATTTACAATAGAATAATCACTGGGCAGATGAGTTGATGGAGTGATAAGGTCATGTTTATTCATTAACTTATGTTACAACGTGCTGTTCAGTGTTCATTTTGTCGACCAAAAACCATGACAAAAGATGTTGGTCGACTACCTTTATTCACCTTTATTTACCTTTATTCACCTTTATTTACCTTTATTCACCTTTATTACCTTTATTCACCTTTATTTACCTTTATTACCTTTATTCACCTTTATTTAGCTTTATTACCTTTATTCACCTTTATTTACCTTTATTACCTTTATTACCTTTATTACCTTTATTCACCTTTATTACCTTTATTTACCTTTATTCACCTTTATTTACCTTTATTCACCTTTATTCACCTTTATTCACCTTTATTTACCTTTATTCACCTTTATTTACCTTTATTCACCTTTATTTACCTTTATTACCTTTATTCACCTTTATTACCTTTATTACCTTTATTTACCTTTATTACCTTTATTCACCTTTATTTACCTTTATTCACCTTTATTCACCTTTATTTACCTTTATTCACCTTTATTCACCTTTATTACCTTTATTGTGACGAAAACTAAATAAAAACACAGCTATGATGAATAAATACACTGACAACTGACGAGACTAAAATGTTAGGGAGGGAGGGACTTATGGAGAAGAGATCCAGTAGAACTAAGACTAAAAGAGATCCAGTAGAACTAAGACTAGAAGAGATCCAGTAGAACTAAGACTAGAAGAGATCCAGTAGAACTAAGACTAGAAGAGATCCAGTAGAACTAAGACTAAAAGAGATCCAGTAGAACTAAGACCTAGAAGAGATCCAGTAGAACTACTAGTGGAGAAGAGATCCAGTAGAACTAAGACTAAAAGAGATCCAGTAGAACTAAGACTAGAAGAGATCCAGTAGAACTAAGACTAGTGGAGAAGAGATCCAGTAGAACTAAGACTAGTGGAGAAGAGTTCCAGTAGAACTAAGACTAGTGGAGAAGAGATCCAGTAGAACTAAGACTAGTGGAGAAGAGATCCAGTAGAACTAAGACTAGTGGAGAAGAGATCCAGTAGAACTAAGACTAGTGGAGAAGAGATCCAGTAGAACTAAGACTAGAGGAGAAGAGATCCAGTAGAACTAAGACTAGTGGAGAAGAGATCCAGTAGAACTAAGACTAGTGGAGAAGAGATCCAGTAACATTTCAGAGACTAAATGGAATTGCATTCAAAAGACTATGACTACATCAAAATGTTCTGTCAAAATTAACACCGCTGTATGCATACATTCATATTAACAGATACATACACACACACACATATATATATATACATACTCACTGTGTGTGTGTGTGTGTGTGTGTGTGTGTGTGTGTGTGTGTGTGTGTGTGTGCGCCCATGGGACAGGCAGTGAAAGTCATGCTGCTGCTAATGCAGTGCTGACACTGTGACACAAGGGGGCGACGTTGAAGCCTCAAAGTCTGGAATGTCCAATAGACAAGAGGGACAGTGTCTATCAGAATCATAATAATAATAATAATATTAATAATACAAACAAATAATAACTAGAAAAAGTGCTTAGGCCTTGCACGGCAATCTGACACTGCAAGCATGATTTGAGGCATTTTGTTCCAAAAATGTGTTTTGCTAAATTAGAGTTGCTGGTGGTGCTATAACAGGCCAATGTTAAAAGGGTGGCATTTGTTCCTCAGCATAGTGTGAATGTGCATGCAAAGTTTGACCGCAATCGGACGCTGCGTTCATGATTTGTGGCATTTTGTTTAAAACAAGCCACTACTGCAAACTTTAGATGTGAATCTTAGCCAATCAGGATGGAACATCAAACATCAAACAGATGCGTCTAGATCACATGACTATAGAGATCATGTGTACCGATTTGCGTGAAAATGTTATAACATGGGAAGGAGTCATATTAAAAAATGTGTTTTACATAAGTCAGCCTCCTGGTGGCGCTGTAAAAGGCAGAAAAATGCAGGGCAAAGGTTTTTCCTTGGCCTCTAGGGAGTGCGCATACAACGTTTTACACAGATAGGTGCAGTTATACGTAAAAACACGAATCGGCCTGTTATAGCGCCACCATGAGGCTGATTTGAAAATATTTAAGTGGCATTACTTCCTCGGCATAGTGGGAATGTATGTGCAAAATGTCATGGAAATTGAATGCTGTGTTCATGATTTGAGGCATTTTGTTCAAAACGGAGCACGCCTGCAAACTTTGGAAGCCATTTTTAGCCAATCAGGATGGAATATGAAAAATCTGAAAGACCCGTTTGGTTTAATGACTATAGAGATACTGTGTACCGGTTTGCATGACGTTTGGATAAAATCTGTAGGAGTACTGTCAAAAAAATTGTTTTGCCTCCTGGTGGCGCTATAACAGGCCCATGTGAAAGATGTGGGGCAGAAGTTCGGCTTTGGCATCCAGGGAATGGATCCGAGGATAGTCGTTTGTAGCATATTAGTTTGTAGAAGTCAACACTGACACTATTATTTATAAGTTACAATGTTCAATGCAAAGACAAATAAAGCTTGTAGATCTGCTTTTTTCAAAAAGTCTTGATTTATCTTTTTTCAATATATATTTGGAATATTTTTGAAACATTTTAATTCCAAAGATCTGGTATGGGGGGTCCCTGAGAGTGTCCCTGACACAAACATTGATAACTACTGGTTTAACCAACATTTAGGAAGCAAGCAAGACCCAAATAATCAACTATACTTTAGAAACAAGGACTAAAACCCTCAACCCACAATCACCAATATTTACAAGCAACTTTACAGAAGAAAACAAGCCCAATGTCGCTTATAATAAGCAGACTTGGCAACACTGTGTGATAACACTTCTGCTATATTTATCCATCTCATTTACACTGCATAAGAGACAAGCTGTCTCGCCTCTATATTCATCCTGTCTCACTTCTATATCCATGCTGTCTCACCTCTAGTCTATATACATATATATATATATATATATATATATATATATATATATATATATATATATATATGTATATGTATATGTATATGTATGTATAACTCCCCCATTACAGTCAGATCTGCAGATTCACTCCCAATGTTTCTGCCGTAATCGTCAGACTCACCTCTTCAGACTCTATCTTATTGACCTAGTTATGACCACCATACGGTCTTATGTAAAGATTAACATGATATTTACATATTATATTGTTTAGACTGATGCTAGGTTCATGGTTTATTGAGACATGTCGTATTATTTGCTATATTTTATATGACAGTGTGCAAGTAAAAACAGATTATTATTAGAACAAATATACTAAAGCTAAAGTAAACACCATATATAAATGATAAGTTATGTTACAACAGTCACAGTGTTGTAGACGGAGTCTGACTGTCTACAATTCTGGGCTATTCATATGATGTTAATGCTGACCTGTTGTTTAAGAGGGAGCCTGCTGCCAGGTGTGAACGGCGATTTATATTCTATTGATATAACTGTACAATACTGTATATATTCTCTATGTGTGCATTAAACTGTACAATACTGTATATATTCTCTATGTGTGCATTAAACTGTACAATACTGTATATATTCTCTATGTGTGCATTAAACTGTACAATACTGTATATATTCTCTATGTGTGCATTAAACTTGAGAGCTTGTCGTGTGATACCGCCTGGTGTCAACTGGTTCTCCACGCGTGCGAATCAACAGAAACCTTCACTCACCACCACCCTTATAGATGGAGACTCTTAGGGACCATATGTTGGTCAACCGAAATCACAACAGTTACAAATAGGGGTTAATGGTGTATTTGGGTAAAGTGTAGCCCCGTTACGAACCTCTCCCTCCGCTATACAGCTCCAAGATGAAGTTCCACTGGGCTGGCTACCGGAATCGGTGGAACACTGGCAAAGGGTCCGTGGATTACCTTTTTTGCCACAATCTATCCAAAAACTAAAGGTAAAGGACCCTAATTCTACAGATGTTTGAGGATTTTCCGGAACCCTAACTTTTTAGAACGGGGCGAAACAACCGTTTAAGTGGCTTATTTAGTCAGCCTGTGGCCATGTTTTCCCATTGTAGCCGAAGGGCATTCCACATTTTTGTTGCATAGCATGAACAAAGAGTGCATTCCCTTGTTTGTGCCAAATCTGGGTTGAACATGATCAGTGGAGCTGCCTCTGGTGTTGTGATTGTGGACTTATCGTTTTTGAAGTATTTTGACAGGTACATGGGTATCCCAATGTTGTGGTGTAATACTATGATGATATGTAATATAAGTAATACTATGATGATATGTAATATAAGTAATATTATGATGATATGTAATATAAGTAATATTATGATATGTAATATAAGTAGTATTATGATGATATGTAATATAACTAATATTATGATGATATGTAATATAACTAATATTATGATGATATGTAATATAACTAATATTATGATGATATGTAATATAACTAATATTATGATGATATGTCAGGGACGCGGGAAGTGGGGTGCTGAGGGTGCTGCAGCACCCCTGGTGGTGGGGATGAGAAAGAAAACATTTTGAAAAAAAATAGTTTTTTTTTTTTTTTTTTTTAATTAAACAAATATATATCATTTTAAAAGTCTATATACACACTTATATATTAAAACAATGATGTATTTAACTTTGGGGAATAAAATATTTGTTGAAAAAGGTGAAAAAAGGTGAAAAATTTGAAAGAAATCGCGGGACACATGTGAAAAAAAAGCCCAGCCCCCCCTGGCATAAATGACTTCCAGCGTCCCTGTGATATGTAATATAAGTAATATTATGATATGTAATATAAGTAATATTATGATGATATGTAATATAAGTAATATTATGATATGTAATATAACTAATATTATGATATGTAATATAAGTAATATTATGATATGTAATATAACTAATATTATGATATGTAATATAAGTAATATTATGATATGTAATATAAGTAATATTATGATGATATGTAAT
Source organism: Gymnoscopelus braueri (assembly GCF_963280865.1). NCBI lineage: Eukaryota > Metazoa > Chordata > Actinopteri > Myctophiformes > Myctophidae > Gymnoscopelus > Gymnoscopelus braueri. The sequence goes on from NC_137614.1 coordinate 54,666,269, forward strand.
ATAAGTATTATTATGATGATATGTAATATATGTAATATTATGATATGTAATATAAGTAATATTATGATGATATGTAATATAAGTAATATTATGATATGTAATATAAGTAATATTATGATGATATGTAATATAAGTAATATTATGATATGTAATATAAGTAATATTATGATGATATGTAATATAAGTAATATTATGATGATATGTAATATATGTAATATTATGATGATATGTAATATAAGTAATATTATGATGATATGTAATATAAGTAATATTATGATGATATGTAATATAAGTAATATTATGATATGTAATATAAGTAATATTATGATATGTAATATAAGTAATATTATGATGATATGTAATATAAGTAATATTATGATGATATGTAATATAAGTAATATTATGATATGTAATATAAGTAATATAATGATGATATGTAATATAAGTAATATTATGATATGTAATATAAGTAATATAATGATGATATGTAATATAAGTAATATAAAGCAGTACAAGGTCTCCAGTCATCATGTTTGTTTCTATGAATAACTCACATCATCCTCATGTGACACGATGAGGAAGTAAAGCCTTGATTCATTCATACCAAAATAGCAGATCTACAAGCTCACAGCGTAGATCTGCTATTTTCCATGTGTGACGCCGTGGTGACGGAGTGTAAGTAAAGAGGACAGACGTTCAACGGGTACCAGTACTTTTATAATGGGTATATTCTGGGTACATACATTAAACATGTCTATAAGAGGGTCTGTATGACATTAAACATGTCTATAAGAGGGTCTGTATGACATTAAACATGTCTATAAGAGGGTCTGTATGACATTAAACATGTCTATAAGAGGGTCTGTATGACATTAAACATGTCTATAAGAGGGTCTGTATGACATTAAACATGTCTATAAGAGGGTCTGTATGACATTAAACATGTCTATAAGAGGGTCTGTATGACATTAAACATGTCTATAAGAGGGTCTGTATGACATTAAACATGTCTATAAGAGGGTCTGTATGACATTAAACATGTCTATAAGAGGGTCTGTATGACATTAAACATGTCTTTAAGGAAGTGTGTGAACGCAGCAACAGAAATAGCATTGAGCTCATATACATGTGTAACAATGTAACAATGTAACAATGTAACAATGTAACAATATAATGACATTTACTAACCAACCACATTAGACTAAGAATTTAGGAATTAGGTTAAAGGGGGCCGAGGAGGGGAAGGGGGGGTGGGGGCATGGACAAGCAAGGAAATGACAAGATCTAGAGAGGAAAGAATAGATTGAGACACACTGTCTGTCTGCCTGTCTGTCTGTCTGTCTGTCTGTCTGTCTGTCTGTCTGTCTGCCTGCCTGCCTGCCTGCCTGCCTGTCTGTCTGTCTGTCCCTCCCTCCCTCCCACTCTCCCGCCTACTCTCTCTCCTCCTATCTTTCTCTCTCCCTCTCCCTCTCCTTCTCTCTCTCTCTCTCTCTCTCTCTATCTCCTTCTCTGGAGGAATTATTTTAAGTTAGTTTAGAGTTTATGTAGGGAGTCACATCTTTAATGTCTTTTGGCATTCTGGTGGCAGATCCTCTAGTATCTTAAAGACCAGACCCATTGATCCTCTAGTATCTTAAAGACCAGACCATTGATCCTCTAGTATCTTAAAGACCAGACCCACTGATCCTCTAGTATCTTAAAGACCAGACCCATTGATCCTCTAGTATCTTAAAGACCAGACCCATTGATCCTCTAGTATCTTAAAGACCAGACCCACTGATCCTCTAGTATCTTAAAGACCAGACCATTGATCCTCTAGTATCTTAAAGACAGACCCATTGATCCTCTAGTATCTTAAAGACCAGACCCATTGATCCTCTAGTATCTTAAAGACAGACCCATTGATCCTCTAGTATCTTAAAGACAGACCCATTGATCCTCTAGTATCTTAAAGACCAGACCCATTGATCCTCTAGTATCTTAAAGACCAGACCATTGATCCTCTAGTATCTTAAAGACCAGACCATTGATCCTCTAGTATCTTAAAGACCAGACCCATTGATCCTCTAGTATCTTAAAGACCAGACCCATTGATCCTCTAGTATCTTAAAGACCAGACCCACTGATCCTCTAGTATCTTAAAGACCAGACCATTGATCCTCTAGTATCTTAAAGACCAGACCATTGATCCTCTAGTATCTTAAAGACAGACCCATTGATCCTCTAGTATCTTAAAGACCAGACCCATTGATCCTCTAGTATCTTAAAGACCAGACCCATTGATCCTCTAGTATCTTAAAGACCAGACCATTGATCCTCTAGTATCTTAAAGACCAGACCATTGATCCTCTAGTATCTTAAAGACCAGACCCATTGATCCTCTAGTATCTTAAAGACCAGACCCATTGATCCTCTAGTATCTTAAAGACCAGACCCACTGATCCTCTAGTATCTTAAAGACCAGACCATTGATCCTCTAGTATCTTAAAGACCAGACCATTGATCCTCTAGTATCTTAAAGACCAGACCATTGATCCTCTAGTATCTTAAAGACCAGACCCATTGATCCTCTAGTATCTTAAAGACCAGACCATTGATCCTCTAGTATCTTAAAGACCAGACCCATTGATCCTCTAGTATCTTAAAGACCAGACCACTGATCCTCTTGTATCTTAAAGACCAGACCATTGATCCTCTTGTATCTTATAGACCAGACCATTGATCCTCTAGTATCTTAAAGACCAGACCCATTGATCCTTCTAGTATCTTAAAGACCAGACCATTGATCCTCTAGTATCTTAAAGACCAGACCCATTGATCCTCTAGTATCTTAAAGACCAGACCCATTGATCCTCTAGTATCTTAAAGACCAGACCCATTGATCCTCTAGTATCTTAAAGACAGACCCATTGATCCTCTAGTATCTTAAAGACCAGACCCATTGATCCTCTAGTATCTTAAAGACCAGACCCATTGATCCTCTAGTATCTTAAAGACAGACCCATTGATCCTCTAGTATCTTAAAGACCAGACCCATTGATCCTCTAGTATCTTAAAGACCAGACCCATTGATCCTCTAGTATCTTAAAGACAGACCCATTGATCCTCTAGTATCTTAAAGACAGACCCATTGATCCTCTAGTATCTTAAAGACCAGACCATTGATCCTCTAGTATCTTAAAGACCAGGACCATTGATCCTCTAGTATCTTAAAGACAGATAGATGCTAGGTTCATTGTTGACCTGGAATCATTAGTTTCAATATACAGATTATTGTTCTATTAGTTTACTGAGACACTACACTGTCTCTCTTGCTTATAGTAAGTCACTCTGGATAAAGAGTGTCTGATAAATGACTCAATTATAAATAGTTTTTAGAGGTCTGCAGTTTAGTTTTTGTGACATTGAGGTGTTAGTGAACCATGAGGTGAAATGACATTGAATGAGGCTCCAGATAGAGATAGAGTCCTCAATGCACTCTGGTTGATCAAATACTTTAGTTTGCCTGCAGTATAGTGACAGTATATATAATACATATATAATATATATACACATATATATAATGACAGTATAATGACATAATGCAGAGAATAGGTCCATGTATTATATAGATGTGTATGTATATGTATATATACATACATTATGTATATAGATAACATAGAGGTAGAACAGAATTACGTACCTGCTGCTACATAATGCTATCAGAATGTACAGCATGTATTTTTGATTTATGTTTATTTATTTGAACTGTTTCTACTGTTTGGACCACCGGACAGACGTTTGACAGTAGATATAAATGGAGCAGTATGGGTTAGCTCTCCAGCCTGCGTCTTCCGTGAGGAAGAAGCCCAACAAACCCACGGTGAGGCCTTTAAGGAGGGCCTGTCAAGCAAGCCGCAAAGGGGAGCCTAAAG
>NC_137614.1:54675182-54685182 GCF_963280865.1 Gymnoscopelus braueri
GCTGACTCCCAAGCCATGGATATTACAAGTTAAAACGCCTGGGTTTAAGTACCCGTATCTTCTGTATTGTTCAATAAAAAACTTTTTATTTCAATTGCCAGCTATTTTTTCCAAATTTTCTCCAATGCTTTCAAACACATCACCCTATCGGTTGAGAGGTGTATTGCACTTTGATACATTATAGAAAAAAATATATGAAATGGCCGCCGATAGGATTAAAATGTATCTTATTGAACAGTACGGAAGATACAGGTACTTAGACTAGTGCGCCTCAACTTGTTACATCCTTGGCCATGAGGTCAGCACTTTATATTTGAAATTTGAACGTTTATAGATGTGACAGTTGTAAATGTAAAAAAATCGCAAACCAGGAACAAGTGGTTCCATGACTGTCATTGTGTTACCGATACTTATGAAGGCTTTGTTCCATTTAGTGTAGCACAGTGGTTCTCAAACACTTTAATTTCATTACATAACTCTCTGAGAGTGTACATATGGAACCAAATGTTTACCGTTAAGGGTCCATTTGGTTCCATTTGTACACTCTGAGTTACACCCCCCCATATAAGGGTCTATAGAGCGTCGCAGTTCCCGCCCACTTCCTGTTTTTTTTGGTGCCGGAAGAAAAAACTCAATGCATTTTTCCATTGACATTTCCAAAAATATTTATATCTATTAATTTAAGCCTCGAATCAAGCCATCACGAGATGACATGAATCATGACCATAAAACGTTTTTTTCTGTGATTTTTTTTTATTTTATATTTAATTATATGATATACTATATTTAATAAATACCCTTTGTTTTGCCGTTTTCAACAAAAAAAAAATCACAGAATCAAACGTTTATGGTCATGATTCATGTCATGTCATGATGGCTTGATTCGAGGCTTAAATTAATAGATATAAATATTTTTGGAAATGTCAATGGAAAAATGCATTGAGTTTTTTCTTCCGGCACCAAAAAAAACAGGAAGTGGGCGGGAACTGCGAAGCTCTATTTGGAACCCCCTCAAGGACCCATGAGGGTCCCTGGACCACACTTTGAGACCCACTGGTGTAGCAGAGTGTTTCCAGTGAGTCAACACCCTGACTCTGTTTGACCAGAATGGAACAGAGCCTTCATTAGTATCATTGGTAACACCTGTGAGGGAAGTAAGGAAGAGGCCCAATTTATTTACAATGTGCATAGAGCCTGATTAAAGCAACAACAACGGACCATAAAGTCCACCAGGGGGCAGTATTCTACATGGTAAGCAATGCAGCACACCACTTCAATATTTAGCATTTTCCTGGTTCCAGATCCATGTTTTACTATGTAAATATAAAGCAAATAGTCTGGATCCAGATCCATGTTTTATTATGTAAATATAAAGCAAATAGTCTGGTTCCAGATCCATGTTTTACTATGTAAATATAAAGCAAATAGTCTGGATCCAGATCCATGTTTTACTATGTAAATATAAAGCAAATAATCTGGATCCAGTCATCCAATCCAGTGAGAGAGTATGGTTCATACCAACATCACAATTATCTACATGACTGTGTGTGTGTGTGTGTGTGTGTGTGTGTGTGTGTGTGTGTGTGTGTGTGTGTGTGTGTGTGTGTGTGTGTGTGTATGTGTGTGTGTGTGTGTGTATGCGTGTGTGCGTGCGTGCGTGCGTGCGTGCGTGTGTGTGCACACGTGTGCAGAGCAGGTGTGTAGGTGGAACAGGGTCAACGACAATCTGTACTGTCCTCCTGTTCACCTGCTAGCTGGAGGCTACACACACACACACACACACACACACACACACACACACACACACACACACACACACACACACACACACACACACACCAGAGCTCATCCTTGTGTTTAGCGACTAGAGGAGACAAACAACATGCGTCAAGCTGGGGACAGTATAGGACAGGTTAGGGGCAGACAGACAGACAGACAGGTTGGGGACAGACAGACAGACAGACAGACAGACAGACAGACAGACAGACAGACAGACAGACAGACAGGTTGGGGACAGACAGACAGACAGACAGACAGACAGACAGACAGAGAGACAGAGAGACAGACAGACAGACAGACAGACAGACAGACAGACAGACAGACAGACAGACAGACAGACAGACAGACAGACAGACAGGTTGGGGACAGTATGACTCATTTAGCTGGGGACCCACTAATATATACCTATAAGCTACCCTGAGACCAGCATTGAGAAACTGCCCTCAGAGCAGCAAATTAACATTGTTGCATCTATATACCTGTAGAGAGCTATAAGCTGCCCTGAGAGCAGCATTGAGAAACTGCCCTCATAGCAGCAAATTAATGTTGTTTTATGTATATCATTTAAGCTGCCCTGAGAGCTGCCCTGAGAGCAGCATTGAGAAACTGCCCTCAGAGCAGCAATTTAACATTGTTGCATATATATGTTACAGGGTGAATGGAGAACCAGGTAGATTGAAGAAGGCGCGTTCGTTTTTACCACCCACCCAGCAATTCTGTAGAAGCAACACTAGAGGGAGCCACAAGCCAGGCTTGTGCACAAACATGTATATGGCTGCGACCACACACACAGTCACACACACACACACACACACACACACACACAAGCGCACACACACGCGCTCATGCTTTTTTTGGTTTATTGAAAGCAGGACTGTTAAGATACTTTTATTGTGTTCTGGCTTTTGTTTTACTTTCTCCCTGACACACACACACACACACACACACACACACACACACACACACACACACACACACACACACACACACACACACACAGTGATCCATGAAAAGAACTATTCTGTCCCTATCGGTTTACAACTCAAACGGCGCTGAGTCGACTAGTAGAGCATCGGCCGGTCAGCGCGGGCACTCGCGCCTGGAGGCGCGAGGGCGCTGTTAGGACCAGTTTATAATATCTGTGTACAGAGATATATATTATAATGTGTGTATATAAGTTCTTTCTTTGATTTGTATTCATTTAATTGAATTCCTGCAATGTATTAATCCAATGTGTAATATGTCTGACAGTCCTTATCAGCTAGTAGATTTCCACTCCACTGTCTCCTCCTTTCTCCTGTCTTTTGATAATAAAGTGCTTGGCAGAGGGGAGGATGCGCCATTGTAAGTTGGGATCGTGTCCAGTGAGATACATGGTCGTTTACAATCCTCGTACGAGTAAAAGAGATCTCGTGTGTCACGTGTCTTTCTTTATCTGTGTGTGATCAACAGCCAGGGGGTTTAAGATAACGATCAAGAACCTATCATTTCACTGGTCCTTCGTGTCGGATTTCTACGTCGTTTTTGGAAGAGGAGAAGAGGACGCATCGCAAGTCTATCGATAGCCAGAGATCTGAGAGGGTCCTGCAAGCCCTGGGGTGTAAAGTCGCGCCAGGCCGGTGTTCACCAGTCCGAAATCTTCTCTTCGACGAACGACTGCCGAAATCTGAACGTGATCACACGCCTATAAGAAACATGTAAGTGGTCCTGGTGTGGACATATTGTTGTTATTACTAAGGTGTAATATTGACAAGTGTGGTCCTTGTGTGGACATATTGTTGTTATTACTAAGGTGTAATATTGACAAGTGTGTTGTAGTTGTGCATAGATAAGCAACTACAGTTATAGTTGTGTTGTAGTGGCGAAAGCCACTGCATTTTATTAGCTGCAAGAGTATACTGGTACAAGTTGAGTGTGTGTTTGTCACGGTGGTTGAAAGCCAGTGGGTCTGACAGCCCCCTCCGGGGAAATCTAGTCGTGTAAACTGCTTTGTCTATATTTATTCTATATATCTAGTATAACCCCCATAACAATCTCAGGGGTGTACGGTGTATGGTTTGGATGTGATAAGTGAGTGATAAGTGCGTGATTCCCTGGGGCACGTCTACACGTGGTGGACGTGGTGAATTTGGGTGTGATACAGTTTTTGGCCAGTATACAGCAGTGCCTAGATAAAGTTTGAAATACTGTACACTCAGTTAGGATAAGAACAAGATCTTTACAGTGAATAAAATAATTTCTACACATTGAACAGAACATTATAATAACCACACATATTTAAGTTCACCCACATAATAGTAATTGACTGCTAATATGGAGAAGAGAGAAAGAGAAGAAGGTAGGAGGCTGTGCGCATTAGAGCGACAGCGAGAGAGAGAGAGTTTTGTAGTAAGAAGAACATGTTTTGTTTTGTCTAAAAGATGTGTAAATGAGAGAGTGGATTGTGCATTTTTCGTGATCTGTATGAATTGCCCCACATAGATGCAGTAATCATTTAAACATTTCAAAATTCCATGTCGTGGTGCACAACGACATGGAAGGAGTGATGTTTAAATGAGAGTAAGAGTGTATGTATGTGTGTGGATGAATGTATTTTTTTTTAGTAACAACATGAGAATCACAGTACATGGCAGTACAGTCCACCTAGAAGTTATTTTTCTGCATGAAAGGAGGAAGAGAGAGAGTGTGCATGTGTGTTCAGGTGTTAGTGTACATGAATTGTAAGTGAATGTGGTGTTTGGGTGTAATACATATGTACTATATGTAAAGTGTGAAGGGTAGCAACAGTAGTGTGAACAAATGGGTTATGACGTGCGTGTGTGCTTGTATACGTGCATGTGTGTAGTTTCATGTACCGAAAAGACTGTGTGTGTTTGAAGCATGTGGAATGACGTCACTTACGTTGGAGAGTGTCAGGTACTGTGTGTGTGAGAGGAGTGAGTGTGTGAGTGTGTGAGTGTGTGTGTGTGTGCGTGTGCGTGTGAAGTCCAGCCAAGAAAGAACAGGAGAAGCCCAAATAATTTTCAGTTTAGAGTATTTTTACTCAGTTTGGGAACTTTAAAGTATCTGTACAAATTTTTTAAGTATTTCTACTCATTTGAGTATTCCACAAGGGCTTGTTAAGTCCAGCCAATTTCTCAAGGGAAATAGCAAATTTTGAGGCCACGTTTCTCAGTTGTCTCACGTAATCTCTTGTGTTGATTTATTTTGGGAGAATCTCCCACACACGTGAGGTATGTGTGGAAAACCACAAGTAAGCTCTTAAAGCACTTGAAGGTCACGGGCAATAAAGCATCTAGCTTCCTAGGCCACTCACTCAGCCTGACCATACTAATCCCTTTGTCCAAACTGAAAGATGTTAAGGCCTCTAGGTTTTTACTCCAAATGTCTCTTAACTAACCCATTAAGACCTGGAACCTGTGTAAATTTTTGATATGTACTGAACCTCATCTCACTAAAGTTCGTTGCCAAGATGCATTTTCTACTTTGTTTATTTTTTTGCTGCACAGTAGACTAGCAGAGGCACTTTTACGCCTGGGAAGCGCTTATGTAGATAAGATAGCAAAGGAACCTAGTCGCGCTTCACATTGGGAGTTTTATTTGTTATGTCTGCCACCAGTGACACAGACCATTTCACACTTAGGATCTGAAGTTGAGTCATGACCATAGGTCATATCTCAAACAGGAGGGATGGTACACATATAATATATAATTAAGCAGCATTTTCACACTTATAATTTTCAAAATTATGCTAAACAGTTTTGTACATGTTTTTAGACAATGAAAAGGTAACGAAAGGCCATATGTAAGACTATTATTTCCACTTCTTGAAAAGTGATGATACTGTAAAACTAGATTGAAGTACAGATGTGTCAAAACGGCCATAGCCATAATGCATCACATTAGTGGAGCCATACATGAAAATAGTCCATACTGGAAACTGGAAGTTTACTTTATTTAAAAGCGAATAAAGTCCAAAGTGCAAATTATCTGTCTAGTCTTTTCTCTCTCCCTACAGGGACTGAAGCACTGGTGATCTGCATGCCGTGATAAAGATCATCAAGCGAAAGGACCAGGACCAACTCTGCGCTGAGAGGGTCCGTTCCGAGTCCTGGTCACCAACACAATTGCTGTGAAACGTGTTATTTGGATCCACAAAAGGCCACTGTAAATTGGTGCGAACATTATCAGATATTTAAGTAATAGGAGTGAAAAGCCAGCAGCGGGTGGGGCCGAGCTAATAGCGCTCAGGTCAGACCCAAACCTGGAGAAGACTCCCATTAGAATATTCCCCATCCCCATTCCTATTACACTTAGAATTGCACCCCTGGTATTTTTGTGAGTTTTATAATTTCTATGAGTGTATTATATATTTGTATTATTAAAGTTACTCGTAAATCGAGGAGTGTTGACGAAAATGTTTCTCACCGTCTAAATCTAAATGCTGGGTATATTTTTACGCTAATCAAATCGCTAAGACTAAAATGTGAATGTTTATGTTTGCACACATATAAATATATCTGCTTCACACAACTGGTCATGAGAAGTGACATGCCTCGAAATCCAATATCGCTGGTGAGCCTTGGGAGAAAATGACTTTGAACTAACAGCAGCTATTTGCCGTGTAAACCGTACCATCAGTTGAAATACGCCCTAAATAGCACTGTTAAGCCTGTATGTCACTCGGAAGCCTAACCTTTGTTATGTCCACGCTGGCTCTGTGAAGAAGGGTCAGATCAACGAACACAATTGTCAACAGACATTAATGCTGACTCCCCCGTGTTTGTTTAGATCAACTAAGAATTGGAGGTTGTAAGGAAAATACAATCTCACTGGTAATCCCGTGCCAATAAGGTTGGTTTGTCTCTCTTTCCCCATCTTGGAGTGGGAAAGCTTATGTTACGTGTAGAGACAATTAACTATAGACGTAGCCTGTTCCTCAATGCTACAATGACAATTTGAAGAGGCCCAAAACCGTGAGTTTGAGTCAGCGTCGTTAATGGCCGTCCAGAATAGATGGACTCTTGACCTTTTGACTGCTGCGAGTGGAGGGGTCTGCGTTTCTGATAAAAAGGACATGTGGTGTTTTTTTATTTCAGATGACATTAATTCCAAGAATGTTAGTGACGCAAAGCAAGACCATTAGTGTATGGTCAATGAAAAGGTCGTGCAGACATGCGGCGTTGTCTCAGACTGATGACGATATTTGGCCCAAGTGCTCCACTCCACACGAGAGTGTGTATTCCTTTCAAGCCCTATTTTGAGAGTGACATAGAAAGTTAGTCCCAAGGCCACTGGAAGCGAAGAGGCAAATGTTTGAGTTGTTGGGTTGATTAATAAAAATCCTGTTATGATGTTCATTTTGAAAGGTGAAGGCAAGAAAAATGTGATTGATGTTCAGAAGTATTAATTAAATGAACAACAGGAGGGAATGTTAGGACCAGTTTATAATATCTGTGTACAGAGATATATATTATAATGTGTGTATATAAGTTCTTTCTTTGATTTGTATTCATTTAATTGAATTCCTGCAATGTATTAATCCAATGTGTAATATGTCTGACAGTCCTTATCAGCTAGTAGATTTCCACTCCACTGTCTCCTCCTTTCTCCTGTCTTTTGATAATAAAGTGCTTGGCAGAGGGGAGGATGCGCCATTGTAAGTTGGGATCGTGTCCAGTGAGATACATGGTCGTTTACAATCCTCGTACGAGTAAAAGAGATCTCGTGTGTCACGTGTCTTTCTTTATCTGTGTGTGATCAACAGCAAGGGGGTTTAAGATAACGATCAAGAACCTATCAGGCGCGCTTCCTCGGCCTCAAGCTCCACAAGTCGGCGCGCCTCCGTCGTGTACAAGCGTGTGCGTGTGCACGCGTGTTCAGCGTTCCCCTAGCGTAGCTTCCTGGTTGCTATGTGGGGGGGAACAACAAAAGACAGGTCCGCGTCGGCACATCAAAGCCCCGCCTCTCCGCGTTCTCCTTCTCCTCCTCCTCGGAGGAGAAGGAGGACGGTTTATTTCGCGAGGAGGAGCTCCTCCTCGCGAAATAAACCGTCCTCCTTCGGAGGAGCTCCTCCTCGCGAGCCTCACGTAATAAACCCCCGCCTCGCAGCGTCCTCCTTCTCCTCCTCCTCCTCGCGAGCCTCGCTAAAAGCCCCGCCTCGCCCCGAAGCCCTGTGCCTAAAAACGAGTGCTCTGTCTTCAATCTACCTGGTTCTCCATTCACCCTGTGACATATATACCTTTAGAAGGCTATAAGCTGCCCTGAGACCAGCATTGAGAAACTGCCCTGAGAGCAGCAATTTAACATTGTTGCATACAGTATGTATATCTATATACATGCAGAAGATTACAAGCTGCCCTGAGACCAGCATTGAGAAACTGCCCTCAGAGCAACAAATTAATTTTGTTGTATGTATATAATTTAAGCTACCCTGAGAGCAGCATTGAGAAACTGCCTTCAGAGCAGCAAATTAACATTGTTGCATCTATATACCTGTAGAAGGCTTTAAGCTGCCCTGAGACCAGCATTGAGAAAGCATTGTTGATTTTGAGCAGTTTTTCAATGCTGCACTCAGGGCAGCTTACATGATATACATACAACATTACTTTGCTGCTCTGAGGGCAGTTTCTCAATGCTGCTCTCAGGGCAGCTTAAAGCCTTTTACAGGTGTGTATATATATGCAACAATTTTACTTTGCTGCTCTGAGGGCAGTTGTTCAATGCTGCTCTCAGGGCAGCTTAAATAGTATACATTCAACAACATTAATTTGCTGCTCTGAAGGCAGTTTCTTAATGCTGGTCACAGGACAGCTTATAGCCTTTCACAGGTATATACATGCAACAATGTTAATTTGCTGCTCTGAGGGCAGTTTCTCAATGCTGGTCTCAGGACAGCTTATAGCCTTTCACAGTTATATAAATGCAACAATGTTAATTTGCTGCTCTCAGGGCAGTTTCTCAATGCTGCTCTCAGGGCAGCTTAAATGATATACATGCAACAACATTAATTTGCTGATCTGAGGGCAGTTTCTCAATGCTGGTCTCAGGGCAGCTTATAGCCTTTTACAGGTAAATAAATGCAACAATGTTAATTTGCTGCTCTCAGGGCACTTTCTCAATGTTGCTCTCAGGGCAGCTTAAATGATATACATACAACAACATTCATTTGCTGCTCTGAGGGCATTTTCTGGTCTCAGGTAACCTGACGCTGCCAGATCCAAGAAGCTTGCTTCACACATTTTGTTTCACAGCTTAGGGAACCTGGTTACTCAATACCGCCCCCATCTGGCAGAGTCAGGTTAGGTCTCAGGGCAGTTGCTCAAAAGTGCATTAAATGTCCCCATCCACTTTAATGGGAAAATAAAAAAACTCCCATTCAAGTATTTTTGTCTCGGAAACCGTAAGGGCTAGAGTTACAAGACTTTGAGGGGAGGTTCATAGTTTATTGCCAAATTATATTTAAAAAAAATTAACAGCCCACTTTACCTTTTGGCCTATAACTTTTGAACCGTAGGTTGTAGAATAAAAAGTCTTTACCCCTGGATTCCTCGGGTCATGACGCACCTCCCTATATAGGCCACGGCCATTTGCGTCTGGATAGATTTTCCGCCATTTTGAAATTTCTTCAAAACACACTTTTAGCTCCTCTTCCCACATATTTTATCCCAAGTCAAGGTTGGTTTACTAAATGAATCCCCAATAGAATTTCCACTTTGATCCATAGGGGGCGCCACAAATGCACAAAATGTAACCGTTTGATGCAAAAACATGATTTTGGGGGGGATCAATCCTCTCAAAAGTGATCTCAGGAGTGACGTGACAATATGATTGGCCCGTTACATTTGTGGGAGGGGCGTATTTCTTTAGTGGGAGGGGCCTATTTCTTACATTCGAAACGGCACATATCGCTAACGCGGGATCCGATCGACACCGAATTCGAATGGCACATCGTGCGTCACAGCGTCACGGCGTCCGTATTCCTCGCGTCACGGCGGCCGCGACCCGCGACCGGCGTCGGCGCAACCACACTTTGCAATTTCCCAGAATTGCGACGCGTCTAGTTATTATTATTATTTATTATTATTATTATTATCAGATCCCTGCTGGTCATTTTGATTGGCTGGATGCTGACAGTATTTCCATCTCCATGGTAAAAGATTTACTCAAATACTCTTTGTTGAGGAACCAAATGGAACCAAATGGAACCAAATGGAACCAA
>NC_137614.1:54687682-54702682 GCF_963280865.1 Gymnoscopelus braueri
TAGTTTACTGAGACACTACACTGTCTCTATGTATTCTATGATCCTATAGTTTACGGAGACACTACACTGTCTCTATGTATTCTATGATCCTATAGTTCACTGAGACACTACACTGTCTCTCTGTATTCTATGATCCTATAGTTTACTGAGACACTACACTGTCTCTGTATTCTATGATCCTATAGTTTACTGAGACACTACACTGTCTCTCTGTATTCTATGATCCTATAGTTTACTGAGACACTACACTGTCTCTGTATTCTATGATCCTATAGTTTACTGAGACACTACACTGTCTCTCTGTATTCTATGATCCTATAGTTTACTGAGACACTACACTGTCTCTCTGTATTCTATGATCCTATAGTTTACTGAGACACTACACTGTCTCTCTGTATTCTATGATCCTATAGTTTACTGAGACACTACACTGTCTCTGTATTCTATGATCTTATAGTTTACTGAGACACTACACTGTCTCTGTATTCTATGATCCTATAGTTTACTGAGACACTACACTGTCTCTATGTATTCTATGATCCTATAGTTTACTGAGACACTACACTGTCTCTGTATTCTAGGATCCTATAGTTTACTGAGACACTACACTGTCTCTATGTATTCTATGATCCTATAGTTTACTGAGACACTACACTGTCTCTGTATTCTATGATCCTATAGTTTACTGAGACACTACACTGTCTCTGTATTCTATGATCCTATAGTTTACTGAGACACTACACTGTCTCTGTATTCTATGATCCTATAGTTTACTGAGACACTACACTGTCTCTATGTATTCTATGATCCTATAGTTTACTGAGACACTACACTGTCTCTGTATTTTATGATCCTATAGTTTACTGAGACACTACACTGTCTCTGTATTCTATGATCCTATAGTTTACTGAGACACTACACTGTCTCTATGTATTCTATGATCCTATAGTTTACTGAGACACTACACTGTCTCTCTGTATTCTATGATCCTATAGTTTACTGAGACACTACACCGTCTCTCTGTATTCTATGATCCTATAGTTTACTGATACACTACACTGTCTCTCTGTATTCTACAGTATCATAGACAGTAGTATAGCCTGCATACACTAACATACAGCTCATTAGCATAGAGCAGACATATAATCTGTTTATCTAAATAAATTAGTGTGATTAAACACATGCTGGTAAATGTCTTGATGAATGAGGATTAGTAACAGTTTGAGGAGACTCTCTTATACCTCACGTATAAATTATTCATATTAATGATCATATTAATAGTCTCTTACTATACTTCATGGATAAATGATTATTATTAATACAGTCTTAACTACAGTACATGGATAAATGATTATAATTAATGATTATTAATACAGTCTTAACTACAGCACAGCTCATGGATACATGTCTTTGTCACAGCCAGACAGTCAGTATTTTATTGGCCACTTGTCACCATAGTTTTGTGTGTGATTTGCATCACTTTGCATATTGTTGGTGGTTAGTGAGTGAAATACGTCACACAACAGCCTGTAGACTCATTACAATACATATTACAATATGTATGTAATATATGTAGTATTGTATTACATATTCATATTGTTGGTGGTTAGTGAGTGAAATACGTCACACAACAGCCTGTAGACTCATTACAATACATATTACAATATGTATGTAATATATGTAGTATTGTATTACATATTCATATTGTTGGTGGTTAGTGAGTGAAATACGTCACACAACAGCCTGTAGACTCATTACAATACATATTACAATATATATGTAATATATGTAGTATTGTATTACATATTCATATTGTTGGTGGTTAGTGAGTGAAATACGTCACACAACAGCCTGTAAAGTTAACATAAGTATAACTTTTGTATTGAAACTTTAAATATTCACTGATTGTTTGCTAGTTGTCTCTCCTACACAGCTGGTGGTAAATCCCCTTGATTGGGAAGGTGGAAGGTACCAAGAGGAGAGGGGTGTTTCATATGCTTTATGAGTAATGTGTTTATTTAAATTGTCATTGAGTTGTACCAGGTTGTACTTGTTTTAATTGTAAAACATCTTTAGTAATGTTTAAGTTACTCGTATGCTGGGGGGAATTTATGGAAGTATTTATGTGGAAGTATTTTGAAGAAGTGTTAATTGCTAATTGGTTCTGTGTCTTGTGGTAGGATCCTCTGCCTAGCCTATTTAAAGGAGGCTGCAGAGGCAGACAGGGTGAGCAACAGGGCCTTAATGTGTGATCAAGGTTATCCTGAAGACAGCTCTTAAACGTGTGGGTTTTGTCCACTAGTGTTTTTGTTTTCCTTCTCATTGCTCTACTTTTTTGGCCAGTATTATGGTTGCTATTTGTAATGTATTTTTGCACTGGAGTTGGGTGGAGGAGTTTGGCGAAAAGAAAAGAAAACAAATTGCATCTCTGACTGTTTCTGGAGCCTTGGCCGTTCAGACACACAGTGATGATGTCAGGAAGGAGGCGGGGCCTAGTTCCCCTAGCATCACTGAAGTGACGGTAACACACAAAACAACCTTATGAGAGTTATCTCTGTTATCCTGGAAATACATGATAGAGACAGACAGACAGACAGACAGACAGACAGACAGACAGACAGACAGACAGACAGACAGACAGACAGACAGACAGACAGACAGACAGACAGACAGACAGACAGACAGACAGACAGACAGACAGACAGACAGACAGACAGACAGACAGACAGACAGACAGACAGACGGTGTGCTGTGGTGACTTTTCCCAGACTGAACACATAGATAAATTAAACAAAGAGCCACATGATGTCTGTTGTTTCTTATTTGATGATGTCACCAGGGCTTGGTCAAGGCCAAGGGTTGCCCAGGTATATAACAAGGTCCCTAATCAAGTGCAGGTGTTGCCTGTGGCAGAGGCACACCGTTGTTTGGACTGTGTTTGCGAGGGCTGTTGGTCTATGTTTAATTGTATTTATTGTATGCTAAAGTCACTGGCAATTTCTATGCTACAAAGAATAAAGTAGAGAGACTGTTTCAACCACAGTGCAGACAAACATAAAGGTTGTGTTCTGAAACAGACATGATGCTAAACAGACTGAGTTGATGATGACAGCCATGTTGGAACCTCTGATACTGGACAGGATATCCTGCTAACTATGATTCATGCTGGCAGACCAGACAGACTATTGTTTCATTCTATTGTTTTAATATGACTATTGTTTCATTCTATTGTTTTAATATGACTATTGTTTCATTCTATTGTTGTATTCTGACTGTTGTTTCATTTGGAAGCATCTCTACCAGAAAGAGGAAACAGGGTCTCCTACGGCACCTTTCAGGGGGTCAAACCGTTCCTTAAATAAAGTACAAAAGAGAATCCTCATCAGTTACAACCTGACAGTTTAGTGTCTTCCTCTTCCTGTCAACATGAGAGGAAGAGGAGGAGCAGTAAGTTACACATGATGCTGAACGTCATGGTGGAACAAGTTTTCACATGTTTTACTTAAAGGGATATTTCTCTGGCTTTTGTGAGCCCCGCCCCCAGACACTTAAGTTGCTTGATTCAGTATTTAGATATTAAGATATTCATTTTATCAGACACGCCCCCTTCCTATACAAACCCATTATAACTTCAAACTCTAATTTTAATGTTAGATTCATCAAAACACCCGTCTTTGGTTCTGGAGACTCATCATACGTGAGGGGGGGGCCGTGTTTTTTCCATTATTTTTTCGGGCAGGATTTAGTAGTTTTGGGGCGAACTACTCCTTTAAACCTGGTTGTTTACTTAGTTGTCCCACAGGGCTCTGTGCTTGGCCAGCCTCCTTTAGTCACCTCTAAAGCATCACATGTCTTTGCAGGATGTTTGTCCTCATGCAGAACGGGGTTCAGAGGGTTAAACGTGCCTTTTTATAGACGGCGGTTTATTTTTAGACGTTAAAATGCTCTGAAGGGAAAAAGCACATGAAATGACTTTAAATTTAACCCTGAACGTCTCTCTGAGGCATGAAGATCACTGACCACAGCTTTAATACAACCACTCTCAGGGCTGCAATTTACTCGAGTACTATAAGGACACATTTACTTTAGTGGAGTATTTACATTTGTTTCCTTTTCTTTTTTTATTTATTACAAAAAAAAACATACATTAAGAACTATTTTAAACTTTTACTTTATGTAATACTTTTATGCTATTTACAAGCTCAATGCTATTTTCTGAAACGTTTGACAAAATGGGAGTGGCCTAGTGGGAGTGGCCTAGTAGGAATGGAACCCTAACCCTAGTGGGAATGGGAGTGGCCTAGTGGGAATGGAACCCTAACCCTAGTGGGAATGGGAGTGGCCTAGTGGGAGTGGCCTAGTGGAATGCAACCCTAACCCTAGTGGGAATGGGAAGTGGCCTAGTGGGAGTGGCCTAGTGGGAGTGGCCTAGTGGGAATGGAACCCTAACCCTAGTGGGAATGGGAGTGGCCTAGTGGGAGTGGCCTAGTGGGAATGCAACCCTAACCCTAGTGGGAATGGAGTGGCCTAGTGGGAATGGAACCCTAACCCTAGTGGGAATGGGAGTGGCCTAGTGGGAGTGGCCTAGTGGGAATGCAACCCTAACCCTAGTGGGAATGGGAGTGGGCCTAGTGGGAATGGAACCCTAACCCTAGTGGGAATGGGAGTGGCCTAGTGGGAGTGGCCTAGTGGGAATGCAACCCTAACCCTAGTGGGAGTGGGAGTGGCCTAGTGGGAATGGAACCCTAACCCTAGTGGGAATGGGAGTGGCCTAGTGGGAGTGGCCTAGTGGGAATGGAACCCTAACCCCTAGTGGGAATGGGAGTGGCCTAGTGGGAGTGGCCTAGTGGGAGTGGCCTAGTGGGAATGGAACCCTAACCCTAGTGGGAATGGGAGTGGCCTGGTGGGAGTGGCCTAGTGGGAGTGGCCTAGTGGGAATGCAAGTGCAAAGTTTCACGCCAATCTGACGCTGCGTTAATGATTAGAGGCATTTTGATCAAGACGGGCCACTCCTGCAAACTTTAGATGGCAATCTTAGCCAATCAGGATGGAATATGAACAATCCAACAGATGCATCTTGATCACATGACTATAGAGATAATGTGTACCGATTAGCGTGATGTTTGGACATAATTTGTAGGAGTAATAGCTAACAATGTGTACTATAGTATTACTATAGTACTATAGTAATACTATAGTACTATAGTAGTAGTATAATAGTAGTGTAGGAGTAATAGCTAACAATGTGATTTGCAAAAATGAGCCGGCTGGTGGCGCTATGTGTGGTCAGATGGGGGGTCAGATGTGTGGTCAGATGAGGGGTCAGATGTGTGGTCAGATGGGGGGTCAGATGTGTGGTCAGATGGGGGGTCAGATGTGTGGTCAGATGAGGGGTCAGATGAGGGGTCAGATGGGGGGTCAGATGTGTGGTCAGATGGGGGGTCAGATGAGGGGGTCAGATGGGGGGTCAGATGAGGGGTCAGATGTGTGGTCAGATGTGTGGTCAGATGGGGGGTCAGATGTGTGGTCAGATGTGTGGTCAGATGGGGGGGTCAGATGTGTGGTCAGATGGGGGGTCAGATGTGTGGTCAGATGGGGGGTCAGATGAGGGGGTCAGATGTGTGGTCAAATGGGGGGTCAGATGAGGGGTCAGATGTGTGGTCAGATGGGGGGGTCAGATGGGGGG
Organism: Gymnoscopelus braueri; assembly: GCF_963280865.1. Classification (NCBI taxonomy): domain Eukaryota; kingdom Metazoa; phylum Chordata; class Actinopteri; order Myctophiformes; family Myctophidae; genus Gymnoscopelus; species Gymnoscopelus braueri. The sequence continues at coordinate 54,693,369 of NC_137614.1, forward strand.
TCAGATGTGTGGTCAGATGAGGGGTCAGATGTGTGGTCAGATGGGGGGTCAGATGTGTGGTCAGATGGGGGGTCAGATGAGGGGTCAGATGTGTGGTCAAATGGGGGGTCAGATGTGTGGTCAGATGGGGGGTCAGATGGGGGGTCAGATGTGTGGTCAAATGGGGGGTCAGATGAGGGGTCAGATGTGTGGTCAGATGAGGGGTCAGATGGGGGGTCAGATGTGTGGTCAGATGGGGGTCAGATGAGGGGTCAGATGTGTGGTCAGATGAGGGGTCAGATGGGGGGTCAGATGGGTGTCAGATGGGGGGTCAGATGAGGGGTCATATGTGTGGTCAGATGGGGGGTTAGATGGGGGGTCAGATGAGGGTCAGATGGGGAGTCAGAGGGGTCAGATGAGGGGTCAGATGGGGGGTTGGTCAGATGGGGGTCAGATGGGGGGTCAGATGGGGGGTCAGATGAGGGGTCAGATTGGGGGTCAGATGGGGGGTCAGATGGGGGGTCAGACGGGGGGTCAGATGGGGGTCAGATGGGGTCAAATGGGGGGTCAGATGGGGGGTCAGATGAGGGGTCAGATGGGGGGTCAGATGGGGGGTCAGATGGGGGGGCCCTGGCCCACAGGTTGAGAAGCTTTTCTTAGAATCACCTCAGCTTCTCTCCCTGCAGTGACTCATCATCACATACAGTAAACCTGACATCATCATCATACTGTATATATATATATATATATATATATATATATATATATATATATATATTATATTATTATAATAACTTGGTGGTGACATCATCATCATACTGTATATATATATTATTATAATAATAATAACTTGGTGGTGACATCATCATCATACTGTGTATATATGTCACAGGGAAATTTAAAAAGGAGCGCTCGCTTTTAGGTGCGGGCGGGGCTTTTCGAAACAGGGTTTTTTACGTGAGGCTCTCCTCCTCGCGAGGAGGAGGACGAGGAGAAGGTGCGAGGCGGGGCTTTGATGCGAGCTGGCGAGAGGAGGAGGAGGGGGAGGAGGACAAGGTGCGAGGCGGGGCTTTGATGCGAGGCGGACCTGGCTTTTGTTGTCCCCCCCACATAGCAACCAGGAAGCTACGCTAGGGGAACGCTGAACACGTGATAATAGTTATTGTCCATGACGGAGGCGCGCCGACTCAGCAGAGCTTGAGGCCGAGGAGGCGCTCGGGCGCGCCTCCTCTGCCGAGTGCCCGCGCCGACCGGCCGATGGGCTGCTAGTCCAATCAGAGCCGTCCGAGTTGTAAATCGATAGGGTGAGAATAGATCTTTTCATGGGTTATTATCCACGTGTGTGTGTGTGTGTGTGTGTGTGTGTCGTGGATAAACTAAAACAAATGTTAAAAGCCAGAACACAATAAAATTATCTCAACAGTCATGCTTTCAATAAACCAAATTGAAAGCATGAGCGTGTGTGCGCGTGTGCGTGCGTGCACACGCATGCACGTTCATGTCTATGCACGTCTATGCTCGTAGTGTGGCTTGCATTGCCCTCAAGTGTTGGTTCTACAGAATTGCCTGGGGGGGGGGGGGGCGGTGAAAACGAGCGCCCCTTTTTGAGCGTTTTTTTTGTTGAGCGTCTCAGCAGCAGTGTGTGATTGGCTGGGACATGGATGAGCGTCTCAGCAGCAGTGTGTGATTGGCTGGGACATGGATGAGCAACAGCAGTGTGTGATTGGCTGGGACATGGATGAGCGTCTCAGCAGCAGTGTGTGATTGGCTGGGACATGGATGAGCGTCTCAGCAGCAGTGTGTGATTGGCTGGGACATGGATGAGCGTCTCAGCAGCAGTGTGTGATTGGCTGGGACATGGATGAGCATCTCAGCAGCAGTGTGTGATTGGCTGGGACATGGATGAGCGTCTCAGCAGCAGTGTGTGATTGGCTGGGACGGAGGCGGGCGATGTTGAGAAGATGAAAGAAGGCAGTTTTAGTGATGTTGTTGTTGACATGGGAGTGGAAGGAGAGGCCAGGATGACACCATGGTCAAACACACAAAGTCATTTACATCCTTTAAGGGATGGTATCTCATTATATATATCTTTATTATTATTATTATATTATATATCTTTAATGGATGGTATCAGGACACATTATGGTGGAAGAGTAGTAGAATAATATCCTCATGTTTGTTCTATATTTGGCTGGTACCAGATCATGGTGGCTCCCTCTAGTGGTGTGTCTGTGGATGTCACTCTCTCTGGAGAAGTACATACCATGAGGTTAGACATAAGGTGCATAAGGTAGTAATAAGGTAGTAATAAGGTACATAACATGAGGTTAGACATAAGGTGCATAAGGTAGTAATAAGGTAGTAATAAGGTACATAACATGAGGTTAGACATAAGGTGCATAAGGTAGTAATAAGGTAGTAATAAGGTACATAACATGAGGTTAGACATAAGGTGCATAAGGTAGTAATAAGGTACATAACATGAGGTTAGACATAAGGTGCATAAGGTAGTAATAAAGTAATAATAACAGACAGTGTGGTCAGACCAGCATTCATCAATAATGCATCAAAACAGGAAACTGAGGCAGGGACCCCTTAGCAGAGAGAGAGAGAGATGAAGCAGGGACCCCTTAGCAGAGAGAGAGAGATGAAGCAGGGACCCCTTAGCTGAGAGAGATGAAGCAATGACCCCTTAGCTGAGAGAGAGAGAGAGAGAGAGAGAGAGAGAGAGAGAGAGAGAGAGAGAGAGAGAGAGAGAGAGAGAGAGAGAGAGAGAGAGAGAGAGAGAGAGAGAGAGAGAGAGAGAGAGAGAGACCCCTTAGCTGAGAGACAGATGAAGCAGGGACCCCCAGTACATATTGTATAACATTGTGTTGCAGATTAAACTTGTTCATATTCACAGATAGCTTAAAGGTGCTAAATAACGTCTTTGTCAAATGTAGAACCTCCAACTTTTTAACTTCTAATAGAGAAGGACTAATGGAGGACCCCATAACTCTGAGAGTGTAAAAATTGAACCAAATGGACCCATTTGTAACCCCTCAAGGACCCATGAGGGTCCCTGGACCACACTTTGAGACCCACTGGTGTAGCAGAGTGTTTCCAGTTTGACCCCAATCTATAACTTTTATAGTGTTGTCTCCCTCTGCTGACAGAGAGAGGTAACTGCCATCACGTTTAACCACCTGAATCACACTAGCCAAAAATATCAGATCTGCAAGCTCACAACGTTCCATAAGGGTCCAATGTGGTTCCGTTTGTACACTCTCAGAGTTACAGACCTGTAAGACTGTTGTGAGCTTATAGTTTGTATGTTTTCAGACTGTTGTGAGCTTATAGTTTGTATGTTTTCAGACTGTTGTGAGCTTATAGTTTGTATGTTTTCAGACTGTTGTGAGCTTATAGTTTGTATGTTTCACCTCTTCAGACTCTTATAGTTTGTAGCACCTGACCTAGTTATGACCACCATACAGTCTTATGGAAAGATTAATATGTTATTTATATTGTTTAGACTGTATTCTATGATCCTATAGTTTACTGAGACACTACACTGTCTCTCTGTATTCTATGATCCTATAGTTTACTGAGACACTATACTGTCTCTGTATTCTATGATCCTATAGTTTACTGAGACACTACACTGTCTCTGTATTCTATGATCCTATAGTTTACTGAGACACTACACTGTCTCTGTATTCTATGATCCTATAGTTTACTGAGACACTACACTGTCGCTGTATTCTATGATCCTATAGTTTACTGAGACACTACACTGTCTCTATGTATTCTATGATCCTATAGTTTACTGATACACTACACTGTCTCTATGTATTCTATGATCCTATAGTTTACTGAGACACTACACTGTCTCTGTATTCTATGATCCTATAGTTTACTGAGACACTACACTGTCTCTATGTATTCTATGATCCTATAGTTTACTGATACACTACACTGTCTCTATGTATTCTATGATCCTATAGTTTACTGAGACACTACGCTGTCTCTGTATTCTATTATCCTATAGTTTACTGAGACACTACACTGTCTCTGTATTCTATGATCCTATAGTTTACTGAGACACTACACTGTCTCTGTATTCTATGATCCTATAGTTTACTGAGACACTACACTGTCTCTGTATTCTATGATCCTATAGTTTACTGAGACACTACACTGTCTCTGTATTCTATGATCCTATAGTTTACTGAGACACTACACTGTCTCTCTGTATTCTATGATCCTATAGTTTACTGAGACACTACGCTGTCTCTGTATTCTATGATCCTATAGTTTACTGAGACACTACACTGTCTCTGTATTCTATGATCCTATAGTTTATTGAGACACTACACTGTCTCTGTATTCTATGATCCTATAGTTTACTGAGACACTACACTGTCTCTCTGTATTCTATGATCCTATAGTTTACTGAGACACTACACTGTCTCTGTATTCTATGATCCTATAGTTTACTGAGACACTACACTGTCTCTGTATTCTATGATCCTATAGTTTACTGAGACACTACACTGTCTCTGTATTCTATGATCCTATAGTTTACTGAGACAATACACTGTCTCTGTATTCTATGATCCTATAGTTTACTGAGACACTACACTGTCTCTCTGTATTCTATGATCCTATAGTTTACTGAGACACTACGCTGTCTCTGTATTCTATGATCCTATAGTTTACTGAGACACTACACTGTCTCTGTATTCTATGATCCTATAGTTTACTGAGACACTACACTGTCTCTATGTATTCTATGATCCTATAGTTTACTGATACACTACACTGTCTCTCTGTATTCTATGATCCTATAGTTTACTGAGACACTAATATGTCTCTGTGTATTCTATGATCCTATAGTTTACTGAGACACTACACTGTCTCTATGTATTCTATGATCCTATAGTTTACTGAGACACTACACTGTCTATGTATTCTATGATCCTATAGTTTACTGAGACACTACACTGTCTCTGTATTCTATGATCCTATAGTTTACTGAGACACTACGCTGTCTCTGTATTCTATGATCCTATAGTTTACTGAGACACTACACTGTCTCTGTATTCTATGATCCTATAGTTTACTGAGACACTACACTGTCTCAATGTATTCTATGATCCTATAGTTTACTGATACACTACACTGTCTCTATGTATTCTATGATCCTATAGTTTACTGAGACACTACACTGTCTCTGTATTCTATGATCCTATAGTTTACTGAGACACTACACTGTCTCTATGTATTCTATGATCCTATAGTTTACTGAGACACTACACTGTCTCTGTATTCTATCTTCCTATAGTTTACTGAGACACTACACTGTCTCTGTATTCTATGATCCTATAGTTTACTGAGACACTACACTGTCTCTGTATTCTATCTTCCTATAGTTTACTGAGACACTACACTGTCTCTGTATTCTATGATCCTATAGTTTACTGAGACACTACACTGTCTCTCTGTATTCTATGATCCTATAGTTTACTGAGACACTACGCTGTCTCTGTATTCTATGATCCTATAGTTTACTGAGACACTACACTGTCTCTGTATTCTATGATCCTATAGTTTACTGAGACACTACACTGTCTCTCTGTATTCTATGATCCTATAGTTTACTGAGACACTACGCTGTCTCTGTATTCTATGATCCTATAGTTTACTGAGACACTACACTGTCTCTATGTATTCTATGATCCTATAGTTTACTGATACACTACACTGTCTCTATGTATTCTATGATCCTATAGTTTACTGAGACACTACACTGTCTCTGTATTCTATGATCCTATAGTTTACTGAGACACTACACTGTCTCTCTGTATTCTATGATCCTATAGTTTACTGAGACACTACGCTGTCTCTGTATTCTATGATCCTATAGTTTACTGAGACACTACACTGTCTCTATGTATTCTATGATCCTATAGTTTACTGATACACTACACTGTCTCTCTGTATTCTATGATCCTATAGTTTACTGAGACACTAAAATGTCTCTGTGTATTCTATGATCCTATAGTTTACTGAGACACTACACTGTCTCTCTGTATTCTATGATCCCATAGTTTACTGAGACACTACACTGTCTCTTTATTCTATGATCCTATAGTTTACTGAGACACTACACTGTCTCTCTGTATTCTATGATCCCATAGTTTACTGAGACACTACACTGTCTCTTTATTCTATTATCCTATAGTTTACTGAGACACTACACTGTCTCTGTATTCTATGATCCTATAGTTTACTGAGACACTACACTGTCTCTTTATTCTATTATCCTATAGTTTACTGAGACACTACACTGTCTCTGTATTCTATGATCCTATAGTTTACTGAGACACTACACTGTCTCTTTATTCTATGATCCTATAGTTTACTGAGACACTACACTGTCTCTCTGTATTCTATGATCCCATAGTTTACTGAGACACTACACTGTCTCTGTATTCTATGATCCTATAGTTTACTGAGACACTACACTGTCTCTGTATTCTATGATCCTATAGTTTACTGAGACACTACACTGTCTCTGTATTCTATGATCCTATAGTTTACTGAGACACTACACTGTCTCTCTGTATTCTATGATCCTATAGTTTACTGAGACACTACACTGTCTCTGTATTCTATGATCCTATAGTTTACTGAGACACTACACTGTCTCTGTATTCTATGATCCTATAGTTTACTGAGACACTACACTGTCTCTATGTATTCTATGATCCTATAGTTTACTGAGACACTACACTGTCTCTCTGTATTCTATGATCCTATAGTTTACTGAGACACTACACTGTCTCTATGTATTCTATGATCCTATAGTTTACTGAGACACTACACTGTCTCTCTGTATTCTATGATCCTATAGTTTATTGAGACACTACACTGTCTCTCTGTATTCTATGATCCTATAGTTTACTGAGACACTACACTGTCTCTATGTATTCTATGATCCTATAGTTTATTGAGACACTACACTGTCTCTCTGTATTCTATCCTAGAGTTTACTGAGACACTACACTGTCTCTATGTATTCTATGATCCTATAGTTTACTGAGACACTACACTCTCTCTATGTATTCTATGATCCTATAATTTACTGAGACACTACACTGTCTTTATGTATTCTATGATCCTATAGTTTACTGAGACACTACACTGTTTCTCTGTATTCTATGATCCTATAGTTTACTGAGACACTACACTGTCTCTATGTATTCTATGATCGTATAGTTTACTGAGACACTACACTGTCTCTATGTATTCTATGATCCTATAGTTTACTGAGACACTACACTGTCTCTATGTATTCTATGATCCTATAGTTTACTGAGACACTACACTGTCTCTGTATTCTATGATCCTATAGTTTACTGAGACACTACACTGTCTCTCTGTATTCTATGATCCTATAATTTACTGAGACACTACACTGTCTCTCTGTATTCTATGATCCTATAGTTTACTGAGACACTACACTGTCTCTGTATTCTATGATCCTATAGTTTACTGAGACACTACACTGTCTCTATGTATTCTATGATCCTATAGTTTACTGATACACTACACTGTCTCTCTGTATTCTATGATCCTATAGTTTACTGAGACACTAAAATGTCTCTGTGTATTCTATGATCCTATAGTTTACTGAGACACTACACTGTCTCTCTGTATTCTATGATCCCATAGTTTACTGAGACACTACACTGTCTCTTTATTCTATTATCCTATAGTTTACTGAGACACTACACTGTCTCTCTGTATTCTATGATCCCATAGTTTACTGAGACACTACACTGTCTCTTTATTCTATTATCCTATAGTTTACTGAGACACTACACTGTCTCTGTATTCTATGATCCTATAGTTTACTGAGACACTACACTGTCTCTTTATTCTATTATCCTATAGTTTACTGAGACACTACACTGTCTCTGTATTCTATGATCCTATAGTTTACTGAGACACTACACTGTCTCTTTATTCTATGATCCTATAGTTTACTGAGACACTACACTGTCTCTCTGTATTCTATGATCCCATAGTTTACTGAGACACTACACTGTCTCTGTATTCTATGATCCTATAGTTTACTGAGACACTACACTGTCTCTGTATTCTATGATCCTATAGTTTACTGAGACACTACACTGTCTCTGTATTCTATGATCCTATAGTTTACTGAGACACTACACTGTCTCTCTGTATTCTATGATCCTATAGTTTACTGAGACACTACACTGTCTCTGTATTCTATGATCCTATAGTTTACTGAGACACTACACTGTCTCTGTATTCTATGATCCTATAGTTTACTGAGACACTACACTGTCTCTATGTATTCTATGATCCTATAGTTTACTGAGACACTACACTGTCTCTCTGTATTCTATGATCCTATAGTTTACTGAGACACTACACTGTCTCTATGTATTCTATGATCCTATAGTTTACTGAGACACTACACTGTCTCTCTGTATTCTATGATCCTATAGTTTATTGAGACACTACACTGTCTCTCTGTATTCTATGATCCTATAGTTTACTGAGACACTACACTGTCTCTATGTATTCTATGATCCTATAGTTTATTGAGACACTACACTGTCTCTCTGTATTCTATCCTAGAGTTTACTGAGACACTACACTGTCTCTATGTATTCTATGATCCTATAGTTTACTGAGACACTACACTCTCTCTATGTATTCTATGATCCTATAATTTACTGAGACACTACACTGTCTTTATGTATTCTATGATCCTATAGTTTACTGAGACACTACACTGTTTCTCTGTATTCTATGATCCTATAGTTTACTGAGACACTACACTGTCTCTATGTATTCTATGATCGTATAGTTTACTGAGACACTACACTGTCTCTATGTATTCTATGATCCTATAGTTTACTGAGACACTACACTGTCTCTATGTATTCTATGATCCTATAGTTTACTGAGACACTACACTGTCTCTGTATTCTATGATCCTATAGTTTACTGAGACACTACACTGTCTCTCTGTATTCTATGATCCTATAATTTACTGAGACACTACACTGTCTCTCTGTATTCTATGATCCTATAGTTTACTGAGACACTACACTGTCTCTGTATTCTATGATCCTATAGTTTACTGAGACACTACACTGTTTCTATGTATTCTATGATCCTATAGTTTACTGAGACACTACACTGTCTCTGTATTCTATGATCCTATAGTTTACTGAGACACTACACTGTCTCTGTATTCTATGATCCTATAGTTTACTGAGACACTACACTGTCTCTCTGTATTCTATGATCCT
>NC_137614.1:54707682-54845182 GCF_963280865.1 Gymnoscopelus braueri
AAAACAAATCACTTGTGTGTAAAATAGTCACTAATAGAGTACAGAAGTCCTGACGTCACTCGTTCATCCCCTGGGTCGTAAAGTCATGTCTCTATGGAGAATAACATTGGGTCATCTTAGAATCGTCTCATATAAGAATTGTGCTCCAAAAATAAACAAACTGTCTCTGCGAAATTGTCAGGGAGGAGGCTCATCGTTTATATTATATATATATATATATATATATATATTGTCAAGGAGGAGGCTCATCGTTTATATTATATATATATATATATAGATATTGTCAGGGAGGAGGTTCTGTATCGTTTATCATAGTCAGTCACTCATATTTGATACAGTCTGTTTATGGCGAAAATGTAACTAATTTGGCGGAAGTAACATTAGCGTTTTCTCACCGTCAGTTGATGAAACCGCCAAATGACGTCAGACTTCGGTGCTCTATAACAATGCTTTTGTTTAGTTTTTCTGTCACATATTTAAAGGGATAGTTCACCCCAAAAGAATATTTTTTCCTATGGACTAGTCACCCCATGGAGATTTGAATTCATGGATATTTTTTAGTTATTGTCTCATTCCTAAGACAATAATTTGATAGGCAGGCAGCGGTTCCGTTAGGAGACACAAAGGAGACTCTTTGTGTCTCCTACCAGAACCGCTGCCGGTGTGGGTACAAGATATGCTCGGCCTGCATTATCTGCGCGGGTCCTTCGCCTGCGACTGACGTCACACACTATGATTGGCTGTACGTCTGAACGATGACGTGGCACATTCTGATTGGCTTGTGGCTTTTTTTCTTTTCAAAACTTTATTGAACACTGTTACAAATCACACTAACTGTTCTTCATATTAAATAACAATTTTATGTTGAACGTCTTTTTCCAGTGGTAACCTATTTATATCATTGATATATAAAATAAGTTTGAAAAGGGCTTAATGGTGATTATTTAGTGAATTATGGACAATTTGTTTGTTTTAACAGAACATTTTATTAAATAAGTTTGAAGATGCTTAATGGTGATTATTTAGTGCAGAGGTCTTCAACAGGGGGTCCGCAACCCCTAGGGGGTCCGCGGAGGTACTGCAGGGGGTCCGCGAAATTGTTTGATTAATTTTTTTTTTTTGATATATTAAATAAGTTTGAAAAGGGCTTAATGGTGATTATTTAGTGAATTATGGACAATTTCTTTGTTTTAACAGAACGTTTTATTAAATAAGTTTGAAGAGGCTTAATGGTGATTATTTAGTGAATTATGGACAATTTCTTTGTTTTAACAGAACGTTTTATTAAATAAGTTTGAAGAGGCTTAATGGTGATTATTTAGTGAATTATGGACAATTTCTTTGTTTTAACAGAACGTTTTATTAAATAAGTTTGAAGAGGCTTAATGGTGATTATTTAGTGAATTATGGACAATTTCTTTGTTTTAACAGAACGTTTTATTAAATAAGTTTGAAGAGGCTTAATGGTGATTATTTAGTCGCAGAGGTCTTCAACAGGGGGTCCGCGACCCCTAGGGGGTCCGCGGAGGTACTGCAGGGGGTCCGCGAAATTGTTTGATTATTATTTATTTTTTTATATATTAAATAAGTTTGAAAAGGGCTTAATGGTGATTATTTAGTGAATTATGGACAATTTCTTTGTTTTAACAGAACGTTTTATTTAATAAGTTTGAAGATGCTTAATGGTGATTATTTAGTCAGCAGAGGTCTTCAACATGGGGTCCGCGACCCCTAGGGGCAGTGCCGCTTTAGACTCCACAGGGGCCCTAAGCATGATACAGTGCGCGCGCGTGCATGTGTCCTCCGTGCATGTGTCCTCTGTGTTTTTGTTTGCGGTTCTGGGCGGATTGGGTTCGTTTTTTTCGCGGTTCTGGGCGGATTGGGTCCGTTTAAAAAAAAAACCTTTTTTTTTTTTTTTTTTTTTCGGCGGGTAGGGGCCCTGCGTGGGGCGGGGCCCTATGGGTTATTTTCAACAGCTTATTGGTTATTATCAACAGCTTGTAGAAAAAGATGAACTTGGACTCAGAGGATCAAAGTTGATGAGCAGTTGCGTAGTTTTATTTAGCTTCCATCATTGTTACAGTCAAGGAAGGAGACAGTCAGGTCAAAACTTGAGATGTTGTCCGTCAGGTCAAATCGTGGAGAATCTCGCGGCTGTCTGTCTGTCGACCAGCAGTTTGTAGCCTGCTCATATACTGTTTAGATCTAATCTAATAACCTGCATAATACAATAGTGTGCATACATGGAATCTAATAACCTATGGAATGATCTCGTGGCTTTTGCACAGGCCTAGTCACATGTAGAAGTGGGACAAACACATTATGTTCTACGTAACATGTAGCTTGTAAAATATCCTATATTCCCCCCTTTGTGGCACCCTAGTGTCACAACGAAACGGGGGAGCGTACCTAAACACAATACAACGATATGATCAGGACCAATGACAATGATAATAACAAAACAAGTATATGATAATCATCAATCACATAGACATATATAGAGCCTATGTAAACGGACTCCACACCGCCGTCAGGTCCCCCTCAAGAAGGAAAGACAAGCAGAAAGATTAGGCACACACAACAGAGGCCAAATGCATACAGGGTGAATGCTCACATTCAATGCATGTAGCCCCTCTTCGTTGTTAACACATCAAATACAGCCATACAGTTTAACTATACCAACTGGGCTGTAGTACAGTGCCTGTCAAATAAAATACACAATCGGCAATCACCTTAACACACTACAGCCATCAAGAAATGGCCGATCTACAAGCTTCTCCAAGGCCACTTAAGCAAAAACGGGCCAAGGAAGGACGTTCCACCAGGTGGAAAACAGTCATATCTTTTTACATGTTACACAGCATTACGGGCTGTAAATAGCCAATATGATTACCTCAATTGTGTTTCAATTTGAAAGCGCTGCACAAACACATACAAATCACAATAGTAGAATCACAATAGTAGAAATACGAGGCACAATATCACAACAAGGCATATAGGTGTTGTAATCAGTGTGGCCAAGGCACATACACTTAACGTGAACAAGTGGTGTAATAAATGTGATTAATCCATATATATATCAAAAGAATCCCTATCACCCATGTCAACCTTGTCGTCATCATAATCTAGAATGCGTGTGGCCTCACTGTCTACCTCGCCAAGACGCACGGGTGGAGACAGGACGATGTGCTGCCCAACTGCCGCCCCCATTACACGTTTAACCATGGTCTGAAGCAGTGGGACCACACAGCATATCAATAATAAAAACAAAAATAACACCAGGCCTAGGATAAATCCGACCCTGACCAAGCTCGCCCTCCAAGAAGATGACAGAAGCCATCCCAACCAACTGGTATCCTCACCACCCTTAGTGTGACTGACATGTTCGTCTCTAAGTGTTTTCAACAGTTCAAGAGCCCCCGTGATGTTCCCCCCTTCTCCGGTGTGCATTGGAATTACAGTGCAGCAGTCGCTCCCTATTTTTGCGCAGGCCCCTTGTTCCTCCGCAAAAAGTGTATCTAGGAGGAATCTATTTTGTAACGTCATTGTGGAAGTGGCATGCAGTTGTTCACTAAAGTACTCAAATGTAGTGATGGTAAAATTGATGAATCGTTGCTGATTATACCACAAAAAATTTATCCAACGACCGTTTGTTTCAGGATAAAAGAACGGATTAAATTGCAGCGTGTCCTCTGGCATAGCTCTATGCTCCCATGGAATATTCATCGGACCAAACGGGCCCATTTCCACCTTTCCATCAAGACTAGCGAATTTCAGGTCTTTAACGCTCTCAGCACCTTTCTCACCCGTAACATCAGTTGATCTTTTAAGTCTTGTCGAATTCCCATGCAGTGTCAAAATTGACAATGGGCCTGTGAGCATAACAGGGGCACATACTCCAATCCAATTACGCTCTAAATAATCGTGAATTTGCTCACCCCCACAATACCAAAAAATGTCAGCTACTGAACGAGTCCCCCCTTGCAAGCTTGGCAGTGGGAACCCATGACGTATAACCGTTCCATTGTCAGCCTTGCGTGCATGAACATGAGCGTTATGTGCGATCACTTCCGTACATCGCATGGGAAGATCCGTCCTATTGTTACAGGCACGTCCTTCCGTGTAATCTGAGCACTGCAAATCATTCTGATTTGGACCAGATACAAGACATAGTGGGAACACAATTCCCTCAGGAATGTTTACAAATGGCGGCACAAATGCATTGCCACTTAGAGTGAGCAACTCAAAGTCCTTACATCTACTGGATTTGTACAGGTCCACACTTGCTTCGGTCTGTCGCATGAATGACAGAATGCATTGAATATAGCATTTCTCCTTTACTGCTGTGTGCAAATCTTCAACACATTGATTCGGTTCAAAAGGTAAAGGTTGAACCCAGGGTGTTCTATTAGCATTATAACACGTAATACAAGTTTCTGTAGTCACACGCTGAGCCGAGAATCGCATCCATTCATAAAACAAATTCTTTTGACCACGTGCTGTGACCTGCTTATTAGCAGACACAAAGGCTTGTACTGTATCATTTAGAGGTTCTGTTGTTATATCATTTAGAGGTTCTGTTGTTATATCATTTAGCTCTTCCGTCCCCCCTTCTGTGACGACAGTCACAGATGAGCTAAGAACAGAATCTGCATGTAGGGTTGTAAAAATGGAAAACGAAGCCACATCCAAGGGTTGTGGAAGGGTAGGATCAATATAGGATCAGGGGTTCGGGGAACGGAGTCCGATGCCTCCAAGGTGGGAGCCACAAACTGGACCTTCACCGTGGGCGGGGCTGGAATGGAACCAGAAGTTACAGTGTCCAGTATTGGACTCAAATCAGCACCTCGTCCAAAATTCCCACGTCCAGAGGCACTCCTTCCCCATAATTGTGGGCGAGGGGAATCCTCTGTCACCCCAGCTGACTGGGGTTCCGAAAGGACAACTGCAAGTGAGTGAGTTTTCGAACTGCCTCAATATCTTGCTCACGCAATGATTTTTCCTTCGCCCTAACACTCTCGATATGGTGTGCCAAGTTGTCAGTGTACACGTTGCGAGTCATGGACTGTAGTCCAACAATTTCATCCAATTTACATCTGACCTGTCTAGGTAGTCCCTGCTGAATTTTCTCCCTTAATATGGCCTCTTCCATCTGATTGTCCTCCGGATTCTTCCCAACGATATCCCGCCATTGTTGATATGATCTGGCCACGTACGCGCGGGGGTTCTCATTGTCCCCCAAGGAATTGATTATGATACTATTTGGATGCATGTTAGTTTGATACATCTCCTGCAATACCTGGCCCAAACGCCCTCTGTATGCCGAAAAGAATTCCGCATCGAAAACAGCTGTATTGACATAATGTCCGAGGCCGGCCCTGTCAAAGACACGAGCCAAAGAAGATCGCCCGATTTGGGCCATAAGCAGGCGTTTGAAGTCTGCCATAGCTGGATTAATTCCAGTAAAAAGTTCATCCAATTTTGAAAGCCAAGCATGAGCACCCTCTGTAATAGAAGGCAACTTGGAGGTCCACGAATCCAGCTCTGATTGGGCGACTGGCTTGTAGTTTAATTCATTCCCGCGTATAATCACTGGAAGAGAAAGAGAAGGACCAAGTACAGAATAGTGCCCGGAAGGAGCAGATTCCGAATTCTGCTTAGACCGCAACGGATAACGTTGGCCCATTTCCCCTTCTAGCTGGTCTTTGTCTGTTTGAAGTTCCTTTTCCTGTATCTCAACCATGCTTAACTCGTTCAACAGGGTTTTTTCCAGGTCCCCATTTTTCTCGTGTTCTTCTACTGAGTCTAAATCCTGTATGATCTGGCGTTTCATGCTGCTTACGTTACGTAAGTCTCGAGTTAATTTTTCCAAATCACTTGGAATATCTTTATAGCTTCTCGGGGTGGCGTTGACTGATGAAGTGCCTGGTTTAGTACCTGGTTTGCCTGGTTTCTGAGACCAGTCTGCCTCCTCATCGTCGCAACAGTCTGGCACAGTACTCACCTGTTTAGATGAAGCTTTAGAGCGTGTAAGTTTTCCACGCTGTTCAGCTTTTGCTAAAATATCTTTGATCTGGGAATCATAGCCTCCGACCCTATGATCCTCCTGTCGGTACCTCTCAGGAGTACCACCGGTTCCAGGCCTGTCTGGTAATGTTTCCAAAACCGTCTTGGCCCTGCCCTTCTCAAGGACTTTATTATGATCATCTCTTGTCTCATAATTACCCTCTGCAGTAAGAACAGGATAAATGCCAGTATTCTTATTATACGGAGGAGGAAACAGTGAGAAGGCTGTTTCAGTCAGCTCCTTTTCGCCAGGACGCGGTCTGTCCTGGGTTTTCAATTTTGCCTCAGCAGTTTTCTGAAAGGCTTTAATCGCGATAATCTCCTGTGTACGTTTTTTTACACGTTTCTTGCCAGTCTGGTTCATTTTATAAGTGTCAATCAAAATTTTTAAAGTTTTAATGACATCGAGGTCGAACGTTCCCTCGATCGGCCATGGCTGAAGTAACTGGGGCCAACGTTTATTCCATTTCTCAGAAAATTTACCAATATCTGAGATATGTTCATATCTTGATTGGACTTGCTCAACCGGCGTCGTTTGACTCATTATTGAATCTGGCGGAGATCCACTTCTGAATGACACGCTTAAGATGTGTGTGTGTGTTCCCTAGAAACTCAGTATTAGACTGCTGACCTATCACAGGACCCGAAAATGCCGACCTATATACACTGCCTAGCAGAAACTAAACTACCTAAACTTGCCTAAGTCTTCACTCCCCACGACTGGCTTTTTAAACACCCGACAATTCCTGTTCTGGGCTGTTGTACTCAACTCAAACACAGTAACAGAAACTGAAGGTATACCATTGAACCTCAGGTATTGACCCTTGGCAAGGATATGTGTCCCGGAGGAATTTCACGCAGGAAACCTCACTTGGCCATGGTTGTTGGAGCAAAAATAACAAACAGCGTACTGTCTCTCCCGGTCAGTTTCAAAGTCCTGCAACTTTTAGTCATGCAATCAAACAGGGTCACACTCACACAGCGTCAAAGAGGATCTCGATTATAAATGTAAGCTGATAAAGATTTTTCTTTAAATACACAAAGGTACTGAACTCTATTACGTTACAAAGATTTATTAAGTTACTTCACTTATTGATAACTAAAATGCAAAGATAAGAAATGTATTAAGTTGCTTCATTTATGAAGTTACTAGAAGATGGCAGAAATATAGTGTTTCCAAAAGCATACTATAGGCTGCTTCTTCCCCTCTTTTTTTTTTTTTTTTTTTTTTTTTAGATAATTTATGTATTTATTATTATTATTATTATTATTATTATTATTAATTATTAATTGATGTACTGAGTAATTAATCAAGCAATGAACAATGTGATCAAATAAACAAACAATGAAGTAATCTGCCACTCAGGAAGACAATGAAACAGTGTTTCACTGGTCAATACATTAGGTCAAATGAATGCAGCCTAAACACCCCTCCCCGCTGGATAAAATGAGTAAGATACTGCTGAGAACCTGTTAATCTGCCCGATAGTTAATGACGTGTGTGTGAGGGCGTGTATAATCTTACACGAAAGTGCAGCAGACAGCAGGCAGTCAGCTGTATCCAGACGTCAGTCAGCTGTATTTAGACGTCAGCCAAGGGGGGTGCGACCTCCAAGTGGGCTGTCCCTGAACCAGGTCTGCTTCCGAACCTATGAGAGCTCAGACACAGCGCAAAATAATGAGGTTACAATGAGATCAGCCTCACATGTCGTCATTCTAAAGTAACTCAATAAGAGAGAGAGCAGGGTGGGATGTCAGTGAA
Source organism: Gymnoscopelus braueri (assembly GCF_963280865.1). Lineage (NCBI taxonomy): Eukaryota > Metazoa > Chordata > Actinopteri > Myctophiformes > Myctophidae > Gymnoscopelus > Gymnoscopelus braueri. Next base: position 54,715,511 of record NC_137614.1, read on the forward strand.
TGAAAGCCGTTATATCCGATTCAGCATCCACAATGTCAGTGAATCATACACAAAGCATAAAATGTTTCCCTAAAGTCATGTTTGTTCTCTGTGTTGGGAAAATCATGCAGTCATTAAAGATCTGCGAGATTCCCAAGACAGCAGATCTACAAGTCTGCAAAATCCCTCAAAAATAGCAGATGTACAAGTTAATGAGGCTGCACATCCACTATTCCCGAGTTACACAAAGCGTGTATTGTCTCTCCGCTCCCGTTCTCCCCTCCTGTTTTGGAGCAATAGGGAGAGACGGAGATACGAGGTTACAATAACGGACACACGGGTCTAGTAATCCCTTCACAAAAGTAATCTATACTCTATGTGCTGCACGTATGTGACTGCAGCCCTTGTTCTAGGTCGGAACACACTGCAATCATTGTTATTATTATTATAAATAGACCCGCTATCAGGGTACATCATTGACAATATCACTAAAACTTTTATATTCAATTTGAAACACACAAAACACATCACTCACAGAAAGCACGGCCGGCGCGCGTAACGGAGTGTACACTCATGAAATTCTATTCCACATTTCCAAACTATGATATCATTTAATATCAACCAGTACTTTAGTCATTAGAACCAAGAATAACAGGCGTCCCTATTAACACTATACAGGCTCAAAGACTTGTCAGCATTCTCAGCATGTAATTACTAATTACTTATTAGTGATTTGGGACCGAAACTACAGCATTTTCTGCTAAAATGTCATGACCTAATTTAATTAAAACCCAAACAACAGCCCCTTTGTGCTGACATGCGAGTGCTCCTCTTCACTTCAAGTGCTGAATTATCAGAAGTATTTATTTCTCTGTCTTTTTATGTTGAAGTTGTCCAAACAGCAGTACTTATTTCACTCTTTCTTTTTATTTTTAAGTTGTCCAAACAGCAGTACCAGAGTACAGCATAAGAAGTATAGTGCACTTACTTCATGCATTTATCATCATGTACATGTATTCTTAAATTTGTCAAACTGCTCAGTTCAATTTATCCCTCCGTTACCCAAGTTCACAGTTCTAGGTGCGTTTAAATTGCAACGACAAAAATTTAAGCAGATCTTGCCTCGGGGGTGACAGTACTCGCAGCGCGGGATGCAGGGTGATCAATCCCTGTCGTCTCTTGCTGCCGGCACGTTTGGCTGCGGTCTGCTCTTCCGTCCAGATGTCATCAACGTGTGTTTGTCCCGTCGTCGCAAAAAGTGTCGATCGCTGGTTCGCCAAGATATGGGTTATTTTCAACAGCTTATTGGTTATTATCAACAGCTTGTAGAAAAAGATGAACTTGGACTCAGAGGATCAAAGTTGATGAGCAGTTGCGTAGTTTTATTTAGCTTCCATCATTGTTACAGTCAAGGAAGGAGACAGTCAGGTCAAAACTTGAGATGTTGTCCGTCAGGTCAAATCGTGGAGAATCTCGCGGCTGTCTGTCTGTCGACCAGCAGTTTGTAGCCTGCTCATATACTGTTTAGATCTAATCTAATAACCTGCATAATACAATAGTGTGCATACATGGAATCTAATAACCTATGGAATGATCTCGTGGCTTTTGCACAGGCCTAGTCACATGTAGAAGTGGGACAAACACATTATGTTCTACGTAACATGTAGCTTGTAAAATATCCTATAGCCCCACGCAGCCTGCGTAGTGTGCGTGTAGGGAGAAGCGGCCCTGCCTAGGGGGTCCGCGGAGGTACTGCAGGGGGTCCGCGAAGTTGTTTGATTAAAAAATAAAAATGATATATTAAATAAGTTAGAAAAGGGCTTAATGGTGATTAGTGAATTATGGACAATTTCTTTGTTTTAACAGAACGTTTTATTAAATAAGTTTGAAGATGCTTAATGGTGATTATTTAGTCAGTGAATTATGGACAATTGGTTTGTTTTAACAGAACGTTTTATTAAATAAGTTTGAAGAGGCTTAATGGTGATTATTTAGTGAATTATGGACAATTTGTTTGTTTTAACAGAACGTTTTATTAAATAAGTTTGAAGAGGCTTAATGGTGATTATTTAGTGAATTATGGATAATTTGTTTGTTTTAACAGAACGTTAATAATATGTTTTCGCGATAATATATTTGTGTCTTTACAATATTAATATATGATAATGTATAATAATATATAAAGATGCCTGCCGCCCGAGGCAATCCAAAAAATCTTCTAAGTGCAAAGTACCACCAGGTCCCTGCGGAGGGGGGTCCCCTCCACCCAGCCTTGTACCCAGGATCAGGGTGCATTGGGCTGGGTAGAGAGGGACGACCGAAGGGGGTCCCCTGGTTCTTTTTAAAAAATACCGAAAATATTATAAGTACAATGTCCCACCATAAAAATGTAAGAAAAGAAAATGTCCCTGTGGAGGTGTGGAGGGGGGTCCGCTCCACCCAGCCACGTACCCAGGATCGGGGTGCATTGGGCTGGGTAGAGGGGGACGACCGAAGTGGTCCCCTGGTTCTTTTTGAAAAAAACAAAAAAAATTGAACATTGATTCAAAAAGAACCAGGGGCCCACTTCGGTCGTCCCCCTCTACCCAGCCCAATGCACTCCGATCCTGGGTACGTGGCTGGGTGGAGCAGACCCCCCTCCACACCTCCAGAGTGAATTTTTTTTTCTCTTAAATTTGTATGGTGTTACATTGGACTTGCAATTTTTTTTGTTTTTTTTTCAAAAAGAACCAGGGGACCACTTCGGTCGTCCTTCTCTACCCAGCCCAATGCACCCCGATCCTGGGTACGTGGCTGGGTGGAGCGGACCCCCCTCCACAACTTCCGGGCGAAATTAGTTTTTTTCTAAGATTTGTATGGTGGTGCATTGGACTTGCAATTTTTTTTGTTTTTTTCAAAAAGAACCAGGGGCCCACTTCGGTCGTCCCCCTCTACCCAGCCCAATGCACCCCGATCCTGGGTACGTGGCTGGGTGGAGCGGACCCCCTTCCACACCTCCAGAGAGAATTTTTTTTTTCTCTTAAATGTGTATGGTGCTACATTCATTGTTCTTGTAATATTTTTTGTATTTTTCAAAAAGAACCAGGGGCCCACTTCGGTCGTCCCCCTCTACCCAGCCCAATGCACCCCGATCCTGGGTACGTGGCTGGGTGGAGCGGACCCCCTCCACACCTCCAGAGTGAATTTTCTTTTTCTCTTAAATGTGTATGGTGCTACATTGTACTTGCAATTTTTTTTGTTTTTTTCAAAAAGAACCAGGGGACCACTTCGGTCGTCCTTCTCTACCCAGCCCAATGCACCCCGATCCTGGGTACGTGGCTGGGTGGAGCGGACCCCCCTCCACAACTTCCGGGCGAAATTCGTTTTTTTCTAAGATTTGTATGGTGGTGCATTGGACTTGCAATTTTTTTTGTTTTTTTCAAAAAGAACCAGGGGCCCACTTCGGTCGTCCCCCTCTACCAAGCCCAATGCACCCCGATCCTGGGTACGTGGCTGGGTGGAGCGGACCCCCTCCACACCTCCAGAGTGAATTTTTTTTTCTCTTAAATGTGTATGGTGCTACATTGTACTTGCAATTTATTTTTATTTTTTTCAAAAAGAACCAGGGGACCACTTCGGTCGTCCTTCTCTACCCAGCCCAATGCACCCCGATCCTGGGTACGTGGCTGGGTGGAGCGGACCCCCCTCCACAACATCCGGGCGAAATTAGTTTTTTTCTAAGATTTGTATGGTGGTGCATTGGACTTGCAATTTTTTTTGATTTTTTCAAAAAGAACCAGGGGACCACTTCGGTCGTCCCCCTCGACCCAGCCCAATGCACCCCGATCCTGGGTACGTGGCTGGGTGGAGGAGACCCCCCTCCACACCTCCACAGCGAAAAAATTGTTCTTACATTTTTATGTTGGGACATTGTTCTTGTAATATTTTTTGTTTTTTTCAAAAAGAACCAGGGGCCCACTTCGGTCGTCCCCCTCTACCCAGCCCAATGCACCCCGATCCTGGGTACGTGGCTGGGTGGAGCGGACCCCCTTCCACACCTCCAGAGAGAATTTTTTTTTTCTCTTAAATGTGTATGGCGCTACATTCATTGTACTTGCAATTTTTTTAGTTTTTTTCAAAAAGAACCAGGGGCCCACTTCGGTCGTCCCCCTCTACCCAGCCCAATGCACCCCGATCCTGGGTACGTGGCTGGGTGGAGCGGACCCCCTCCACACCTCCAGAGTGAATTTTTTTTTCTCTTAAATGTGTATGGTGCTACATTGTACTTGCAATTTTTTTTGTTTTTTTCAAAAAGAACCAGGGGACCACTTCGGTCGTCCTTCTCTACCCAGCCCAATGCACCCCGATCCTGGGTACGTGGCTGGGTGGAGCGGACCCCCCTCCACAACTTCCGGGCGAAATTAGTTTTTTTCTAAGATTTGTATGGTGGTGCATTGGACTTGCAATTTTTTTTGTTTTTTTCAAAAAGAACCAGGGGCCCACTTCGGTCGTCCCCCTCTACCCAGCCCAATGCACCCCGATCCTGGGTACGTGGCTGGGTGGAGCGGACCCCCCTCCACACCTCCAGAGTGATTTTTTTTTTTTCTCTTAAATGTGTATGGTGCTACATTGTACTTGCAATTTTTTTTGTTTTTTTTCAAAAAGAACCAGGGGCCCACTTCGGTCGTCCCCCTCTACCCAGCCCAATGCACCCCGATCCTGGGTACGTGGCTGGGTGGAGCGGACCCCCCTCCACAATTTTTTTTTTTCTAAAATGTGTAAGACTTGAAATTTTTTCTCTTTTTTTCAAAAAGAACCAGGGGACCACTTCGGTCGTCCCCCTCTACCCAGCCCAATGCACCCCGATCCTGGGTACGTGGCTGGGTGGAGCGGACCCCCTCCACAATTTTTTTTTTTTTCTAAAATGTGTAAGGTGGTACATTGGACTTGCAATTTTTTTTGTTTTTTTCAAAAAGAACCAGGGGACCACTTCGGTCGTCCCCCTCTACCCAGCCCAATGCACCCCGATCCTGGGTACGTGGCTGGGTGGAGCGGACCCCCCTCCACAACTTCCGGGCGAAATTAGTTTTTTTCTAAGATTTGTATGGTGGTGCATTGGACTTGCAATTTTTTTTTGTTTTTTCAAAAAGAACCAGGGGACCACCTCGGTCGTCCCCCTCTACCCAGCCCAATGCACCCCGATCCTGGGTACGTGGCTGGGTGGAGCGGACCCCCCTCCACAATTTTTTTTTTTTTCTAAAATGTGTAAGGTGGTACATTGGACTTGCAATTTTTTTTGTTTTTTTCAAAAAGAACCAGGGGACCACTTCGGTCGTCCCCCTCTACCCAGCCCAATGCACCCCGATCCTGGGTACGTGGCTGGGTGGAGCGGACCCCCCTCCACAAAATTTGTTTTTTTCTAAAATGTGTAAGGTGTTACATTGGACTTGAAATCTTTTCTCTTTTTTTCAAAAAGAACCAGGGGACCACTTCGGTCGTCCCCCTCTACCCAGCCCAATGCACCCCGATCCTGGGTACGTGGCTGGGTGGAGCGGACCCCCTCCACAAATTTTTTTTTTTTCTAAAATGTGTAAGGTGGTACATTGGACTTGCAATTTTTTTGTTTTTTTCAAAAAGAACCAGGGGACCACTTCGGTCGTCCCCCTCTACCCAGCCCAATGCACCCCGATCCTGGGTACGTGGCTGGGTGGAGCGGACCCCCCTCCACAACTTCCGGGCGAAATTAGTTTTTTTCTAAGATTTGTATGGTGGTGCATTGGACTTGCAATTTTTTTTGTTTTTTTCAAAAAGAACCAGGGGACCACTTTGGTCGTCCCCCTCTACCCAGCCCAATGCATCCCGATCCTGGGTACGTGGCTGAGTGGAGCGGACCCCCCTCCACACCTCCACAGGGACATTTTCTTTTCTTAAATTTTTATGGTGGGACATTGTACTTATAATATTTTCGGTATTTTTCAAAAAGAACCAGGGGACCCCCTTCGGTCGTCCCTCTCTACCCAGCCCAATGCACCCTGATCCTGGGTACAAGGCTGGGTGGAGGGGACCCCCCTCCGCAGGGACCTGGTGGTACTTTGCACTTAGAAGATTTTTTGGATTGCCTCGGGCGGCAGGCATCTTTATATATTATTATACATTATCATATATTAATGTAAAGACACAAATATATTAACGCGAAAACATATTATTAACGTTCTGTTAAAACAAACAAATTATCCATAATTCACTAAATAATCACCATTAAGCCTCTTCAAACTTATTTAATAAAACGTTCTGTTAAAACAAAGAAATTGTCCATAATTCACTAAATAATCACCATTAAGCCTCTTCAAACTTATTTAATAAAACGTTCTGTTAAAACAAAGAAATTGTCCATAATTCACTAAATAATCACCATTAAGCCCTTTTCAAACTTATTTAATATATCAAAAAAAAAAAATTAATCAAACAATTTCGCGGACCCCCTGCAGTACCTCCGCGGACCCCCTAGGGGTTGCGGACCCCCTGTTGAAGACCTCTGCACTAAATAATCACCATTAAGCATCTTCAAACTTATTTAATAAAATGTTCTGTTAAAACAAACAAATTGTCCATTATTCACTAAATAATCACCATTAAGCCCTTTTCAAACTTATTTTATATATCAATGATATAAATAGGTTACCACTGGAAAAAGACGTTCAACATAAAATTGTTATTTAATATGAAGAACAGTTAGTGTGATTTGTAACAGTGTTCAATAAAGTTTTGAAAAGAAAAAAAGCCACACGAAGAACAGTTAGTGTGATTTGTAACAGTGTTCAATAAAGTTTTGAAAAGAAAAAAAGCCACAAGCCAATCAGAATGTGCCACGTCATCGTTCAGACGTACAGCCAATCATAGTGTGTGACGTCGGTAGCAAGCGCAGGACCCCGTGCAGATCATGTAGCCGAGCATATCCTGCACCCACACCGGTCATCAAATTATTGTCTTATGAATGAGACAAAAATATCCATGAATTCATGGGGTGACTTGGAAAACACATGACTAATCCATAGGATAATAATAATAATGAATTGCATTTATATGGCGCTTTTCTAAGTACTCAAACTTACTCAAAGCGCTTAAGGGTGAACTACCCCTTTAACACCCTTAAGATTTCCTCTTGTGTTTTTATCTACAGGTTTTACATAGAAAACATCACACAGCTTAAAGACGTCATTACTGTGGAGTTATTCTTCCTGAACGCGAAGTCTGCTGTTTACAATGTGAGTGTGTTGTTGTTGTTGTTGTTGTTGTTGTTGTTGTTGTTGTTAAAGGGCTAGACCACTGTGGTAGAGGTTTGGATTGTGTAGTTACCTTATAGACACTGTGGTAGAGGTTTGGGTTGTGTAGTTACCTTATAGACACTGTGGTAGAGGTTTGGGTTGTGTAGTTACCTTATAGACACTGTGGTAGAGGTTTAGGTTGTGTAGTTACCTTATAGACACTGTGGTAGAGGTTTGGGTTGTGTAGTTACCTTATAGACACTGTGGTAGAGGTTTGGGTTGTGTAGTTACCTTATAGACACTGTGGTAGAGGTTTGGGTTGTGTAGTTACCTTATAGACACTGTGGTAGAGGTTAGGGTTGTGTAGTTACCTTATAGACACTGTGGTAGAGGTTTGGGTTGTGTAGTTACCTTATAGACACTGTGGTAGAGGTTTGGGTTGTGTAGTTACCTTATAGACACTGTGGTAGAGGTTTGGGTTGTGTAATCACCTTGCCATGATGGAACTCCAAAGGTGGACAATAAAATCCACCTTTTGAGTTATATAAATAAATAAAATAATCGCTCCATTGATTAGAAATTGATAATGCTAATGCTCCTAATTGACTTGCATTGTACGCTGAAACAGATCTCAAAGTCACTCTTTTAGCACATAAACAAACACAAACAAAGCTGATTCAGACAATATAGAACATCACCAAACCCAGCACTGTTTATTTTTTTAATACAAAATCTTCCTGTTGATTTTACTATTTGAAGATCCGGATCCGGATCCGACGATCCAGTCCAGGTTTTCTTCTTAGTAAAAAATATTAAAATCAACAGGAAGTTGAAATTTTTATTAAAAAAAATAAACAGTTCTGGGTTTGATGATGTTATATATTGTCTGATTTGTGAGTTTATGTTTATGTAAGTGTTTAATGTTTATGTAAGTGTTTAATGTTTATGTAAGTGTTTAATGTTTATTTAACATGTTTAATGTTTATGTAAGTGTTTAATGTTTATGTAAGTGTTTAATGTTTATGTAAGTGTTTAATGTTTATGTAACTGTTTAATGTTTATTTAACATGTTTAATGTTTATGTAAGTGTTTAATGTTTCATGTTTAATGTTTATGTAGCATGTTTAATGTTTATGTAAGTGTTTAATGTTTATTTAACATGTTTAATGTTTATGTAAGTGTTTAATGTTTATTTAACATGTTTAATGTTTATGTAAGTGTTTAATGTTTATGTAACTGTTTAATGTTTATTTAACATGTTTAATGTTTATTTAATATGTTTAATGTTTATGTAACTGTTTAATGTTTATTTAACATGTTTAATGTTTATGTAAGTGTTTAATGTTTCATGTTTATGTAACGTGTTTAATGTTTATGTAACATGTTTAATGTTTATGTAACTGTTTAATGTTTATTTAACATGTTTAATGTTTATGTAAGTGTTTAATGTTTATTTAACATGTTTAATGTTTATTAACATGTTTAATGTTTATTAACATGTTTAATGTTTATTTAACATGTTTAATGTTTATTAACATGTTTAATGTTTATTAACATGTTTAATGTTTATTTAACATGTTTAATGTTTATTTAACATGTTTAATGTTTATTTAACATGTTTAATGTTTATGTAAGTGTTTAATGTTTATTTAACATGTTTAATGTTTATTTAACATGTTTAATGTTTATGTAAGTGTTTAATGTTTATTTAACATGTTTAATGTTTATTTAACATGTTTAATGTTTATGTAAGTGTTTAATGTTTATGTAAGTGTTTAATGTTTATTTAACATGTTTAATGTTTATTTAACATGTTTAATGTTTATGTAAGTGTTTAATGTTTATGTAAGTGTTTAATGTTTATTTAACATGTTTAATGTTTATGTAAGTGTTTAATGTTTATTTAACATGTTTAATGTTTATTTAACATGTTTAATGTTTATTTAACATGTTTAATCAGGGGAACATCGAGGTGGAAAGTGAGAATGTCTTCAGATTAGCTGCCAACGCCTTACAGGTCAGAGGTCACTGTTCAGCATGAATATAATAATACTAATACTAATATATTATAATAATATCTGTACAATAATGAATACAGCAATAACTGTAGTCTAACTTTTTAAAAGCTTGTATTTAATAACATGTTTTAGTAAAAACATGATGTCTGGCTGTGTGCTTCTTTAGAGGAGTGTGTAGGGTAGATCTATAGACCCTAATGTTAGATATAGAGTGTATAGAGCTAGAGAGGTCGATCTATAGATCTACCTCTCTAGCTCTATACACTCTATATCTGTAGATCTACCTCTCTAGCTCTATACACTCGTTATCTAACATCAGGGTCTAGATCTATAGACCCTGATGTTAGATATAGAGTGTAGATCTATAGTTGTCTAGAACACACTCTGGCATCACACACAGTAAAAAATAATTAACATGTATTTAATGTTTTGTTGTTTTTGTCAACAGGAGGCAAAAGGAGACTACACAAGGTAACAGCTTTCAACCTATTTAACAACAACATTAATTAAAGGTATTTCACAACATTCATTAATTAAAGGTTTGACAACAACATTAATTAAAGGTATTTAACAACAACATGAATTAAAGGTATTTAACAACAACATTAATTAAAGGTATTTAACAACAACATTAATTAAAGGTTTTACAACAACATTCATTAAAGGTTTTTAACAACAACATTAATTAAAGGTATTTAACAACAACATTAATTAAAGGTATTTAACAACAACATTAATTAAAGGTTTTAACAACAACATTCATTAAAGGTTTTTAACAACAACATTAATTAAAGGTATTTAACAACAACAATAATTAAAGGTATTTAACAACAACATTAATTAAAGGTATTTAACAACAACATTAATTAAAGGTTTTTAACAACAACATTAATTAAAGGTATTTAACAACAAAATTAATTAAAGGTATTTAACAACAACATTAATTAAAGGTATTTAACAACAACATTAATTAAAGGTATTTAACAACAACATTAATTAAAGGTATTTAACAATTTCATTAATTAAAGGTATTTCACAACAACATTAATTAAAGGTATTTAACAATTTCATTAATTAAAGGTATTTAACAACAATATTAATTAAAGGTATTTAACAACATTCATTAATTAAAGGTATTCAACAACAACATGAATTAAAGGTATTTAACAACAACATTAATTAAAGGTATTTAACAACAACATTAATTAAAGGTATTTAACAATTTAATTAATTAAAGGTATTTAACAACAACATTAATTAAAGGTATTTAACAACAACATTAATTAAAGGTATTTAACAATTTCATTAATTAAAGGTATTTAACAACATTAATTAATTAAATGTATTTAACAATTTCATTAATTAAAGGTATTTAACAACATTCATTAATTAAAGGTCTTTAACAACAACATTAATTAAAGGTATTTAACAACAACATTAATTAAAGGTTTTTAACAATTTCATTAATTAAAGGTATTTAACAACAACAATAATTAAAGGTATTTAACAATTTCATTAATTAAAGGTATTTAACAATTTCATTAATTAAAGGTATTTAACAACAACAATAATTAAAGGTATTTAACAATTTCATTAATTAAGGTATTTAACAACAACAATAATTAAAGGTATTTAACATCATTAATTAATTAAACAACATTAATTAAAGGTTTTACAACAACATTAATTAAAGGTATTTAACAACAACATTAATTAAAGGTATTAAACAACAATATTAATTAAAGGTATTTAACAACAACATTAATTAAAGGTATTTAAAACAAACAGGACAAGAAGCCAATTTGTTTTCAATAATCCATGAGTTACTGTGTCTGTAGAGCTGACTGTAATACATCAATATTGTGTTGTTTACTGTACTTACTGTAACATGGTTCTAACTGGGATGAATGAATGGTGTTATGTTGTTATTTATTATGTTTGTGTCTCAGTGATGAAACCACCAGATGTGACTTAAAGAAACTGCCAACTCTTCCTACCAAGGTGCTAAAAGAACATCCATCTCTGGCTTACTGGTATGTAAAATGTGTACATAATATATAATATATCATACTGGTATGTAAAATGTGTACATAATATATAATATATCATACTGGTATGTAAAATGTGTACATAATATATAATATATCATACTGGTATGTAAAATGTGTACATAATATATAATATATCATACTGGTATGTAATATATTTACATCCTATATAATATGTCATACTGGTATGTAATATATGTACATAATTTATAATGTCATTTTGGTATGTCTATGTTATGTCCAATACATTGATATCTTCTGGGATGATAAAATAAAGCTTCATTTATACTCCATACGACAGTGGACCTATTTTCAGTGAGCTTATAGATCTGCTATTTTAAACCTAGTGTCCCTATTCTGGGACAAGCAATCTGTGATGTTGTGAGCTTAAAGATCGGCTATTTTTGGCAAAGAGATTTGGTGTAGAGGGTAAGAAGGAGGGCCCTAGTACAGACCCCTTGGTTACCACTTCAGTACAGCAGATCTCTATCTGGAGCCTTGGAGGACCTACTGTAGTGTCGCCAACACCCGCTGGTAACTAGTCTGGGGAGGCTTCGCCTCAGAGCCTGGACAGCAGGGGCGCGGCCACTGCGTTCTGATTCAAATCAACAGCCAATGAAGAAAAGGGGGCGGGATCCACATGCAGTGGGTGTTGCATGTAAATAGGAGCGACGGGAAGCAATTTCTCCTTGAGAAATTGCGGCCACCATTGTTGTGTACTGCTGTTTGCCTCTCGTCGGACTGTTTAGACGAGTTGCACAGCTCTCAGACCGGTAAGAGGCGTGTCCGCTCAGATTCTGAGCGTAAGTTACGTCCCGTCCACAATTACCAGGGCTCTGGCCCAGAAGTCTCCTCGCCCCTCCCCCCCCTCCCCCTCCCGTTTGTATTCGAGAGCTGGCGAAAACTTCTGGGAACTCAGATTAGCTGGTAACAGCTCACCTGCCACACTGTGTCTAAGCCCCAAGAGACAGGGGGGCAGTAGCATACCAGTAGGGGGCAGTAGCATACCAGTAGCATACCAGTAGGGGGCAGTAGCATACCAGTAGGGGGCAGTAGCATGCCAGTGGGCAGTAGCATGCCAGTGGGCAGTAGCATGCCAGTAGGGGGCAGTAGCATACCAGTAGGGGGCAGTAGCATGCCAGTAGGGGGCAGTAGCATACCAGTAGGGGGCAGTAGCATACCAGTAGGGGGCAGTAGCATACCAGTAGGGGGCAGTAGCATGCCAGTAGGGGGCAGTAGCATGCCAGTAGGGGGCAGTAGCATGCCAGTAGGGGGCAGTAGCATGCCAGTAGGGGGCAGTAGCATGCCAGTAGGGGGCAGTAGCATGCCAGTAGGGGGCAGTAGCATGCCAGTAGGGGGCAGTAGCATGCCAGTAGGGGCAGTAGTATACCAGTAGGGGGCAGTAGCATACCAGTAGGGGGCAGTAGCATACCAGTAGGGGGCAGTAGCATACCAGTAGGGGGCAGTAGCATGCCAGTAGGGGGCAGTAGCATACCAGTAGGGGGCAGTAGCATGCCAGTAGGGGGCAGTAGCATACCAGTAGGGGGCAGTAGCATGCCAGTAGGGGGCAGTAGCATACCAGTAGGGGGCAGTAGCATACCAGTAGGGGGCAGTAGCATACCAGTAGGGGGCAGTAGCATGCCAGTAGGGGGCAGTAGCATGCCAGTAGGGGGCAGTAGCATGCCAGTAGGGGGCAGTAGCATACCAGTAGGGGGCAGTAGCATGCCAGTAGGGGGCAGTAGCATACCAGTAGGGGGCAGTAGCATACCAGTAGGGGGCAGCAGCATACCAGTAGGGGGCAGTAGCATGCCAGTAGGGGGCAGTAGCATGCCAGTGGGCAGTAGCATGCCAGTAGGGGGCAGTAGCATGCCAGTAGGGGGCAGTAGCATGCCAGTAGGGGGCAGTAGCATACCAGTAGGGGGCAGTAGCATGCCAGTAGGGGGCAGTAGCATACCAGTAGGGGGCAGTAGCATGCCAGTAGGGGGCAGTAGCATACCAGTAGGGGGCAGTAGCATACCAGTAGGGGGCAGTAGCATGCCAGTAGGGGGCAGTAGCATACCAGTAGGGGGCAGTAGCATACCAGTAGGGGGCAGTAGCATGCCAGTAGGGGGCAGTAGCATGCCAGTAGGGGGCAGTAGCATGCCAGTAGGGGGCAGTAGCATGCCACTTGGACACAGGCCGGGGTCTGATCAGCCCCGGTCGGGTCGCCTGGAGGAGGGTGTCTGAAATACCCAGTGACTCCAGGAAACAACACTGATGATGTGTCTAAATGTGTGCATCAGTAGATGTTTTAGGATTTGTCTAAGTGTGTGCATCAGTAGATGTTTTAGGATGTGTCTAAGTGTGTGCATCAGTAGATGTTTTAGGATTTGTCTAAGTGTGTGCATCAGGTGCGGTTCCTTGGAATAAATGCCACCCTTTTAACATTGCCCTATTATAGCGCCACCAGGAGGCCGATTTATGCACAATTTATTTTATATTACTCCTACAAATGTTGTCCAAACATCACGCAAATGGATACATATTATCTCTTAGTGACTCACTCTTTAAGTGTTCAAGACGGACCCGTCCGATGTTTGTCTATTGGTGAATTGTGAACATTGCTCATTGCTGACCCACACTAACCTACCTGACCTGGCCCACACTAACCTACCTGACCTGGCCCACACTAACCTACCTGACCTGGCCCACACTAACCTACCTGACCTGACCCACAATAACCTACCTGACCTGGCCCACACTAACCTACCTGACCTGACCCACACTAACCTACCTGACCTGGCCCACACTAACCTACCTGACCTGGCCCACACTAACCTACCTGACCTGACCCACAATAACCTACCTGACCTGGCCCACACTAACCTACCTGACCTGACCCACACTAACCTACCTGACCTGACCCACACTAACCTACCTGACCTGGCCCACACTAACCTACCTGACCTGGCGGAGACCTGTGCTCCAAGGAGCACTTTTTCTAGTTATTATTATTATTATTATTATATTAATGTGTTGCTTCAGTGAGGACAGAGTGATCGAGTTCTACAAGCAGCTTAAAGGAGTATCCAGAGGACAAGCCATCGTACAGTGAGTCTTATTATTAGTAATTATTCATATCATCCATCTTACAGTGAACATTTATCTACAGTGAGTATTGCTGCTCTGTCTCAGTAAAGCTGTATTTACAGTCTTCAGATAATAGACACTCAGGCTGATGTTTTTTCTGACTCATAAATGTTCTTCTCACTTCTGCTCTACCAGCCTGATCATGTCTTCTGTCTCCATGCTCTCATTCTCTCTCTACCTCTCTCTGCCCCCCCCCTCTCTCGTGCTCACTCTCTCTCATTCTCTCTCTCTCTCTCTCTCTCTCTCTCTCTCTCTCTCTCTCTCTCTCTCTCTCTCTCTCTCTCTCTCTCTCTGTGATAAAAATCAATATTCATGTTCATGTCTGCCCAGTGAATCATTATAATACACTGTAGTGTAAAGAATCAGTAGATCACTATGATCCACTGTGGTGTAAAGAATCAGTAGATCACTATGATCCACTGTGGTGTAAAGAATCAGTAGATCACTATGATCCACTGTGGTGTAAAGAATCAGTAGATCACTATGATCCACTGTGGTGTAAAGAATCAGTAGATCACTATGATCCACTGTGGTGTAAAGAATCAGTAGATCACTATGATCCACTGTAGTGTAAAGAATCAGTAGATCACTATGATCCACTGTAGTGTAAAGAATCAGTAGATCACTATGATCCACGGTGGTGTAAAGAATCAGTAGATCACTATGATCCACTGTGGTGTAAAGAATCAGTAGATCACTATGATCCACTATAGTGTAAAGAATCAGTAGATCACTATGATCCACTGTGGTGTAAAGAATCAGTAGATCACTATGATCCACTGTGGTGTAAAGAATCAGTAGATCACTATGATCCACTGTGGTGTAAAGAATCAGTAGATCACTATGATCCACTGTAGTGTAAAGAATCAGTAGATCACTATGATCCACGGTGGTGTAAAGAATCAGTAGATCACTATGATCCACTATAGTGTAAAGAATCAGTAGATCACTATGATCCACTGTGGTGTAAAAAGGAATATTTAAAATCCTGATATACTGTATATAATTGGTTGCACATCATGTCAGGTGAAAATAGCCGATCTACAAGCTCACAGCACATGTGTAGAGGTTGTAGATGTTGTAGATGGGCTGTTTTTGCTCAACTAACTAAGTTAATGTTGAACCAATCTGTGTGAGTTTTAGAAAAGAATCAGTAGAGAGTAATTAGCCTTTAGAGTTATAGGCTAAAACGTAAAGGCCTGGTATAGCGCCACCTTAAGGCCGGTGTGAACACTTTGAGGTGGAGTGTGCGTGTAAAATGTGATGCAAATTGATACACCAGTTAATGATACACACACACACACACACACACACACACACACACACACACACACACACACACACACACACACACGCCAGGTATTTAACTTTAGTGGAATCACTGCCTACATATGGAGTATATATAATACTATACTTATATATACTTAATAATATACTATACTATTAATATACTATATTCTTTTTCAGGTATTTAACTTTAGTGGAATCACTGCCTACATATGGAGTCCATTACTATGAGGTTAAGGTATGTATACTATATATAGAGACTCTACTATACTGTGCTGTACTATACTGTACTATACTATACTATACTATACTGTACTATCATAATATAAACCATTACTATGAGGTTAAGGTATGTATATACTGTACTGTACTGTACTGTACTATCATAATATAAACCATTACTATGAGGTTATGGTATGTATACTATCGTCGAATATCGTGATATATATATTGTTATCGTGGGCCTAATATCGTGATATATATCGTATCGTGAGGTACCCATATCGTCCCACCCCTAGATATATATATAGACTATACTATATGTATATACTGTACTGTACTGTACTGTACTGTACTGTACTATCATAATACAAACCATTACTATGAGGTTATGGTATGTATAATATATATATATATAGACTATACTATATGTATATACTGTACTGTACTGTACTGTACTATCATAATAAAAACCATTACTATGAGGTTATGGTATGTATAATATATATATATATATAGACTATACTATATGTATATACTGTACTATACTGTACTGTACTGTACTGTCATAATAAAAACCATTACTACCAGGTGAAGGTAGGTTCTCTGCTCTTAATGTTTTAGACAAGTGGTTCTGAAAGTGCGGTCTAGGGACCCCCAGGTGTCCTTGTGGGGGTTCCAGGGGGTCTTGGGGGGGGAGGGGGGGAGTTAATATAGCATCACATTCAATTTAACCTCTTTAACCCTTTATACATCAGATATTTGAAAATAGCAGATCTACAAGCCCTGCTATTTAGTTTTTACATTTTAACAACAAAACATTTAGAACCAACCATAGTACAGCAACTTGCTATGGGCCTGGTCTTCAAGATACACCAGAACATTGGGATCCCCCTGTATTTGTCAAAATACTTCCAAAATGTTAATGAAGTCCATGATCATAACACCAGAGGCAGCTCCACAAATCATGTTCAACCCAGATTTGGCTCAACTAAGGGAATGAACTCGTTCTCATGCTATCATCAAAAATGTGGAATGCCCTACCAAAAGGAGTAAAGGAGTGTAAAACCCTACTCACTTTCAAAACTGCCCTAAAGATACACCTTCAGGAGGCTGCAATTCGAAAATGGCCCCTGTCCAAGTCTTAACCTACCCCCCCTACCCCCCCCCCCCTTTTCATTTTCTTCTTTTGTGTATATATTTTTTCACTCTTCATACCATGTAAGCTGATTGTATGACATTATGTATAGTAGTGTGTATATCTGTCTGTCTCTTATATGTCATCATGATTTGTGTGCATGGGGATCTCATCTTAAACAAGCTTAGTGCTTTATGAGTCTTCCAGTTCAGTAGACCTTGTATTGTGAATTTTTACTTCCATGTACTGTTATTCTTATGTCTTACTAAATAAAAGTACATCAATCATCAATCAATCAATGTTTTTGTTAGCGTGAAACTCCTTTGCTTAGTTCGATTTTGATAGGATAATGTGCTTTTATTTTGATAGGACAATGTGATTTTATTTTGATAGGACAATGTGCTTTTATTGTGTTAGAACAATGTGCTTTTATTTTGATATTACATGTGCTTTTATTTTTGATAGAAAACTGCTTTTATTTTGATAGGACAATGTGCTTTTATTTTGATAGAACATGTGCTTTTATTTTGACAGGACAAGCAGGGCATGCCATGGTGGTTGGGGATCAGCTATAAAGGAATCGGACAATATGATCTACAAGATAAACTGAAACCTAGGAAGGTAAATATTATTGATAAATATTATAATAAATATGATCTACAAGATAAACTGAAACCTAGGAAGGTAAATATTATAATATATTAATTATGACACACTATGGTTTACAGGACAAACTGAAACCCAGGACGGTAAACATTTTTAATAAATATTATAATAAATACATTATAACACAATATGATCTACAAGATAAACTGAAACCTTTAGGTAAATATTATTGATAAATATTATAATAAATATGATCTACAGGATAAACTAAAACCCAGGAAGGTAAACATTATTAATACATTAATTGTCTATTTAGAGGTATTCCAACATATTCCAACAAAAACATGACTTTCTATCCAATGTGAGATCAGTTCAACTTTGTTTATGTTGTGAGCTTGTAGATCCACTGTCTTTACTGTAGGGCTCAAGTGGTTCACATGTCTGAAAAAACGTGTGTGTGCGTGCACTCATAGCATGATGACTCAGGTGTGTGTGTGTGTGTGTGTGTGTGTGTGTGTGTGTGTGTGTGTGTGTGTGTGTGTGTGTGTGTGTGTGTGTGTGTGTGTGTGTGTGTGTGTGTGTGTGTGTGTGTGTGTGTGTGTGTGTGTGTGTGTGTGTGTGTGCGTGCGTGCGCACTCATAGCATGATGACTCATAGAGGTGTGTGTGTGTGTGATGGTGTCACAGCTGTATTCTGTCAGTAAGGGTAAAACATGAAGCTGGGTTTGTGTAGCCTGAGGCTACAGCACCCTGTCCCTGAGGTGAGGCTACAGCACCCTGTTCCTGAGGTGAGGCTACAGCACCCTGTTCCTGAGGTGAGGCTACAGCACCCTGTCCCTGAGGTGAGGCTACAGCACCCTGTTCCTGAGGTGCTGTAGGGCTACAGCACCCTGTCCCTGAGGTGCTGTAGAAGTTCCAAAGGTTTGGCCATCATGAAACCTTGTCTAGCGTGTCTGACTGTCTACATATTGTGACACTTTGACATTCATTCTTTTATGTATTTTTAGTTATAATACCTGAGGTGTTATAATAACTGAGGTGTGAACCAGCTGGTCTAGTTTGTTGATGAGAGAAACACCCAAAGTCACTCATCTGTCACCTTTAATACTGTCATGTTTGTGTTCTCTAGAGAGGACTGTAAACATGGAGGTGATTTATTATAAATACTGTCATGTTATTATAAATACTGTCACGTTTAAACAGATAAACAATAATTGAGTGAATGTTTGTGTAATTAAAATGTCACCAGTCTGAGCAGTGGGCTGTCAATCACTTCATTGTGGGGATCAGAGGAGGGCGGGAGGTTGTGATGTCACAGGGAGGCGGGACTAAGGAGGCAGGGTAAGGAGATAGGAGACAGGGTAAGGAGACATCAGAGGTAGAATTGGGTGTTCTCCAGAGTTCTTGTAGCGTGAACAGACATGCACCGAAAATATGTCTGTGTGTGTGTGTGTGTGTGTGTGTGTGTGTGTGTGTGTGTGTGTGTGTGTGTGTGTGTGTGTGTGTGTGTGTGTGTGTGTGTGTGTGTGTGTGTGTGTGTGTGTGTGTGTGTGTGTCAGTGTAACATCGGACGGAGTGTTACATATGTGTTTCTGTGGAGCAATAAGTAAGACGCTTCATGTGGTTAAAATAAACACCAACAGGACGTGAGAAACATCAACTGGTAAGATTTAAACCCACAGGATCAATGATCTGTTGTAATACAGATCTACTGTAGATACATGTTGTAATACAGATCTACTGTAGATACATGTTGTAATACAGATCTACTGTAGATACATGTTGTAATACAAATCTAGTGTCTATTTTATCTATGTGTTCTATGTGTTTTAGTTTTTTTTTGCTCTAAACATTTCCAAATTACTTGTAATTAAGTGTTAGTTTCAATATTATGTTAAAGGGTAAGTGATTTTTTAGTTTTTGTTAAAAAGGTTAAAGTACTATATTTTGATAGTAATCATTGCTACAGAGTGTTTGTTGGGTCACATGGTCTCTCCAGCTCTTTAGTAAACACAATATAGTACATTTTCAGGTAGGTGACAACATTTGAGCCAATCAGGAGAGAGCACTGAAAATGCATTTTCTGTTTAATAAAGAGCTGGAGAGACATGGAGACTCCTTATATGGACATATGGACAGGACACTCTATAGTAACGAGCACTATCAGAACATAGACCCATTTTGCAATTATTTTAATAATTGCAAATTATTATTTTAATAATTGCAAATCCCTTACCCTACCTTAAGTAGGTGGTGTTAAACTTACGTACGTGTTTTAGCCCTAATACTAATATTCTATATTCTTATAATTGCATGATTATTACGATCACACAAACATGTTGATTTAAAACATGTCTATGTTATACAATAATACAATGGTGGACATACATACAGGGCACAGGAATAGCAGTGTATTGTGGACCTGTAAAAATATAATGTAATAATAATGATAATAATAATATGTAATAATAATAATAATCTAATGTAATAATAATATAATGGTGGACATACATACAGTGTATTGTGGACCTGTAATATTATAAAAGGGCTCCATTTATTCACTCCTTTGAGTTAAATGAACACTGAGCATTTTACTGTGTATAAAACATAGACTAGTGTTTCTCATCACAAAGCTTCTAGTGACTGATCCTCCTCACTGTGACTCACACAACACACTATAACACACTATAACACACTATAACACACTATAGTGACTGATCCTCCTCACTGTGACTCACACAACACCTGGTGTCTGTAGAGAAGTACTGCACTTAAAATGGTTCAATACAGAAAATCATTGATATTTTGTCATTTTGTACTTTTTAAATAGTAATATATTTTTCAAAGCAAGTACTCCAGTACTTTAACTCAAGTACAAATGTGCCAGAGCAACTTTCACTTAGTTTAGTAATAATATTTTACCAGGACTATTTATACTCTGACTCAAGTACTTGAGTACTTTGTCACAGAACATCTGGTGGTGGTGGGGGGGGGGGGGGGTGAGACATTGGTGCAAACACCTGGATGTTTTATATCTTCTCCTGTACGGTGGCATATCCTCTGACTCCTACACACATGCAGAGCTGGCATTGTGCCAGTCAGCCCAGGACACTGTATAATATAATAATGACAGCTCATGTTTCTGTCTGATGGTTTTATCTGCCTGTGGTGTTTGTGAGGTGATTTATTTAATGTCAGTCATGTGTGTTAGTAACACACATTAGACACACACACACACACACACACACACACACACACACACACACACACACACACACACACACACACACACACACACACACACACACACACACAGTGGAGAGACTAAGGTAACACAGTGTTACTTCAGTCTCACCACAGCAATGTGACTCATGATGAAAACTATTCCACTCTTCTACAGTTCTGTGTGTGTGTGTGTGTGTGTGTGTGTGTGTGTGTGTGTGTGTGTGTGTGTGTGTGTGTGTGTGTGTGTGTGTGTGTGTGTGTGTGTGTGTGTGTGTGTGTGTGTGTGTGTGTGTGTGTGTGTGTGTGTGTGTGTGTGTGTGTGTGTGTGTGTGTGTGCGCGTGCGTGCGTGCGTGCGTGCGTGCGTGCGTGCGTGCGTGTTGATCAGTGGATCTCCTCTGGTGTTGGTGTGGGTGTTTGTCACTCTTTTGCATTTCTTGTCTCATCAGCTCTACCAGTGGAAACAGTTAGAGAATCTTTACTATAATAATAATAATGATAATAATATCATCTTGTCTCCTCAGCTCTACCAGTGGAAACAGTTAGAGAATCTTTACTATAATGATGATAATGATAATAATATCATCTTGTCTCCTCAGCTCTACCAGTGGAAACAGTTAGAGAATCTTTACTTCAGGGAGAAGAAGTTTGCGGTCGAGGTCAACGACCCACACAGGTCAGTAGAGGTCAACGACCCACACAGGTTAAAGCTTTATTAGTGTTAATGTATTACTTTATGATTGTGCCTTTATTAATATGAATGTTGTTGAGTTCTGTTGTATCTCTGTTGTTTAAACCCTATAGACGTATTTATTAATATGAATGTTGTATCTCTGTTGTTTAAACCCTATAGACGTATTTATTAATATGAATGTTGTATCTCTGTTGTTTAAACCCTATAGACTTATTTATTAATATGAATGTTGTATCTCTGTTGTTTAAACCCTATAGACTTATTTATTAATATGAATGTTGTATCTCTGTTGTTTAAACCCTATAGACTTATTTATTAATATGAATGTTGTATCTCTGTTGTTTAAACCCTATAGACTTATTTATTAATATGAATGTTGTATCTCTGTTGTTTAAACCCTATAGACGTATTTATTAATATGAATGTTGTATCTCTGTTGTTTAAACCCTATAGACGTATTTATTAATATGAATGTTGTATCTCTGTTGTTTAAACCCTATAGACTTATTTATTAATATGAATGTTGTATCTCTGTTGTTTAAACCCTATAGACTTATTTATTAATATGAATGTTGTATCTGTGTTGTTTAAACCCTATAGACTTATTTATTAATATGAATGTTGTATCTCTGTTGTTTAAACCCTATAGACGTATTTATTAATATGAATGTTGTATCTCTGTTGTTTAAACCCTATAGACTTATTTATTAATATGAATGTTGTATCTCTGTTGTTTAAACCCTATAGACTTATTTATTAATATGAATGTTGTATCTCTGTTGTTTAAACCCTATAGACTTAGCCCACCCAATCACAACGCCTTGTGAAAGTGTGTAGATATGCTAATATGTATTTGTTACTCAGTGTGTAGATATAGTGTATCTACATATATATATATGTATAGTGTATATATAGTGTATGTAGTGTGTGTAGATAAAGTGTGTAGATATGCTAATATGTATTTGTTACTCAGTCAACCAAAGATGTAAATCACATCTTCGTCATTTTGAATATTAGTTTGTTTGTGTTTGTGTTAGGAACCAAATGGACCCTTATGGGTCTGAACCAACACTCTGATAGGAACCAAATGGACCCTTATGGGTCTGTACCAACGCTCTGATAGTTAGGAACCAAATGGACCCTTATGGGTCTGAACCAACACTCTGATAGGAACCAAATGGACCCTTATGGGTCTGTACCAACGCTCTGATAGTTAGGAACCAAATGGACCCTTATGGGTCTGATACCAACACTGTGATAGTTATGAACCAAATGGACCCTTATGGGTCCCAGAGATCAAAATGGGGGTCCATGACATGAACATGTTTGCGAACTACTGACTTCATGTAAGCGGACCTTTCTTTTTTAACCAATAGGAGGGCTGTAACCAAGCGGACCTTTGTTTTTTAACCAATAGGAGGGCTGTAACCAAGCGGACCTTTGTTTTTTAACCAATAGGAGGGCTGTAACCAAGCGGACCTTTGTTTTTTAACCAATAGGAGGGCTGTAACCAAGCGGACCTTTGTTTTTTAACCAATAGGAGGGCTGTAACCAAGCGGACCTTTGGGCAGACAGGGCTGCTCATCCACACCTGGTACGCCAGTCATTCTCACATCAAAACCATCTGGGTGATGGCTATCAGTCAGCATCAGTTCTACCTGGACAGGAAACAATGCAAAGTAAGACACTCATATAACCTCATATAACCTCATATAAACCTCATAGAACCTCATAGAACCTCATATAACCTCATATAACCTCATATAAACCTCATAGAACCTCATAGAACCTCATATAAACCTCATAGAACCTCATATAACCTCATATAACCTCATATAAACCTCATATAACCTCATATAACCTCATATAAACCTCATAACCTCATAGAACCTCATAGAACCTCATATAACCTCATATAACCTCATAGAACCTCATATAAACCTCATAGAACCTCATAACCTCATAGAACCTCATAGAACCTCATAGAACCTCATATAAACCTCATATAACCTCATTTAATAATTTTATGTCAAATATATTTAAAGGTTGGGCATACCTGGGGGGGGGGGGGGACTGACAGGTTCATGAGCTCCGGCACCAAATAATTTACAAATTTGAGCCAAATATCAAACTTTCTAGATATCTGGAAACGCTACGGAAGGCATCGCCGAGCCCTATTATCATGGCTGGTTCTTCTCGCAGAGTCTTTCACACAGCGAGCAAAACCTCGGCGAGCAGCGCCCGATCTTGCGTCAGCTCGGGGGTTTGTCGGCGAACGCCAAAAAAGGTCCCCGACCGCATAATCGAACCAAATATCTTGCAGGGTGTTCTAGCCTTTAAAGCACCATTACACTAAGACAGACCTCTGTGGATAGCTTTAAAGCACCATTACACTAAGACAGCCTCTGTGGATAGCTTTAAAGCACCATTACACCTACGACAGACCTCTGTGGATAGCTTTAAAGCACCATTACACTAAGACAGCCTCTGTGGATAGCTTTAAAGCATCATTACACTAAGACAGGCAGCCTCTAATAGTTTTAAAGCACCATTACACTAAGACAGGCAGCCTCTAATAGTTTTAAAGCACCATTACACTAAGACAGACAGCCTCTAATAGTTTTAAAGCATCATTACACTAAGACAGACAGCCTCTAATAGTTTTAAAGCACCATTACACTAAGACAGACAGCCTCTAATAGTTTTAAAGCATGATTCATTACACTAAGACAGACAGCCTCTAATAGTTTTAAAGCACCATTACACTAAGACAGACAGCCTCTAATAGTTTTAAAGCACCATTACACTAAGACAGACAGCCTCTAATAGTTTTAAAGCATCATTACACTAAGACAGACAGCCTCTAATAGTTTTAAAGCATCATTAAACTAAGACAGGCAGCCTCTAATAGTTTTAAAGCATCATTACACTAAGACAGACAGCCTCTAATAGTTTTAAAGCACCATTACACTAAGACAGACAGCCTCTAATAGTTTTAAAGCATCATTACACTAAGACAGACAGCCTCTAATAGTTTTAAAGCACCATTACACTAAGACAGACAGCCTCTAATAGTTTTAAAGCACCATTACACTAAGACAGACAGCCTCTAATAGTTTTAAAGCACCATTACACTAAGACAGGCAGCCTCTAATAGTTTTAAAGCACCATTACACTAAGACAGGCAGCCTCTAATAGTTTTAAAGCACGGCTCAACATCTACAAATCTCAGTAGAGCCTGCATAGAGCCTGTTGTATCTTGGTCCTTTAAACTAGACCACAGACCATGTCCTTCAGGGTAATCTATAGATCTCACAGACCATGTCCTTGTCTTCAGGGTAAACTAGCGTCAGTGAGGAGCGTGGAGGACATGGCAGCAGATCTCACAGACCATGGAGGATCCAGGTCAACTCGTCTAGATGTGATGAAGAGCAACGTGATCACAGCCAGCAACGGAAGCCTGGTCTCTACAGGTCAGTGTGTGTTACTGCACCCAGCTGGTGGTGGAAAGTAACTAAGTACATTTACTCAAGTACTGTACTTAAGTACAATTTTGACATTTACCATTTTATGAACTTACTGTAGAGTTGGTCTAATATTTTATAATATTTATATCATGGCACAGCTACTGTGAATTTGAATTGGAACATACACTGAAGTTTCATTTCTAAATATACACTGTGTGTGTGTGTGTGTGTGTGTGTGTGTGTGTGTGTGTGTGTGTGTGTGTGTGTGTGTGTGTGTGTGTGTGTGTGTGTGTGTGTGTGTGTGTGTGTGTGTGTGTGTGTGTGTGTGTGTGTGTGTGTGTGTGTAGGTTCTGCAGACTCTGAGGCCAACGATGAGCAGAAGAAGGAGAAGATCTCTGAGCTGAGGAAGAAAGAACAGGAGATCCAAGGAGTTCTGAACAAAAAGACTAAAGAGCTGAAAAAGATTTGCCTGAGAGAGGCGGTGAGCATCATATAATAATAATAATAATAATAATAATAATGTATTATTATTAACAGTCACCACACTAGACTCTAACAATTAAAAATGTAGGCATTTTGCAGACTCTTAATCTAGAGCATTTACAGTTAGCAAAGCAAACAGGAGGTAATACGACAATAGAAATAGTCATCTATATGATCATAGGTAAACCAAGAACCTAGCATCACTCTAAAAAAAACTATAATCTGTACATTGAAACTATACAAACTACAGGATGCCAGATCTATGACCTCTACAATGACCTGCCATCAGTCTACATAACATGCACCTAAATAACATGTTAACCTTTGACCTGCCATCAGTCTACACAACATGCATCTAAATAACATGTTAACCTTTGACCTGCCATCAGTCTACATAACATGCATCTAAATAACATGTTAACCTTTGACCTGCCATCAGTCTACATAACATGCATCTAAATAACATTTTAACCTTTGCATAAACCTCTAAGGTCCTCAAGGCTGTAGGTCAAAGGTGAGGCTGTAGGTCAAAGGTGTAGCACTTGACCTACACATTACCAAACTGAAACCAAACAGTGAATCAGTAAAGAACAGAACACAGACCCTAGTGTCCCTGTTCTGGGCATGATGGCAGGTCAAAGGTCAAACAGTGAATCAGTAAAGAACAGAACACAGACCCTAGTGTCCCTGTTCTGGGCATGATAGGCCAACAGTTGAAAAAATAGCTGATCTACAAGCTCACAATGTGTCACCATGTGGAGCGTTGTGAGATTGTACATTAATTACATCTGCTATTTTAGATGATAATGTGTTATAATGTTAGATAACAGGACATAGTTTTATAATGTTAGATAACAGGACATAGTTTTATAACGTTACATAACAGGACATAGTTTTATAATGTTAGATAACAGGACATAGGTTTATAATAATGTGTTATAACGTTACATAACAGGACATAGTTTTATAACGTTACATAACAGGACATAGTTTTATAATGTTAGATAACAGGACATAGTTTTATAACGTTACATAACAGGACATAGTTTTATAATGTTAGATAACAGGACATAGGTTTATAATAATGTGTTATAACGTTACATAACAGGACATAGTTTTATAACGTTACATAACAGGACATAGTTTTATAATGTTAGATAACAGGACATCGTTTTATAACGTTACATAACAGGACATAGTTTTATAATGTTAGATAACAGGACATAGTTTTATAATGTTAGATAACAGGACATAGTTTTATAACGTTACATAACAGGACATAGTTTTATAATGTTAGATAACAGGACATAGGTTTATAATAATGTGTTTTCCTTCCAGGAGCTGACAGGCAAACTGCCTAAAGAATATCCTCTGTCTTCAGGAGAGCGCCCCCCTCAGGTCAGACGACGTGTCGGGACCACCTTTAAGTTAGACGAGCTGTTCCCATACAATGAGGTCTGTGATCTCTCTCTCTCTCTCTCTCTCTCTCTCTCACTCACTCACTCACTCACTCACTCACTCACTCACTCACTCACTCACTCACTCACTCACTCACTCACTCACTCACACACATATCTTCTAGGATCCATATACCTTTATTCTCTATATACTATGATTAATATCTTTATTATGTATCTTCTAGGACCCATACCTGTGTTCTCTATGATTCATGTATTATGTATTTTCTAGGACCCGTACCTGTGTTCTTTATGATTCATATATGTATTATGTATCTTCTAGGATCCGTACCTGTGTTCTTTATGATTCATATAGTTATTATGTATCTTCTAGGATCCATACCTGTGTTCTTTATGATTCATATAGTTATTATGTATCTTCTAGGATCCATACCTGTGTTCTTTATGATTCATATATGTATTATGTATCTTCTAGGATCCGTACCTGTGTTCTTTATGATTCATATAGTTATTATGTATCTTCTAGGATCCATACCTGCGTAACTTAGAGAGCAGGTTCGCTCTCCAGAGGAAGATCGTAGAAGCTGCTAAGAAACTCGCCAACGAGGCGGACATTTGTAAAACGGTGAAGAAGAAGCGGAGACGGAACTGTCTGGACTCCATGACGACGTTACAACACATCGAGAACCAGATGAACGCCTATCGCATCAAACAGGGAAAGAAGCCGACCCAGAGAGCTTCAGTCATCATCGCAGGTACATTAAATGAACACCTATCACATCAAACAGGTACATTAAATGAACACCTATCACATCAAACAGGTACATTAAATGAACACCTATCACATCAAACAGGTACATTAAATGAACACCGACCTATCACATCAAACAGGTACATTAAATGAACACCTATCACATCAAACAGGTACATTAAATGAACACCTATCACATCAAACAGGTACATTAAATGAACACCTATCACATCAAACAGGTACATTAAATGAACACCTATCACATCAAACAGGTACATTAAATGAACACCTATCACATCAAACAGGTACATTAAATGAACACCTATCACATCAAACAGGTACATTAAATGAACACCTATCACATCCATCGTTGCCAGATGGGAAATTTTCAATTATTGTACCGGAGGCTTAAAATTATCGTATTTGAAAGAAAACTATCGTACACAGCCAAAAAAGACAAAACACAGGTAGATGTAAATATGTAATTTCACAAACAAATTGCATAATTATCCAAGAAACAACCTTGTTTGAGTCTCCTACGAGATATAAACGCATCACATGCTGCATGTAAGCAGGCAACTTCCTGGACGTTACACAAATAAAAGCCTGAAACTGGAAACTGACGCGACCAGTGGTTTGAATGCCTCCAAGTACAGATATAGGGTCAGATTTACTGATTTACCCACTTATTTTGAAAAGCCCAACCAGATCGGGAATCAGCAGCCAGGGAATTTAGTAAATTCACACACTTATTTGAATATGGCGAAATTATCGTACATTTAGGCATTTCGGGAATTATTGATCATCGTACAGAGAGACTTTAGAAATCAGAGAGAGAAAATCCTGCCATGGATCACTGGAGTGGATTTTTCAGTTAAAACTTTTAATACACGTTTGAAGGACCATGATAAATACTTTGAATGTGTTTTAAAACTGAATGTCATGAAACCTTTAAGTACATACAGTAGATGTCATTTCCTGTATTGTTGTGCATTTTATTGCCCAAAAATCAGGAGAAATTCAGGAGACATTTCCCTTCAGAAGAAGCAGACAGGGTCAATATTCAGGAGATCCTGATCAAATCACAAGAATCAAACAGGGAAGATTAAATGAGCGCCTATAGAATCAAACAGGGGAAAGTAAATGAGCGCCTATAGAATCAAACAGGGCAAGAAGTCAACCCAGAGAGCTTCGTGATCGCTACATAATGTCTGTTGACACCATTGGCAGCCATCTGTTGGCAGCCATTTTGTTCTTACTTGTTTGTTTCTTTGTGCTGCTTCCTGTGAGCTGGTTGGTTCTTTGTGCTGCTTCCTGTGAGCTGGTTGGTTCTTTGTGCTGCTTCCTGTGAGCTGGTTGGTTCTTTGTGCTGCTTCCTGTGAGCTGGTTGGTTCTTTATGCTGCTTCCTGTGAGCTGGTTGGTTATGTGTGATTTCTCTTCTTCTTCCAGATGAACTGGGCCGTTCAGACTGTAGTTCTGTCTCCAGTCTACCACTAGAGGACGATGGTGAGTCACACCTTTTTAAACACTTAACGTCCAACATGTCACATGACCAAAATAGTCGATCTACAAGCTAGTAGATCTATTGTTTTGCTGTGCAACACTGGCTGTTAACGTGTCATAATACTAACTTATAACCACATGCCCAGAATAGGAAGGAAAGGGTTCATCCTACATATAATTTAAGGAATGTCTGTCTGTCTGTCTGTCTGTCTGTCTGTCTGTCTGTCTGTCTGTCTGTCTGTCTGTCTGTCTGTCTGTCTGAAGTGCTTGGTTCTCCTCAGTGGCTGAAGCAATTGCAAACATTCAAACATTCAAACCAATAAATCAATAACCTGATCAAACATTCAAACCAATAAATCAATAACCTGATCAAACATTAAAACCAATAAATCAATAACCTGATCAAACATTAAAACCAATAAATCAATAACCTGATCAAACATGAACTCACTGTTACACACCAAGCAAACACACTCTTATTCCACTGGTTACACAATAAATGGAAACCTGACCTTCACTAACATGTACACACTGACACACATAAGTAACACACAGTGTGTAGGAACATGTTTACATGTTGCCTGGCAACTGGCCACACCCACTGCATTGTGGGAACTATGTGTACTGTGTGATATGTACGAAATATCACTCCACATGAGTCACACAGTGGTAGAGTAAATGTACTCAGACAGTAAATGTACTCAGACAGTAAATGTACTTGGTTCATTTCCTCACACGGTAGTAGAGTATATACATGTATATACATGTCTAACAGCATACCATGGTATATGCTACAGTATTTCAAGGTATTAAATATATTTTAAAAATGTTAACTGTCAGTGTATCATTTTCTGCTTGGTTTTTCCTTAAAAGGATCAGCTAAATGCTGATTAACTGTAAGCTGATGTTAGATCATTTCCCACATTACTTCACATTCATTTGTCTCTGTCATGTTAGGTACTGAATGCAGGCGCGGAAATCCCGGTGGGGGAGGTTGTCCTCCCCTAGCTTCAGATTGCCCCCCCCCCCCCCCCCCCCCCCCCAAGTCATTTAGTTAGTTTAGTAAATAATTATGTTTTTGATAGTAAATCAGTCAATCAGGCCATTTTTTAA
Organism: Gymnoscopelus braueri; assembly: GCF_963280865.1. NCBI lineage: Eukaryota > Metazoa > Chordata > Actinopteri > Myctophiformes > Myctophidae > Gymnoscopelus > Gymnoscopelus braueri. The sequence continues at coordinate 54,745,831 of NC_137614.1, forward strand.
TGTAATAAATGTACTCTATGTTTAGATGACTCGGACAGGGACCAGAGACCTCGGTCCCGGTCCGTCCAGGGCTCTGCGTCTCCTCAGCTCAGCCCCCCTCACAGCCCCCCCATGGTGGGGACAGAGTATGACCCTCCTAAAGACAACCACCTTCACAGACACCTGGGCAGGTGAGTCACCCACAGAAACACACACTGACAGACGCACACTGACTACACAGAAACACACACTGACAGACACACACTGACTACACAGAAACACACACTGACAGACACACACTGACTACACAGAAACACACACTGACAGACACACACTGACTACACAGAAACACACACTGACAGACACACACTGACTACACAGAAACACACACTGACTACACAGAAACACACACTGACAGACACACACTGACTACACAGAAACACACACTGACAGACAGACACACACTGACTACACAGAAACACACACTGACAGACACACACTGACTACACAGAAACACACACTGACAGACAGACACACACTGACTACACAGAAACACACACTGACAGACACACACTGACTACACAGAAACACACACTGACAGACACACACTGACTACACAGAAACACACACTGACAGACACACACTGACTACACAGAAACACACACTGACAGACACACACTGACTACACAGAAACACACACTGACAGACAGACACACACTGACTACACAGAAACACACACTGACAGACACACACTGACTACACAGAAACACACACTGACAGACACACACTGACTACACAGAAACACACACTGACAGACACACACTGACTACACAGAAACACACACTGACAGACAGACACACACTGACTACACAGAAACACACACTGACAGACACACACTGACTACACAGAAACACACACTGACTACACAGAAACACACACTGACAGACACACACTGACTACACAGAAACACACACTGACAGACGCACACTGACTACACAGAAACACACACTGACAGATACACACTGACTACACAGAAACACACACTGACTACACAGAAACACACACTGACAGACACACACTGACTACACAGAAACACACACTGACAGACGCACACTGACTACACAGAAACACACACTGACAGACGCACACTGACTACACAGAAACACACACTGACAGACGCACACTGACTACACAGAAACACACACTGACAGACACACACTGACTACACAGAAACACACACTGACAGACACACACTGACTACACAGAAACACACACTGACAGACACACACTGACTACACAGAAACACACACTGACAGACACACACTGACTACACAGAAATACACACTGACAGACACACACTGACTACACAGAAACACACACTGACAGACACACACTGACTACACAGAAACACACACTGACAGACACACACTGACTACACAGAAACACACACTGACAGACACACACTGACTACACAGAAACACACACTGACAGACACACACTGACTACACAGAAACACACACTGACAGACACACACTGACTACACAGAAATACACACTGACAGACACACACTGACTACACAGAAACACACACTGACAGACAGACACACACTGACTACACAGAAACACACACTGACAGACACACACTGACTACACAGAAACACACACTGACAGACACACACTGACTACACAGAAACACACACTGACAGACACACACTGACTACACAGAAACACACACTGACAGACAGACACACACTGACTACACAGAAACACACACTGACAGACACACACTGACTACACAGAAACACACACTGACTACACAGAAACACACACTGACAGACACACACTGACTACACAGAAACACACACTGACAGACGCACACTGACTACACAGAAACACACACTGACAGATACACACTGACTACACAGAAACACACACTGACTACACAGAAACACACACTGACAGACACACACTGACTACACAGAAACACACACTGACAGACGCACACTGACTACACAGAAACACACACTGACAGACGCACACTGACTACACAGAAACACACACTGACAGACGCACACTGACTACACAGAAACACACACTGACAGACACACACTGACTACACAGAAACACACACTGACAGACACACACTGACTACACAGAAACACACACTGACAGACACACACTGACTACACAGAAACACACACTGACAGACACACACTGACTACACAGAAATACACACTGACAGACACACACTGACTACACAGAAACACACACTGACAGACACACACTGACTACACAGAAACACACACTGACAGACACACACTGACTACACAGAAACACACACTGACAGACACACACTGACTACACAGAAACACACACTGACAGACACACACTGACTACACAGAAACACACACTGACAGACACACACTGACTACACAGAAATACACACTGACAGACACACACTGACTACACAGAAACACACACTGACAGACACACACTGACTACACAGAAACACACACTGACTACACAGAAACACACACTGACAGACACACACTGACTACACAGAAACACACACTGACAGACAGACACACACTGACTACACAGAAACACACACTGACAGACACACACTGACTACACAGAAACACACACTGACAGACAGACACACACTGACTACACAGAAACACACACTGACAGACACACACTGACTACACAGAAACACACACTGACAGACACACACTGACTACACAGAAACACACACTGACAGACACACACTGACTACACAGAAACACACACTGACAGACACACACTGACTACACAGAAACACACACTGACAGACAGACACACACTGACTACACAGAAACACACACTGACAGACACACACTGACTACACAGAAACACACACTGACAGACACACACTGACTACACAGAAACACACACTGACAGACACACACTGACTACACAGAAACACACACTGACAGACAGACACACACTGACTACACAGAAACACACACTGACAGACACACACTGACTACACAGAAACACACACTGACTACACAGAAACACACACTGACAGACACACACTGACTACACAGAAACACACACTGACAGACGCACACTGACTACACAGAAACACACACTGACAGATACACACTGACTACACAGAAACACACACTGACTACACAGAAACACACACTGACAGACACACACTGACTACACAGAAACACACACTGACAGACGCACACTGACTACACAGAAACACACACTGACAGACGCACACTGACTACACAGAAACACACACTGACAGACGCACACTGACTACACAGAAACACACACTGACAGACACACACTGACTACACAGAAACACACACTGACAGACACACACTGACTACACAGAAACACACACTGACAGACACACACTGACTACACAGAAATACACACTGACAGACACACACTGACTACACAGAAACACACACTGACAGACACACACTGACTACACAGAAACACACACTGACAGACACACACTGACTACACAGAAACACACACTGACAGACACACACTGACTACACAGAAACACACACTGACAGACACACACTGACTACACAGAAATACACACTGACAGACACACACTGACTACACAGAAACACACACTGACAGACACACACTGACTACACAGAAATACACACTGACAGACACACACTGACTACACAGAAACACACACTGACAGACACACACTGACTACACAGAAATACACACTGACAGACACACACTGACTACACAGAAACACACACTGACAGACACACACTGACTACACAGAAACACACACTGACAGACACACACTGACTACACAGAAACACACACTGACAGACACACACTGACTGTATTGAAACGCCTGCATGGTTTTCAGAGCTTCTGGACATTTGTCGTCGCAAAATACAAAACGTGACGTCTTTGGTATTTAAATCAGATTGACATCTAAAGTTTGCAGGAAAGGCCCGTTTTGAACAAAATGCTGCAGATCATGTGTGATTGTGGTGAAACTTTGCTGCACATTCACACTATGTGTCACATTATGTTATTATAAGGTCATGTTATCTTATCTTATCTTATGTTATGTTATTATAAGGTATCTTATGTCATGTTATCTTATGTTATCTTATCTTCTAGGTTTGCGTTTGAAGGCCACCAGGAGGCGGGTCTGTACTACCAGAGCCCCAGAGAAGCCTCGTCCAATCACAGCAGCCCTTATAAGACCCTGCCCCGCCCCCCCAGAGACCCCCGCAGCATGCCCCCCACCCCCGTCATGACCCGCAACGCCTACAGCAGCAGCCAGCTCAGGTACGACCCCTGACCTCTAACCCCTGACCCTGTCCCCTCACTTCAGTTTGGAGTAGAGGTCTTCACGGGTAAAATATAAAGAAATAATGGACCCGGCCCATAGTCCAATATGAAGGACCGATACCCGAATGTTGTCAATGGACCCGCGAAAATATTACCCGAAACCGAATGGACCCGGGCCATTGTTAGAAATCTGAGTTCCGGACCCGAACAGCACCGAGAGCTGTCGGACCCCGACCCGTATAGAACCGTGACATACAAGAACCGAACCCGTACATAACCCGAGGCCCAGAAATACCCGAACGCAAAATTGTTTGCCAACGTCATTAGTTGTAGTTGTCCAGCGTTAAATAAGACTTGTTTCATACTTTCTTACCTAAATGTATAGCCTCCATGATTGTGATGTATAATCCCAGTCAATGCTCATTGGACAGCTGTACAAAAATAAATCCATGTCTAGATGTTTGTTTGTTCTTCATTGCCAACTATAATCCACGTTAATTTCTAATGTTAAACCACATTTAATGTTGTTTAACATTATAATTGGCTTTGGAGTTTCCATTGTGCTTTGCAGAGTATACCGGTAACAACATGTTGATATTAACTCGATTGTTTTACAATTTTTAACCATTAACCAAAGCGTTACGTTAATCGACAATATTTGATATAACTGGTGTATATAAATGAGTGGGTAAAATATGTCCAAGGATTCGTCGGTGATGTCACATCAGATCGCCGACGAATCCTTGCTATCTTTAAAACAACTTCGAACATGGCGTAGCGTCCGTCGCTACTTCCTTGTTGCATAGTGACATCACTGTCGAATCCTTGGTATCTTTGTCCTAGCCTTTCAACGTGTGTGTTGATCAGCGCCGTTAATATGCGCTGTAGTCTTTGCTCGTGGTAGTGAAACACTAAACAGGATTATCATTTCATGTCAACATTCAAGTACAACTATCAGACGATGTAACTCAGGTAAAGTAATGCGCCACTCTACAAGTTTAACTAAAGTTTTCCACCTGTCCAAAGTTGTTCCTAATACAGAGCCTTCGGTCAAGAAAGACGATCATCAAGGCTAATACAGACATAAAGATGTTTTAATCATCCTATCCTTGTTAATATATCGCCATTTAGGTCAATGATATAACATTATGTAGTGATATGATAATATAAATAGCAGCCAGTCATTGACTGCGTCACTGCCAGTCTGTCTTCTGAACGACCTCCCTACCTCCCTCCCTCCCTCCACTCGGGTATTAGTGGAACCGTCCATTTCACAGTCTGAGCCCCGAGACCCCCCGCTCGCCGAGTCCACTCGGGTATTAGTGGAACCGTCCATTTCACAGTCTGAGAACCGAGACCCGAGACGCACTGTACCGGCTCCGACCCGGACCCGGAGTCACTTCTTGTGAATGGACCCGTGACCGGTACGGGTCGGAACCCGGGTATTTCGGGTTACATGCCTAACCCGACGAGCTCTAGTTTGGAGTCTATAGATAGAGACTTCATACTGGAAACTGACCAGATACTTCATCCATCTTCAACCGCTTATCCGGAATCGAGTCGTGGGGGCAACAGTTCTTCCCTTTCCAGAGCAACATTAGTTACTTCCTCCTGCGGGGTCCCGAGGCGTTCCAAGGCCAGTGTGGAGATATAATCCATTTGGTCCTTGGTCTACCAGGGGGTCTCCTCCTCCCAGTGGGAGGAACCCCCTAGGGAGACGCTCGGGAGTCATCCGTACTAGATGCCCGAACCACCTAAGCTGGCTCCTTTCCAAGTGAAGGAGCCAGAGTTCCCAAATTCTGCCCGAACCCGACCTTATCGACCCGACGTTTTCGGGCCGGGCCCAAAATGTGTATGGATCCCCGTGGGACCCAGTTAGGGCCGGGCCTTAATTTTCTCTAGAGGGAGCAGTGGTTCTACTCCGAGTCTCTCACGGATCACCCTTATTTATTTATGTATCTCCAGGTCAGAGGTCACAGGTCGTGATACTGTATTTGTGTATCACCAGGTCGGAGGTCACAGGTTGTGATACTGTATGTATGTATTTATGTACTTCCAGGTCGGAGGTGGGAGGTCACGGGTTCAGGCATCGTAGCGGCAGTCTGGAGTCTCAGCCTCGGCTCGGTAAAGACCTGGACTCAGAGAAGCCGGTGTTTACGTTGTCACCGTGTCACCGTAGCAACAGCACCGAGGCTCTGGAAGACCTGGGATCCAACTACACCAGTCTGTCCAGTCTGGATTACTGTGGACCACCCACCCAATACAACCACCCCAGGTATGTACCCCAACCCAATACAACCACCCCAGGTATGTACCCCAACCCAATACAACCACCCCAGGTCTGTACCCCACCCAATACAACCACCCCAGGTATGTACCCCCCCACCCAATACAACCACCCCAGGTATGTACCCCAACCCAATACAACCACCCCAGGTATGTACCCCCCCACCCAATACAACCACCCCAGGTATGTACCCCAACCCAATACAACCACCCCAGGTATGTACCCCCCCACCCAATACAACCACCCCAGGTATGTACCCCAACCCAATACAACCACCCCAGGTATGTACCCCCCCACCCAATACAACCACCCCAGGTATGTACCCCAACCCAATACAACCACCCCAGGTATGTACCCCCCCACCCAATACAACCACCCCAGGTATGTACCCCACCCAATACAACCACCCCAGGTATGTACCCCCCCACCCAATACAACCACCCCAGGTATGTACCCCAACCCAATACAACCACCCCAGGTATGTACCCCCCCACCCAATACAACCACCCCAGGTATGTACCCCAACCCAATACAACCACCCCAGGTCTGTACCCCACCCAATACAACCACCCCAGGTATGTACCCCAACCCAATACAACCACCCCAGGTCTGTACCCCACCCAATACAACCACCCCAGGTATGTACCCCCCCACCCAATACAACCACCCCAGGTATGTCTGTACCCCCACCCAATACAACCACCCCAGGTATGTACCCCCCCACCCAATACAACCACCCCAGGTATGTACCCCCCCACCCAATACAACCACCCCAGGTCTGTACCCCACCCAATACAACCACCCCAGGTATGTACCCCCCCACCCAATACAACCACCCCAGGTATGTACCCCAACCCAATACAACCACCCCAGGTCTGTACCCCACCCAATACAACCACCCCAGGTATGTACCCCCCCACCCAATACAACCACCCCAGGTATGTACCCCCCCACCCAATACAACCACCCCAGGTATGTCTGTACCCCCACCCAATACAACCACCCCAGGTCTGTACCCCCACCCAATACAATTCTACATATAATCCTCTATTAAAATTGCATAACATCAAAAACACCATTAGGCCAGGTGGTCCACCTGGTCTTTTATGCTTTGTGTAGCATTTAAAACGTTGTTTATGCCAGGGGTCTTCAACAGGGGGTCCGGGACCCCCAGGGGGTCCTCAGAGTTACTACAGGGGGTTCGCCAAATCTTTGTGTGATAGGGACTTATTTTTTACGTGAACAACTTCAACCCTAGAATCTCTCTATTCTGAGGGAACATTTGCAGAAGATAGTTTGGCGTAGACTAGAGGGGGGAAAAGAGCAGACCAAGTATAGAGCCAAAGGTCACGTTTACTAAGTATTGACTGTTTAAGTGGTTAATGTCTGAAAATACAGTCTATGAAGCTATCTATGAAATCAATCTATGAAGAATTTGGGGGGGTCCCTGCTTCCTCTCTCTCTCTCAGCTAGGGGGTCCCTGCTTCATCTCTCTCTCAGCTAAGGGGTCCCTGCTTCATCTCTCTCTCAGCTAAGGGGTCCCTACTTCATCTCTCTCTAGGCTAAGGGGTCCCTGCTTCATCTGTCTCTAGGCTAAGGGGTCCTTGGCCTGGTTTATGCTATATATATAAATGTACATATTTTTTGAGCGTTTTCCGCCCACCTTTCCCCTCCTCCCCCCCTTTCTTCTGAAAACTTAAAATGATGGAGCACAAACACATTCCGCCCAGTTCTTCACACCTGTAAACCTGTACTGTGACAATAAAGTTGGTAGTGATGGTTGTCGTCGTCACGGTAAGGGTAGAGTGGCCGGTAGAGCGGCCGGATGGCAACTGTGAGGTTCCCTGTTCGATCCCGGGCTCCCCCAGAGTTAGTGTTGAAGTGTCCTTGAGCAAGACACTGAACCCCTCACTGAGCAAGACACTGAACCCCTCACTGCACCAGGTTGGTGTCTTGCATAGTTTCCTCCGCCATCTGTGTGTGTGTGTGTGTGTGTGTGTGTGTGTGTGTGTGTGTGTGTGTGTGTGTGTGTGTGTGTGTGTGTGTGTGTGTGTGTGTGTGTGTGTGTGTGTGTGTGTGTGTGTGTGTGTGAATGGGTGAATGTAATGCACAATCTATGTAAAGCACTTTGGATAAAAGCGATATATAAATGAACCATGTATTTATTTCTCTGTAACAGGAGGGTGGAGGTGTATGTAACAGGTTCTATGTAACAGGAGGTTCAGTGTAACAGTGTAACAGAGGTTCTCTGTAACAGGAGGGTGGAGGTGTATGTAACAGGAGGTTCAGTGTAACAGTGTAACAGAGGTTCTCTGTAACAGGAGGTTCAGTGTAACAGTGTAACAGAGGTTCTCTGTAACAGGAGGGTGGAGGTGTATGGAGGAAACACAGGCTCCATGCCCAACCTGGTCCATTCGCCCTCTAGCTACGCCTACGAGCCTCCGGCGCCCCATTACGCCCCCTGCAGTTCATTCTACGCCGCTGCAGGTTTCCCAGGATGCTCAGACAGCGAGCCCTTCTCCACCGCCGCCGCTTACGTCTACGAGAATGAGGTCGAAGGTCACTACAACCTCAACCCTAACTACCAGGTAAACACAGTGAAAATAGCAGATCTGCAAGCTCACAATGCGTTGCATCGCGGCACAATGTGAGCTTATAGATCGTACATTTTCGGCCATTTTCACTCATTTTGAACACGGTTTGTTTTGACATTTTTTGAAACTTCTTGCCTATGATGACATCATGATGACATCATGATGACATCATGATGACATCATGCCCCAGATAGGCACTGATTACTAATCCATAGGCATGTAACGATTCACTCAACTCACGATACGATTCGAAACACAATATTAGGTTTAAAACACAAAATTATTTTCAAGACAAATGACCGATTTTTTTTTAAATCGAGTATTTTCTCCTCTTTTTTCGTTTTTTTGTTCACAATACTGTGTTTTCTCTAATCCTCTTTTCAATACAGTAGCAAATGACTGAAACTCTTTATCAATTCTCCTGTATTTTCTTTTGCACATGTCAGTGACATCACGGACAAATCCTTGGTATCTTTATAACCAGCTTCTAACATAATGGCGCATGTCCGTGCTACTTCCGGGTTGCATAATAGTGACATCACTGTCGAATCCTTGGTATCTTTATCCTAGCCTTTCAACGTGTGTTTACCAGCAGCGGCACTACAAGCTGTATTTAGATGTTCATGCTTGTGCTAATGAAACACTAAACAGGATTATTATTTCATGTCGACATTCAGTACAACTATCAGAAGATGTAACTCTGGTAAAGTATTGCGTCACTCTGCAAGTTTAACTAAAGTTTTCCACCTGTCCAAAATAATATCTGGCTATTTTTCACATCCAATGCATTTTGTATTAAATGGATTTAAATCATCACCCGTTTGAATCGATTTAAATCGATTGACGATAAATCGTTACATGCCTACTAATCCATCATTATAGTAAATTATTGATTATTGTTTATAATTTATTCAAACAATGAGTTTTGATGGACTGATTAACCCCTTCCTCCCAGGTGAACGGATACCACGGTCACGACAGATACAGACACTACAGCGTGGACCAATCAGACGGCCTGTCTCAGCAGAACCCGTACGCCACGGTGCGCCCGCCCCCTCGCAGCAGGAAGGGGGCGGGGCCCCGGAACCAGCTGCTGGCTAAGAGCATGCAGAAGGCTCTGGTGGCCGAGCACCTGAGAGGCTGGTACCAACGCAGCGGAGGGCGGGACAACGGGGCTACGGGGTACGACGGGTACGACAGCGGCTCACAGCTCAGCCTGGGCTACCAGACCCTGCCGGCCCCCTTCAGCCCGTCCAGCCGGACCACCTCCTACTCCTCAGGCAAGAACCTTAACTCTTTGACTGCGGACGACGCGATAACGCGTCAAGTGCTACTTTGTCCAGTTGGCCGTCGACGCGCTCGACGCGCTGGACGCGCGTTCATTGTTTAATCTCTGATTGCGCTATGCTGCTTAATATTCAATGTTATTTTCGAGTTCCACTTACTTCACGGACATCTGCATCCGGTTTCATGACCTGGATTCCGTTTCCGGTTTTTGATTTTTTTCCCCGGTCATTTTCGTCCAAAATAGGTAAACAAACGGTTTTTCACACGGTATAACGGACAAACGGACAGGTTCTCTTCTATAATCTATATGGTCTGGGTGACGATCAGTCATCGCCATCGTGTATCACATCGTAATTTTGGCAGATCAAAACAATCTGGGACGACGTCACATCCGTTTTCATGTTTTTCCCTGTCTAATCTATCAAGAAGAGTGACAGTGACCCAACGACCTGATCAAGCTGTCATGTGCTGCTCTCTAGTGGCGGATTTGTGCTGGGTCTTTAAATTATGTGTCTTTAAATTATTTTCATGAAATAAATTCAAAATATAAAAAAAAAAAAAACACGAAAATTGCTGGCACTGGGGGAGTACTTTATGAAAATACTCTGGCAGTCAAAGAGTTAATGTGTTAATGTTGTCCACTAAAACTATGTCTGTCCATTTCCTTTTTTCACTGACCAAAACTAAATAAAAACTAAGCTATGACTAAAACACATTTTGGTCTAACTAAATAAAAACTAAGCTATGACTAAAACACATTTTGGTCTAACTAAATAAAAACTAAGCTATGACTAAAACACATTTTGGTCTAACTAAATAAAAACTAAGCTATGATGACTAAAACACATTTTGGTATAACTAAATAAAAACTAAGCTATGACTAAAACACATTTTGGTCGACTAAATCAACTGTATATTTAGTTGACTAAAATCTTGGGTGAAGTCCTCCTTTAATGGTTTCATTGTGTTAATGTTTTTATTGTTCAGTGTCGTCAGTGAACAGCACGGGCACAGGGACCTGGCGCAACAATCTGGCGGTGGGCCTGACAGACGACAACACGGTAGAATCTCCTCCTTGCGGACAACAGGGGGCGCCATACAGCCGCAGTCCCACACACAGCAGGTAGGGGGCAGCATACAGCCGCAGTCCCACACACAGCAGGTAGGGGGCAGCATACAGCCGCAGTCCCACACACAGCAGGTAGGGGGCAGCATACAGCCGCAGTCCCACACACCGCAGGTAGGGGGCAGCATACAGCCGCAGTCCCACACACAGCAGGTAGGGGGCAGCATACAGCCGCAGTCCCACACACCGCAGGTAGGGGGCAGCATACAGCCGCAGTCCCACACACAGCAGGTAGGAGGCAGCATACAGCCGCAGTCCCACACACAGCAGGTAGGAGGCAGCATACAGCTGCAGTACTACACACATAATGTAGTGGTACAAGGACCCACAAGTTGATATATATTATATTTGGCCGTGAACCCTAACCCCAGAAGAGAACATTTATGTAAAGATTCAGATAAAAAATTATTTAAAAAAATCCAAACATTTTCAAAGCTCACAGAAGTGACGCGCTGGGAGCTTGTATATCTGCTGTTTTTGAATAGCCAACATGTAAATACAGTTTTTTAAATGAGTGTGATGCTGTGTTAACAGCTTTTGCTCTAAACCGGATCACATGTCTCAGTTTAGAACGAATACCAGGCTTTCCCCCGAAGTGGAAAGTCTGGTGACGCGAGGTTAGCCTCCGCAAGCTAGCTCGTGAGTCCCATTGGTCGAAGCCGTTTTCGCTCGTTCATGTAGAGGGCCCCAGCTGTGGTAAGCTACTGTAAGTCACTCTGAATAAAGAGCGTCTGCTAAATTGCCTAAATAGTAAATAAATAGTAAGTTGTGCCACAGTTATCACACAGCATCTTTATAAAACATGTGTGAGTCACTTTGTAATCAGAATGACTCACCGGCGTCACAGTTTCATTTCCGTGGTTCGTGGTTCATTTACGCGTTCTTATAATCTGATCCTTTATCCTCATGTTTTTCCTGCTGTGCTTATGACTTAAAAAATCTTCATAAGTAGCAAAAAATGTTAGATTTGCAAGCTCACAACGCGTTCCGAGGTTGTAGATCGTTTTTTTTCCACTATTTGTCGAATGTCAATTACGTATGTGTGTGTGTGTGTGTGTGTGTGTGTGTGTGTGTGTGTGTGTGTGTGTGTGGTGTGTGGTGTGTGGTGTGTGTGTGTGTGGTGTGTGTGTGTGTGTGTGTGTGTGTGTGTGTGCACGCCAAAACTTCAGGTTAGCCCTTCATAAAGAGTTGATTCCTTCCTTCCTTTCCTTGCCTCCTTTCCTTGCTTCCTAACCTAACCTGCTCCAGGGTTCCTGGCTCTGACACACTGCAGCCTACTAACACTACAGAGTCAGTACCAGAGGTGGCCAGATGGGGTGCTGTTTCCTCAGACAACCTTTCTAATACTTAAAGGGTGAGATCCATTGTGAGGTTCAGGTTGTCTGCAGGGTCCTAAAACATGTGAAATATGATTAAAGTCATATTAGTTAAAAAACAAAACAATAAGGCCATTCAACATAAATGTGTGTTTTCTGTTTGACAACAGGAGTGACAGGAGGGCATTATATTGTTCTTTAAGGTCAGTCATTCCTTTAGGTTGGTTTAGAGTCTAGGGAGTGGAGATCTTTAATGGGTTTAGAGTCTAGGGAGTGGAGATCTTTAATGGGTTTAGAGTCTAGGTAGGGAGTGGAGATCTTTAATGGGTTTTTGTAGGTCATTGTAGGTCATGTAGGCAGAATGAGATTTTACCCATGTTTGAGCCCAATTTAGGGGGAACAAGGTCATATGAGCTGGGAGAAGGAGGGGCCTAGTAGTCTTATTAGTTTGTTTTTAGAGATCAGTTTAGTTTTAGTGACATTGAGATGTTAGTAAACCCCAGGAGGACTAATAAACAATAAACCATAAACCATGAGGCTCCATAGAGTCCTCAGTGTAACTCTCATGATCATTGATGACGTTCTTTCACCGGAAAGTTTGTTATCCAGAATAAAACCCAAATAGGTGACCTCTGACCTCTTCTTGACTAGTGATGACTTAATGTAATGCAGTGTGACTTTAAATGTATTTATGAAAGGTCTTAAAGGATCTACACCATGAATTAAAACATATATATATATTTAATATCATATTGTTTATGTCCCTCAAACGTTTTTCAAAAGGTTTGAGCCTAAATCAAGCCTCAGATATACTCATTCCAACTAACTTTTCTCTGGCTTATGCAATACCACATTGTCCTGTTTGGCACGGGGTGCTATTGAGCCAGTTTGTATGCATGTTATCTCCTGGTTCTGTGTGGAAAAAGTAAAAATAAAGAATAAGAAAAAATAACTGAAAAACGGGTATTGTACCCTGACGTGACGTCACGTCAGGGTGCAAATCAGTTTGGCCTGTTTTGAGACCAATTTACAGAAAACCCCAGATTTGCTGTGAAAGCCTGAGTGTTCAAACTGGGGTATTTTTGGGGATAGAAGAGAGGTAGGGGAGACCAAAAACACACAAAAATGAAGAAAAAGTTTAAATTCATGGTGTAGTCCCTTTAAATATGTTATGAGGTGAACCAAATATAAACCAAATATCTATTATAGCATCCAGTGTGTTCTTTTTTTTCAATACCAGAACCACTTCTGCTACTGTAGCTTCATGTTTGTAGCTTCATGTTTGACATTGCATTTTAATGTCTTAAAAAGTCTTACATTAAACTTCCTGGAACCTGCAGACAGCCTGGCCTACGTCTTGTTGTCATGGTGACCATCAGCTTGTTATGAGAACCCGTCTTTGCTAATGCTTTGCTAATGCTTTGCTAAAGAATGCTAATCGCTGTGTTGTCTGTCATCACTTATGTTTTCATATTTCATATTGTCAGATGTGGTTGTATATGTCTAGACTGTCAGATCAGATGTGGTTGTATATGTCTAGACTGTCAGATCAGATGTGATTGTATATGTCTAGACTGTCAGATTGTTATTCTGTCTAAATTGGAATTATGTCCAGACTGTCAGTGATTGCCGTTAAACTTCACGCACATTCCCACTAGGCCAAGGAAGAAATGCCACCCTTTTCACATTGTCCTGTTATAGCGCCACCAGGAGATTTTAGCAAAACAATTTTTTTAATATCACTCCTACAGATTGTGTCCAAACATCATGCAAATCGGTACACATTATCTCTATAGTCATGTGATCAAGACGGATCCGTCTGATCTTTCATATTCCATCCTGATTGGCGAATTCCGAACATTGCTGCTGGCCCACAATAACCTACCTGACCTGACCTTTTTCTAGTTATGGTTCTGACATGTTTGTTTTTAAACATTTTAACATGTTTGGGTTACATTTCCACTCAGGTTCCTGGTGGACAGAGGGTTCCTGGTGGACAGAGGGTTCCTGGTGGACAGAGGGTTCCTGGTGGACAGAGGGTTCATGAGTCTCCACTGAAGAGCAGAGGACCAAATTAAACCCTGGAGCACATCTTCTTCATCATCATCATCATCATCATCAGAAGCCCTCCAGAGACTGGAGGCTGATGAGGTCTTCTATATTAAATGGTTCTCAAAGTGGGGTCCAGGGACCCTCTGGGGTCCTTGAGGGGCTTCAGAAAGGACCCTTACAGGTCTGTAACTCTGAGAGTGTACAGATGGAACCAAATGGACCCTTAACGGTAGACATTTGGTTCCATCTGTACACTCAGAGTTATGAGGGTCCTTGAAAACCTGTTGTCTTCTAAACTAAATGTCACTTCAATGAGCTGCCACCACTCTGCTGTGTGGGGACAGTCCATGTTAATTACATGTTAATTACATGTTAATTACATGTTAATTACATGTTAATTACATGTTAATGAAACTCTCAACACAACAGAAAGACTTTCCCACGTGCCTTTAGACCGGACTGGACTGGATGGGTCAAAGAGGAGAATGTGACAAACTTTATGAATCTTAAGACAAACTTTATGAATCTTAAGACAAACTTTATGAATCTTAAGACAAACTTTATGAATCTTAAGGTGTCGCACAACAATATTATTAATATTAGACTTGAACCTTTTGTGTATTAAACACTTTCACTGTTTTGGCCCTGTCTGTCATAAACAGCAAAATAAATAATAATTAAAAAAATCTCAATTTTCACAAAAGAAATTGAAGATAAGAATTAATAACTATTAAAAAAAATATCTATAATGGCAGATCTACAAGTTCACAATGAATCATGATGCATCATAGGCCTGTCACAATTAATACAGTTATTAATAATTAATAATGTTTGAATCGTTAACTTAAATACAGAAATCATCTCCATAAAAACTGTGAACAGAAATGTCATAATTATTTCCATAATCTTTTTCCATATTTTTTTCCATACTCTTTTAACAACCTGGCATGAATTCATGCCTAATTTGCTAAATGTTTCTAAAATGTTTCAAACATTTTAATTGTTTTTGCTAGAATAGTGAAAAGAATAAAAGCAGATCTACAAGCTGTGAGCTTGTAGATCTGCCATTACCGCTATTTTGGAAGATTTCTGTAAGTATAACATTATTAATCAATCATTATTAGTCATTTGTGTGTTTATCAGGGGCGTGCTGGGACCAAAATTCAGCTCTGGGATTTTCCGAACCGGCCCACCTCCCATTCATTTTTAAATGAATGGGAGCATAATTTACTAAACGCATATCATGATGATTTATAAAAGACTTTAAACTAGAGATTGAAAACATAAAGTGTTTATGAACATGTTTACTAAGGTAATAAAATGAACATGTTTACTAAAGGTAATAAAATGAACATGTTTACTAAGGTAATAAAATGAACATGTTTACTAAGGTAATAAAATCCGGCCAAAACCTCATTGACTTCTATTGAGAGTAATTAGTTCTACAGCCAGCACTGCCCTGCAGAAGGTGAAATAGCAACATCTGCTGGGTCATTGATAGGAACTGCATGCTTTAAGAGAACCTGGTGACAGCCCTAGTGACGCAACTCATTGTGAGCTTGTAGATCTGCTATTTTCACACATTGTTGTACAAAGCAGTATATTATAGGGCTATGAGAAAGAAAGAACAACAATGCTACTGTATTGTACTGTACTGTATTTATAACTATTGCCTTATATGAAATGCAAGGTGATAGGATGAAAAAATGAAACATTTTAAGTACTTAATGTCATTAAATATGATAAGAACGAACACAAGGGGTTAATGTCATTAAATATGATAAGAACGAACACAAGGGGTTAATGTCATTAGAACGAACACAAGGGGTTAATGTCATTAAATATGATAAGAACGAACATAAGGGGTTAATGCCATTAGAACGAACACAAGGGGTTAATGTCATTAAATATGATAAGAACGAACATAAGGGGTTAATGCCATTAAATATGATAAGAACAAACACAAGGGGTTAATGCCATTAGAACGAACACAAGGGGTTAATGCCATTAGAACGAACACAAGGGGTTAATGCCATTAGAACGAACACAAGGGGTTAATGTCATTAGAACGAACACAAGGGGTTAATGTTCACAACGTTCACAATGGTGACAAAAAGAGAATTGTAAAACTTTCTCCACAAAGTGTGTATCTTATGAATCAGAATGTATGTTCATATTGTTTATAGAATATGGTTTCTTTCATAGTGAGGTAACGTGGTTGCATGTCCAGAAAAAACAATTTTTGATAAAGATTGTTTTTTTTTTTTCCTTTTTGTTTTTTTGTACAAATACAAAGTGACTGCCCTTTAATGTGTTGACACATTTGTACAGTGAGTGTGTAGATCAGTTTCTCTGTGTTTCTCTGTCTCATCTCTTAATAAAATACTTTCCATTTGGAACAAGAATAAGAATTACAAACTTCTGTCAGACTTGATGCAAAATATCTGGAGTAATCTTTAGTTTAACGGTGAAGTTACAAGCATGATTATTTCTACTGTATCTTACAGTATTTCTACTGTATCTTACAGTATTTATTTTACAGTATTTCTACTGTATAATCTTACAGTGAAATTGAAAAACAGATTTGTATTGTAGATCTGCTAATTGTAATGTATTTTAGACCAAGTAACCCCCCCCCCTCCCTCAGCTGTTCAGTGTGTAGATGAGCTTCAGACTGTCAGTGTGCTGATGAGCTTCAGACTGTCAGTGTGCTGATGAGCTTCAGACTGTCAGTGTGCTGATGAGCTTCAGACTGTCAGTGTGCTGATGAGCTTCAGACTGTCAGTGTGTAGATGAGCTTCAGACTGTCAGTGTGCTGATGAGCTTCAGACTGTCAGTGTGCTGATGAGCTTCAGACTGTCAGTGTGCTGATGAGCTTCAGACTGTCAGTGTGCTGATGAGCTTCAGACTGTCAGTGTGTAGATGAGCTTCAGACTGTCAGTGTGCTGTGAGCTTCAGACTGTCAGTGTGCTGATGAGCTTCAGACTGTCAGTGTGTAGATGAGCTTCAGACTGTCAGTGTGCTGATGAGCTTCAGACTGTCAGTGTGCTGATGAGCTTCAGACTGTCAGTGTGTAGATGAGCTTCAGACTGTCAGTGTGTAGATGAGCTTCAGACTGTCAGTGTGTAGATGAGCTTCAGACTGTCAGTGTGCTGATGAGCTTCAGACTGTCAGTGTGTTGATGAGCTTCAGACTGTCAGTGTGTAGATGAGCTTCAGACTGTCAGTGTGTAGATGAGCTTCAGACTGTCAGTGTGTAGATGAGCTTCAGACTGTCAGTGTGTAGATGAGCTTCAGACTGTCAGTGTGTAGATGAGCTTCAGACTGTCAGTGTGTAGATGAGCTTCAGACTGTCAGTGTGTAGGTGAGCTTCAGACTGTCAGTGTGTAGATGAGCTTCAGACTGTCAGTGTGTAGATGAGCTTCAGACTGTCAGTGTCTTCCAGGGAATTCTGGGTAATAGTTTTGGACCAATCATATCATCATGTGTGAAGTGCAGTGGTGGAAAAAGTACTCAAATGTTTTACTTAAGTAAAAGTATCAATACTGCAATGTAGAAATACTCAGTATAGTAAAAGTCCGGAATTAAAAATGTACTCGAATAAAAGTACAAAGGTATTGGTATCAAAATGTACTTAAATTGCCAAAAGTAGAAAGTACTCATTATGCAGAATGTCCCATTTCACAACTTTTCAAATGTTGGGACAAGTACTGACATTTGGAAATACTCCAGTAAAGTAAATATACCTCAAGTACAGTACTTGAGTAAATGTACTTTACACCACTGGTGAAGTGTCAACCAACCAAACATATCTTCATGTGAAGTGTCACCCACATCATCCCCCCCCCCTCCTTCCCTACATAAATCCCCCTTTTGTTTACCTTTCTTTCTTTTATAGTTTTTTACACCTTTTTAACTCTCTTCCTGATAAAGTAGTTTTTATCTTGTTCTGTAAAGAGACTTTGACTTCCTAGAAAAGAGCTATTATTATTATTATTATTATTATTATTACATTTATAGGTTTTTGTGTTCACCGGCCATAGCGGCTATGGCCGGTGAACAGTCCAAATTTCCAGGCCCCACTCTGCGGCCTGTGGGGGCGTGAAAATTCAGGGGGCGGACTCTACATGTCCTCTGGGCCCCCCTCTGCGCGTGAACACCACTTGTTCGCCCATCGGTCTTACGGATTACCCACACGGATGTTTTTCCCTTTGTTTACGTTTTAGGGTCCTATCTTGCAGTTCAAGCATAATTCCACAGGGTGGGTGGCAGGGTGGCAGAATATGAGCCAAAACTATTAGAAGTGAACTGTGTACACCTCCCACACTGTACTATGGGAAACAGCCTACTATTAGAACTATGAGCTGTGTACATTGTGTACACCTCCAATACAATGCTATGGTAAATGGCGTTTACCATCATGTGACCTCCCGGGACGCTGTTTCTCGCCAATTCCCGCCTAGTCCCGCCTAGTACAGCCTAGTCCAGCCTAGTACAGCCTAGTCCAGCCTAGTCCAGCCTATTATAACCTAGTCCAGCCTAGTCCAGCCTATTACAGCCTAGTCCAGCCTATTACAGCCTAGTCCAGCCTATTACAGCCTAGTCCAGCCTAGTCCAGCCTATTATAGCCTAGTCCAGCCTTTTACAGCCTAGTCCAGCATAGCCCAACCTAGTCCAGCCTATTACAATCTAGTACAGCCTAGTCCAGCCTAGTCCGGCCTAGTCCAGCCTAGTCCAACCTATTACAGGCTGTTCCAGCCTAGTACATCCTAGTACAGCCTATTATAGCCTATTACAGCCTAGTCCAGCCTAGTCCCACCTATTATGGCCTAGTCCAGCCTATTAAAGCCTAGTCCAACCTATTCAAGCCTAGTCCAGCTTAGTCCCGCCTATTAAAGCCTAGTCCAGCCTATTACAGCTTAGTCCAGCCTATTACAGCCTAGTCCAGCCTAGTACAGCCTAGTACAACCTAATAGAGCCTAGTAGAGCCTAGTACAACCTAGTCTTAACTAGTCCAGTCTGTTCCATGCTAGTAGAGCCTATATTGCCCTCCCCATGTCTGTTCCATCAAAAGGCTGGACTAAGCTAGAACTGGGTGTACTAGGCTTTACTGTACTAGACTCTACTGGTCTCTAATAGGCTGTTTTAAGCTCTAGTAGGCTTTGCTAGGCTGTACTGGGCTCTATTAGGCTATAGAAGGCAGTAATTTACTTTGGCCTACAAAGGTACATGCAAAACTATTGCTCGTGCACACACAAGCTATGGCCCGTGTACACAGTGGTTAGTCCCTATGGTCTGAGTATCTACAGGGCTGACAAGGGACTAGTAAAGCCTAATAAAGAGTATTAGAGTCTGGTACAGCCTAGTACAACCTAGTCTAGCCTAGTCCAGCCTGTTCCATGCTAGTATAGCCTATACCACCCTCCCCTAGTCTGTTCTCCCAAAAGGCTGGACTAGTCTTGGATGTACTAGGCTGTACTGTACTGTACTAGACTCTACTGGTCTCTAATAGGCTGTTTTAAGCTCTAGTAGGCTTTGCTAGGCTTTACTGGGCTCTATTAGGCTATAGAAGCCAGTACTTTACTTTGGCCTACAAAGGCTCTTGCAAAACTATTGCTCGTGAACACACAAGCTATGGCCCGTGTACACAGTGTTTAGTCCCTATGGTCTGAGTATCTAAAGGGCTGACAAGGGACTAGTAAAGCCTAATAGAGAGTATTAGAGTCTGGTACAGCCTAGTACACTCTAGTCTAGCCTAGTCCAGCCTGTTCCATGCTAGTATAGCCTATACCAACCTCCACTACTCTGTTCTCCCAACAGGCTGGACTATACTAGTCTTGGGTGCACTAGGCTGTACTGTACTGTACTGTACTAGACTCTACTGGTCTCTAATAGGCTGTTTTAAGCTCTAGTAGGCTTTGCTAGGCTTTACTGGGCTCTATTAGGCTATAGAAGCCAGTACTTTACTTTGGCCTACAAAGGCTCTTGCAAAACTATTGCTTGTGAACACACAAGCTATGGCCCGTGTACACAGTGTTTAGTCCCTATGGTCTGAGTATCTAAAGGGCTGACAAGGGA
Source organism: Gymnoscopelus braueri (assembly GCF_963280865.1). Classification (NCBI taxonomy): domain Eukaryota; kingdom Metazoa; phylum Chordata; class Actinopteri; order Myctophiformes; family Myctophidae; genus Gymnoscopelus; species Gymnoscopelus braueri. Next base: position 54,766,883 of record NC_137614.1, read on the forward strand.
CTAGTAAAGCCTAATAGAGAGTATTAGAGTCTGGTACAGCCTAGTACACTGTAGTCTAGCCTAGTCCAGCCTGTTCCATGCTAGTATAGCCTATACCAACCTCCACTACTCTGTTCTCCCAACAGGCTGGACTATATTAGTCTTGGGTGCACTAGGCTGTACTGTACTGTACTGTACTAGACTCTACTGGTCTCTAATAGGCTGTTTTAAGCTCTAGTAGGCTTTGCTAGGCTTTACTGGGCTCTATTAGGCTATAGAAGCCAGTACTTTACTTTGGCCTACAAAGGCTCTTGCAAAACTATTGCTCGTGAACACACAAGCTATGGCCCGTGTACACAGTGTTTAGTCCCTATGGTCTGAGTATCTAAAGGGCTGACAAGGGACTAGTAAAGCCTAATAGAGAGTATTAGAGTCTGGTACAGCCTAGTACACTCTAGTCTAGCCTAGTCCAGCCTGTTCCATGCTAGTATAGCCTATACCAACCTCCACTACTCTGTTCTCCCAACAGGCTGGACTATACTAGTCTTGGGTGCACTAGGCTGTACTGTACTGTACTGTGCTAGACTCTACTGGTCTCTAATAGGCTGTTTTAAGCTCTAGTAGGCTTTGCTAGGCTTTACTGGGCTCTATTAGGCTATAGAAGCCAGTACTTTACTTTGGCCTACAAAGGCTCTTGCAAAACTATTGCTCGTGAACACACAAGCTATGGCCCGTGTACGCAGTGTTTAGTCCCTATGGTCTGAGTATCTAAAGGGCTGACAAGGGACTAGTAAAGCCTAATAGAGAGTATTAGAGTCTGGTACAGCCTAGTACACTCTAGTCTAGCCTAGTCCAGCCTGTTCCATGCTAGTATAGCCTATACCAACCTCCACTACTCTGTTCTCCCAACAGGCTGGACTATACTAGTCTTGGGTGCACTAGGCTGTACTGTACTGTACTGTACTAGACTCTACTGGTCTCTAATAGGCTGTTTTAAGCTCTAGTAGGCTTTGCTAGGCTTTACTGGGCTCTATTAGGCTATAGAAGCCAGGACTTTACTTTGGCCTACAAAGGCTCTTGCAAAACTATTGCTCGTGAACACACAAGCTATGGCCCGTGTACACAGTGTTTAGTCCCTATGGTCTGAGTATCTAAAGGGCTGACAAGGGACTAGTAAAGCCTAATAGAGAGTATTAGAGTCTGGTAGAGCCTAGTACACTCTAGTCTAGCCTAGTCCAGCCTGTTCCATGCTGGTATAGCCTATACCAACCTCCACTACTCTGTTCTCCCAACAGGCTGGACTATACTAGTCTTGGGTGCACTAGGCTGTACTGTACTGTACTGTACTGTACTAGACTCTACTGGTCTCTAATAGGCTGTTTTAAGCTCTAGTAGGCTTTGCTAGGCTTTACTGGGCTCTATTAGGCTATAGAAGCCAGTACTTTACTTTGGCCTACAAAGGCTCTTGCAAAACTATTGCTCGTGAACACACAAGCTATGGCCCGTGTACGCAGTGTTTAGTCCCTATGGTCTGAGTATCTAAAGGGCTGACAAGGGACTAGTAAAGCCTAATAGAGAGTATTAGAGTCTGGTACAGCCTAGTACACTCTAGTCTAGCCTAGTCCAGCCTGTTCCATGCTAGTATAGCCTATACCAACCTCCACTACTCTGTTCTCCCAACAGGCTGGACTATACTAGTCTTGGGTGCACTAGGCTGTACTGTACTGTACTGTACTGTACTAGACTCTACTGGTCTCTAATAGGCTGTTTTAAGCTCTAGTAGGCTTTGCTAGGCTTTACTGGGCTCTATTAGGCTATAGAAGCCAGTACTTTACTTTGGCCTACAAAGGCTCTTGCAAAACTATTGCTCGTGAACACACAAGCTATGGCCCGTGTACACAGTGTTTAGTCCCTATGGTCTGAGTATCTAAAGGGCTGACAAGGGACTAGTAAAGCCTAATAGAGAGTATTAGAGTCTGGTACAGCCTAGTACACTCTAGTCTAGCCTAGTCCAGCCTGTTCCATGCTAGTATAGCCTATACCAACCTCCACTACTCTGTTCTCCCAACAGGCTGGACTATACTAGTCTTGGGTGCACTAGGCTGTACTGTACTGTACTGTACTAGACTCTACTGGTCTCTAATAGGCTGTTTTAAGCTCTAGTAGGCTTTGCTAGGCTTTACTGGGCTCTATTAGGCTATAGAAGCCAGTACTTTACTTTGGCCTACATAGGCTCTTGCAAAACTATTGCTCGTGAACACACAAGCTATGGCCCGTGTACACAGTGTTTAGTCCCTATGGTCTGAGTATCTAAAGGGCTGACAAGGGACTAGTAAAGCCTAATAGAGAGTATTAGAGTCTGGTACAGCCTAGTACACTCTAGTCTAGCCTAGTCCAGCCTGTTCCATGCTAGTATAGCCTATACCAACCTCCACTACTCTGTTCTCCCAACAGGCTGGACTATACTAGTCTTGGGTGCACTAGGCTGTACTGTACTGTACTGTACTAGACTCTACTGGTCTCTAATAGGCTGTTTCAAGCTCTAGTAGGCTTTGCTAGGCTTTACTGGGCTCTATTAGGCTATAGAAGCCAGTACTTTACTTTGGCCTACAAAGGCTCTTGCAAAACTATTGCTCGTGAACACACAAGCTATGGCCCGTGTACACAGTGTTTAGTCCCTATGGTCTGAGTATCTAAAGGGCTGACAAGGGACTAGTAAAGCCTAATAGAGAGTATTAGAGTCTGGTACAGCCTAGTACACTCTAGTCTAGCCTAGTCCAGCCTGTTCCATGCTAGTATAGCCTATACCAACCTCCACTACTCTGTTCTCCCAACAGGCTGGACTATACTAGTCTTGGGTGCACTAGGCTGTACTGTACTGTACTGTACTGTACTAGACTCTACTGGTCTCTAATAGGCTGTTTTAAGCTCTAGTAGGCTTTGCTAGGCTTTACTGGGCTCTATTAGGCTATAGAAGCCAGTACTTTACTTTGGCCTACAAAGGCTCTTGCAAAACTATTGCTCGTGAACACACAAGCTATGGCCCGTGTACACAGTGTTTAGTCCCTATGGTCTGAGTATCTAAAGGGCTGACAAGGGACTAGTAAAGCCTAATAGAGAGTATTAGAGTCTGGTACAGCCTAGTACACTCTAGTCTAGCCTAGTCCAGCCTGTTCCATGCTAGTATAGCCTATACCAACCTCCACTACTCTGTTCTCCCAACAGGCTGGACTATACTAGTCTTGGGTGCACTAGGCTGTACTGTACTGTACTGTACTAGACTCTACTGGTCTCTAATAGGCTGTTTTAAGCTCTAGTAGGCTTTGCTAGGCTTTACTGGGCTCTATTAGGCTATAGAAGCCAGTACTTTACTTTGGCCTACAAAGGCTCTTGCAAAACTATTGCTCGTGAACACACAAGCTATGGCCCGTGTACACAGTGTTTAGTCCCTATGGTCTGAGTATCTAAAGGGCTGACAAGGGACTAGTAAAGCCTAATAGAGAGTATTAGAGTCTGGTACAGCCTAGTACACTCTAGTCTAGCCTAGTCCAGCCTGTTCCATGCTAGTATAGCCTATACCAACCTCCACTACTCTGTTCTCCCAACAGGCTGGACTATACTAGTCTTGGGTGCACTAGGCTGTACTGTACTGTACTGTACTAGACTCTACTGGTCTCTAATAGGCTGTTTTAAGCTCTAGTAGGCTTTGCTAGGCTTTACTGGGCTCTATTAGGCTATAGAAGCCAGTACTTTACTTTGGCCTACAAAGGCTCTTGCAAAACTATTGCTCGTGAACACACAAGCTATGGCCCATGTACACAGTGTTTAGTCCCTATGGTCTGAGTATCTAAAGGGCTGACAAGGGACTAGTAAAGCCTAATAGAGAGTATTAGAGTCTGGTACAGCCTAGTACACTCTAGTCTAGCCTAGTCCAGCCTGTTCCATGCTAGTATAGCCTATACCAACCTCCACTACTCTGTTCTCCCAACAGGCTGGACTATACTAGTCTTGGGTGCACTAGGCTGTACTGTACTGTACTGTATTAGACTCTACTGGTCTCTAATAGGCTGTTTTAAGCTCTAGTAGGCTTTGCTAGGCTTTACTGGGCTCTATTAGGCTATAGAAGGCAGTACTTTACTTTGGCCTACAAAGGCTCTTGCAAAACTATTGCTCGTGAACACACAAGCTATGGCCCGTGTACACAGTGGTTAGTCCCTATGGTCTGAGTATCTAAAGGGCTGACAAGGGACTAGTAAAGCCTAATAGAGAGTATTAGAGTCTGGTACAGCCTAGTACACTCTAGTCTAGCCTAGTCCAGCCTGTTCCATGCTAGTATAGCCTATACCAACCTCCCCTACTCTGTTCTCCCAACAGGCTGGACTATACTAGTCTTGGGTGCACTAGGCTGTACTCTACTGTACTGTACTAGACTCTACTGGTCTCTAATAGGCTGTTTTAAGCTCTAGTAGGCTTTGCTAGGCTTTACTGGGCTCTATTAGGCTATAGAAGCCAGTACTTTACTTTGGCCTACAAAGGCTCTTGCAAAACTATTGCTCGTGAACACACAAGCTATGGCCCGTGTACACAGTGTTTAGTCCCTATGGTCTGAGTATCTAAAGGGCTGACAAGGGACTAGTAAAGCCTAATAGAGAGTATTAGAGTCTGGTACAGCCTAGTACACTCTAGTCTAGCCTAGTCCAGCCTGTTCCATGCTAGTATAGCCTATACCAACCTCCCCTACTCTGTTCTCCCAACAGGCTGGACTATACTAGTCTTGGGTGCACTAGGCTGTACTGTACTGTACTGTACTAGACTCTACTGGTCTCTAATAGGCTGTTTTAAGCTCTAGTAGGCTTTGCTAGGCTTTACTGGGCTCTATTAGGCTATAGAAGCCAGTACTTTACTTTGGCCTACAAAGGCTCTTGCAAAACTATTGCTCGTGAACACACAAGCTATGGCCCGTGTACACAGTGTTTAGTCCCTATGGTCTGAGTATCTAAAGGGCTGACAAGGGACTAGTAAAGCCTAATAGACAGTATTAGAGTCTGGTACAGCCTAGTACACTCTAGTCTAGCCTAGTCCAGCCTGTTCCATGCTAGTATAGCCTATACCAACCTCCACTACTCTGTTCTCCCAACAGGCTGGACTATACTAGTCTTGGGTGCACTAGGCTGTACTGTACTGTACTAGACTCTACTGGTCTCTAATAGGCTGTTTTAAGCTCTAGTAGGCTTTGCTAGGCTTTACTGGGCTCTATTAGGCTATAGAAGCCAGTACTTTACTTTGGCCTACAAAGGCTCTTGCAAAACTATTGCTCGTGAACACACAAGCTATGGCCCGTGTACACAGTGTTTAGTCCCTATGGTCTGAGTATCTAAAGGGCTGACAAGGGACTAGTAAAGCCTAATAGAGAGTATTAGAGTCTGGTACAGCCTAGTACACTCTAGTCTAGCCTAGTCCAGCCTGTTCCATGCTAGTATAGCCTATACCAACCTCCACTACTCTGTTCTCCCAACAGGCTGGACTATACTAGTCTTGGGTGCACTAGGCTGTACTGTACTGTACTGTACTAGACTCTACTGGTCTCTAATAGGCTGTTTTAAGCTCTAGTAGGCTTTGCTAGGCTTTACTGGGCTCTATTAGGCTATAGAAGCCAGTACTTTACTTTGGCCTACAAAGGCTCTTGCAAAACTATTGCTCGTGAACACACAAGCTATGGCCCGTGAACACAGTGTTTAGTCCCTATGGTCTGAGTATCTAAAGGGCTGACAAGGGACTAGTAAAGCCTAATAGAGAATATTAGAGTCTGGTACAGCCTAGTACACTCTAGTCTAGCCTAGTCCAGCCTGTTCCATGCTAGTTTAGCCTATACCAACCTCCACTACTCTGTTCTCCCAACAGGCTGGACTATACTAGTCTTGGGTGCACTAGGCTGTACTGTACTGTACTGTACTAGACTCTACTGGTCTCTAATAGGCTGTTTTAAGCTCTAGTAGGCTTTGCTAGGCTTTACTGGGCTCTATTAGGCTATAGAAGCCAGTACTTTACTTTGGCCTACAAAGGCTCTTGCAAAACTATTGCTCGTGAACACACAAGCTATGGCCCATGTACACAGTGTTTAGTCCCTATGGTCTGAGTATCTAAAGGGCTGACAAGGGACTAGTAAAGCCTAATAGAGAGTATTAGAGTCTGGTACAGCCTAGTACACTCTAGTCTAGCCTAGTCCAGCCTGTTCCATGCTAGTATAGCCTATACCAACCTCCACTACTCTGTTCTCCCAACAGGCTGGACTATACTAGTCTTGGGTGCACTAGGCTGTACTGTACTGTACTGTACTAGACTCTACTGGTCTCTAATAGGCTGTTTTAAGCTCTAGTAGGCTTTGCTAGGCTTTACTGGGCTCTATTAGGCTATAGAAGCCAGTACTTTACTTTGGCCTACAAAGGCTCTTGCAAAACTATTGCTCGTGAACACACAAGCTATGGCCCGTGAACACAGTGTTTAGTCCCTATGGTCTGAGTATCTAAAGGGCTGACAAGGGACTAGTAAAGCCTAATAGAGAATATTAGAGTCTGGTACAGCCTAGTACACTCTAGTCTAGCCTAGTCCAGCCTGTTCCATGCTAGTATAGCCTATACCAACCTCCACTACTCTGTTCTCCCAACAGGCTGGACTATACTAGTCTTGGGTGCACTAGGCTGTACTGTACTGTACTGTACTAGACTCTACTGGTCTCTAATAGGCTGTTTTAAGCTCTAGTAGGCTTTGCTAGGCTTTACTGGGCTCTATTAGGCTATAGAAGCCAGTACTTTACTTTGGCCTACAAAGGCTCTTGCAAAACTATTGCTCGTGAACACACAAGCTATGGCCCATGTACACAGTGTTTAGTCCCTATGGTCTGAGTATCTAAAGGGCTGACAAGGGACTAGTAAAGCCTAATAGAGAGTATTAGAGTCTGGTACAGCCTAGTACACTCTAGTCTAGCCTAGTCCAGCCTGTTCCATGCTAGTATAGCCTATACCAACCTCCACTACTCTGTTCTCCCAACAGGCTGGACTATACTAGTCTTGGGTGCACTAGGCTGTACTGTACTGTACTGTACTAGACTCTACTGGTCTCTAATAGGCTGTTTTAAGCTCTAGTAGGCTTTGCTAGGCTTTACTGGGCTCTATTAGGCTATAGAAGCCAGTACTTTACTTTGGCCTACAAAGGCTCTTGCAAAACTATTGCTTGTGAACACACAAGCTATGGCCCGTGTACACAGTGTTTAGTCCCTATGGTCTGAGTATCTAAAGGGCTGACAAGGGACTAGTAAAGCCTAATAGAGAGTATTAGAGTCTGGTACAGCCTAGTACACTGTAGTCTAGCCTAGTCCAGCCTGTTCCATGCTAGTATAGCCTATACCAACCTCCACTACTCTGTTCTCCCAACAGGCTGGACTATATTAGTCTTGGGTGCACTAGGCTGTACTGTACTGTACTGTACTAGACTCTACTGGTCTCTAATAGGCTGTTTTAAGCTCTAGTAGGCTTTGCTAGGCTTTACTGGGCTCTATTAGGCTATAGAAGCCAGTACTTTACTTTGGCCTACAAAGGCTCTTGCAAAACTATTGCTCGTGAACACACAAGCTATGGCCCGTGTACACAGTGTTTAGTCCCTATGGTCTGAGTATCTAAAGGGCTGACAAGGGACTAGTAAAGCCTAATAGAGAGTATTAGAGTCTGGTACAGCCTAGTACACTCTAGTCTAGCCTAGTCCAGCCTGTTCCATGCTAGTATAGCCTATACCAACCTCCACTACTCTGTTCTCCCAACAGGCTGGACTATACTAGTCTTGGGTGCACTAGGCTGTACTGTACTGTACTGTACTAGACTCTACTGGTCTCTAATAGGCTGTTTTAAGCTCTAGTAGGCTTTGCTAGGCTTTACTGGGCTCTATTAGGCTATAGAAGCCAGTACTTTACTTTGACCTACAAAGGCTCTTGCAAAACTATTGCTCGTGAACACACAAGCTATGGCCCGTGTACGCAGTGTTTAGTCCCTATGGTCTGAGTATCTAAAGGGCTGACAAGGGACTAGTAAAGCCTAATAGAGAGTATTAGAGTCTGGTACAGCCTAGTACACTCTAGTCTAGCCTAGTCCAGCCTGTTCCATGCTAGTATAGCCTATACCAACCTCCACTACTCTGTTCTCCCAACAGGCTGGACTATACTAGTCTTGGGTGCACTAGGCTGTACTGTACTGTACTGTACTAGACTCTACTGGTCTCTAATAGGCTGTTTTAAGCTCTAGTAGGCTTTGCTAGGCTTTACTGGGCTCTATTAGGCTATAGAAGCCAGTACTTTACTTTGGCCTACAAAGGCTCTTGCAAAACTATTGCTCGTGAACACACAAGCTATGGCCCATGTACACAGTGTTTAGTCCCTATGGTCTGAGTATCTAAAGGGCTGACAAGGGACTAGTAAAGCCTAATAGAGAGTATTAGAGTCTGGTACAGCCTAGTACACTCTAGTCTAGCCTAGTCCAGCCTGTTCCATGCTAGTATAGCCTATACCAACCTCCACTACTCTGTTCTCCCAACAGGCTGGACTATACTAGTCTTGGGTGCACTAGGCTGTACTGTACTGTACTGTACTAGACTCTACTGGTCTCTAATAGGCTGTTTTAAGCTCTAGTAGGCTTTGCTAGGCTTTACTGGGCTCTATTAGGCTATAGAAGCCAGTACTTTACTTTGGCCTACAAAGGCTCTTGCAAAACTATTGCTTGTGAACACACAAGCTATGGCCCGTGTACACAGTGTTTAGTCCCTATGGTCTGAGTATCTAAAGGGCTGACAAGGGACTAGTAAAGCCTAATAGAGAGTATTAGAGTCTGGTACAGCCTAGTACACTGTAGTCTAGCCTAGTCCAGCCTGTTCCATGCTAGTATAGCCTATACCAACCTCCACTACTCTGTTCTCCCAACAGGCTGGACTATATTAGTCTTGGGTGCACTAGGCTGTACTGTACTGTACTGTACTAGACTCTACTGGTCTCTAATAGGCTGTTTTAAGCTCTAGTAGGCTTTGCTAGGCTTTACTGGGCTCTATTAGGCTATAGAAGCCAGTACTTTACTTTGGCCTACAAAGGCTCTTGCAAAACTATTGCTCGTGAACACACAAGCTATGGCCCGTGTACACAGTGTTTAGTCCCTATGGTCTGAGTATCTAAAGGGCTGACAAGGGACTAGTAAAGCCTAATAGAGAGTATTAGAGTCTGGTACAGCCTAGTACACTCTAGTCTAGCCTAGTCCAGCCTGTTCCATGCTAGTATAGCCTATACCAACCTCCACTACTCTGTTCTCCCAACAGGCTGGACTATACTAGTCTTGGGTGCACTAGGCTGTACTGTACTGTACTGTACTAGACTCTACTGGTCTCTAATAGGCTGTTTTAAGCTCTAGTAGGCTTTGCTAGGCTTTACTGGGCTCTATTAGGCTATAGAAGCCAGTACTTTACTTTGACCTACAAAGGCTCTTGCAAAACTATTGCTCGTGAACACACAAGCTATGGCCCGTGTACGCAGTGTTTAGTCCCTATGGTCTGAGTATCTAAAGGGCTGACAAGGGACTAGTAAAGCCTAATAGAGAGTATTAGAGTCTGGTACAGCCTAGTACACTCTAGTCTAGCCTAGTCCAGCCTGTTCCATGCTAGTATAGCCTATACCAACCTCCACTACTCTGTTCTCCCAACAGGCTGGACTATACTAGTCTTGGGTGCACTAGGCTGTACTGTACTGTACTGTACTGTACTGTACTGTACTGTACTGTACTGTACTGTACTGTACTGTACTGTACTGTACTGTACTGTACTGTACTAGACTCTACTGGTCTCTAATAGGCTGTTTTAAGCTCTAGTAGGCTTTGCTAGGCTTTACTGGGCTCTATTAGGCTATAGAAGCCAGGACTTTACTTTGGCCTACAAAGGCTCTTGCAAAACTATTGCTCGTGAACACACAAGCTATGGCCCGTGTACACAGTGTTTAGTCCCTATGGTCTGAGTATCTAAAGGGCTGACAAGGGACTAGTAAAGCCTAATAGAGAGTATTAGAGTCTGGTAGAGCCTAGTACACTCTAGTCTAGCCTAGTCCAGCCTGTTCCATGCTGGTATAGCCTATACCAACCTCCACTACTCTGTTCTCCCAACAGGCTGGACTATACTAGTCTTGGGTGCACTAGGCTGTACTGTACTGTACTGTACTGTACTAGACTCTACTGGTCTCTAATAGGCTGTTTTAAGCTCTAGTAGGCTTTGCTAGGCTTTACTGGGCTCTATTAGGCTATAGAAGCCAGTACTTTACTTTGGCCTACAAAGGCTCTTGCAAAACTATTGCTCGTGAACACACAAGCTATGGCCCGTGTACGCAGTGTTTAGTCCCTATGGTCTGAGTATCTAAAGGGCTGACAAGGGACTAGTAAAGCCTAATAGAGAGTATTAGAGTCTGGTACAGCCTAGTACACTCTAGTCTAGCCTAGTCCAGCCTGTTCCATGCTAGTATAGCCTATACCAACCTCCACTACTCTGTTCTCCCAACAGGCTGGACTATACTAGTCTTGGGTGCACTAGGCTGTACTGTACTGTACTGTACTGTACTGTACTAGACTCTACTGGTCTCTAATAGGCTGTTTTAAGCTCTAGTAGGCTTTGCTAGGCTTTACTGGGCTCTATTAGGCTATAGAAGCCAGTACTTTACTTTGGCCTACAAAGGCTCTTGCAAAACTATTGCTCGTGAACACACAAGCTATGGCCCGTGTACACAGTGTTTAGTCCCTATGGTCTGAGTATCTAAAGGGCTGACAAGGGACTAGTAAAGCCTAATAGAGAGTATTAGAGTCTGGTACAGCCTAGTACACTCTAGTCTAGCCTAGTCCAGCCTGTTCCATGCTAGTATTGCCTATACCAACCTCCACTACTCTGTTCTCCCAACAGGCTGGACTATACTAGTCTTGGGTGCACTAGGCTGTACTGTACTGTACTGTACTGTACTGTACTGTACTGTACTAGACTCTACTGGTCTCTAATAGGCTGTTTTAAGCTCTAGTAGGCTTTGCTAGGCTTTACTGGGCTCTATTAGGCTATAGAAGCCAGTACTTTACTTTGGCCTACAAAGGCTCTTGCAAAACTATTGCTCGTGAACACACAAGCTATGGCCCGTGTACACAGTGTTTAGTCCCTATGGTCTGAGTATCTAAAGGGCTGACAAGGGACTAGTAAAGCCTAATAGAGAGTATTAGAGTCTGGTACAGCCTAGTACACTCTAGTCTAGCCTAGTCCAGCCTGTTCCATGCTAGTATTGCCTATACCAACCTCCACTACTCTGTTCTCCCAACAGGCTGGACTATACTAGTCTTGGGTGCACTAGGCTGTACTGTACTGTACTGTACTGTACTAGACTCTACTGGTCTCTAATAGGCTGTTTTAAGCTCTAATAGGCTTTGCTAGGCTTTACTGGGCTCTATTAGGCTATAGAAGCCAGTACTTTACTTTGGCCTACAAAGGCTCTTGCAAAACTATTGCTCGTGAACACACAAGCTATGGCCCGTGTACACAGTGTTTAGTCCCTATGGTCTGAGTATCTAAAGGGCTGACAAGGGACTAGTAAAGCCTAATAGAGAGTATTAGAGTCTGGTACAGCCTAGTACACTCTAGTCTAGCCTAGTCCAGCCTGTTCCATGCTAGGATAGCCTATACCAACCTCCACTACTCTGTTCTCCCAACAGGCTGGACTATACTAGTCTTGGGTGCACTAGGCTGTACTGTACTGTACTGTACTAGACTCTACTGGTCTCTAATAGGCTGTTTTAAGCTCTAGTAGGCTTTGCTAGGCTTTACTGGGCTCTATTAGGCTATAGAAGCCAGTACTTTACTTTGGCCTACAAAGGCTCTTGCAAAACTATTGCTCGTGAACACACAAGCTATGGCCCGTGTACACAGTGTTTAGTCCCTATGGTCTGAGTATCTAAAGGGCTGACAAGGGACTAGTAAAGCCTAATAGAGAGTATTAGAGTCTGGTACAGCCTAGTACACTCTAGTCTAGCCTAGTCCAGCCTGTTCCATGCTAGTATTGCCTATACCAACCTCCACTACTCTGTTCTCCCAACAGGCTGGACTATACTAGTCTTGGGTGCACTAGGCTGTACTGTACTGTACTGTACTGTACTAGACTCTACTGGTCTCTAATAGGCTGTTTTAAGCTCTAATAGGCTTTGCTAGGCTTTACTGGGCTCTATTAGGCTATAGAAGCCAGTACTTTACTTTGGCCTACAAAGGCTCTTGCAAAACTATTGCTCGTGAACACACAAGCTATGGCCCGTGTACACAGTGTTTAGTCCCTATGGTCTGAGTATCTAAAGGGCTGACAAGGGACTAGTAAAGCCTAATAGAGAGTATTAGAGTCTGGTACAGCCTAGTACACTCTAGTCTAGCCTAGTCCAGCCTGTTCCATGCTAGGATAGCCTATACCAACCTCCACTACTCTGTTCTCCCAACAGGCTGGACTATACTAGTCTTGGGTGCACTAGGCTGTACTGTACTGTACTGTACTGTACTAGACTCTACTGGTCTCTAATAGGCTGTTTTAAGCTCTAGTAGGCTTTGCTAGGCTTTACTGGGCTCTATTAGGCTATAGAAGCCAGTACTTTACTTTGGCCTACAAAGGCTCTTGCAAAACTATTGCTCGTGAACACACAAGCTATGGCCCGTGTACACAGTGTTTAGTCCCTATGGTCTGAGTATCTAAAGGGCTGACAAGGGACTAGTAAAGCCTAATAGAGAGTATTAGAGTCTGGTACAGCCTAGTACACTCTAGTCTAGCCTAGTCCAGCCTGTTCCATGCTAGTATAGCCTATACCAACCTCCACTACTCTGTTCTCCCAACAGGCTGGACTATACTAGTCTTGGGTGCACTAGGCTGTACTGTACTGTACTGTACTGTACTAGACTCTACTGGTCTCTAATAGGCTGTTTTAAGCTCTAGTAGGCTTTGCTAGGCTTTACTGGGCTCTATTAGGCTATAGAAGCCAGTACTTTACTTTGGCCTACAAAGGCTCTTGCAAAACTATTGCTCGTGAACACACAAGCTATGGCCCGTGTACACAGTGTTTAGTCCCTATGGTCTGAGTATCTAAAGGGCTGACAAGGGACTAGTAAAGCCTAATAGAGAGTATTAGAGTCTGGTACAGCCTAGTACACTCTAGTCTAGCCTAGTCCAGCCTGTTCCATGCTAGTATAGCCTATACCAACCTCCACTACTCTGTTCTCCCAACAGGCTGGACTATACTAGTCTTGGGTGCACTAGGCTGTACTGTACTGTACTGTACTAGACTCTACTGGTCTCTAATAGGCTGTTTTAAGCTCTAGTAGGCTTTGCTAGGCTTTACTGGGCTCTATTAGGCTATAGAAGCCAGTACTTTACTTTGGCCTACAAAGGCTCTTGCAAAACTATTGCTCGTGAACACACAAGCTATGGCCCGTGTACACAGTGTTTAGTCCCTATGGTCTGAGTATCTAAAGGGCTGACAAGGGACTAGTAAAGCCTAATAGAGAGTATTAGAGTCTGGTACAGCCTAGTACACTCTAGTCTAGCCTAGTCCAGCCTGTTCCATGCTAGTATAGCCTATACCAACCTCCACTACTCTGTTCTCCCAACAGGCTGGACTATACTAGTCTTGGGTGCACTAGGCTGTACTGTACTGTACTGTACTAGACTCTACTGGTCTCTAATAGGCTGTTTTAAGCTCTAGTAGGCTTTGCTAGGCTTTACTGGGCTCTATTAGGCTATAGAAGCCAGTACTTTACTTTGGCCTACAAAGGCTCTTGCAAAACTATTGCTCGTGAACACACAAGCTATGGCCCATGTACACAGTGTTTAGTCCCTATGGTCTGAGTATCTAAAGGGCTGACAAGGGACTAGTAAAGCCTAATAGAGAGTATTAGAGTCTGGTACAGCCTAGTACACTCTAGTCTAGCCTAGTCCAGCCTGTTCCATGCTAGTATAGCCTATACCAACCTCCACTACTCTGTTCTCCCAACAGGCTGGACTATACTAGTCTTGGGTGCACTAGGCTGTACTGTACTGTACTGTACTAGACTCTACTGGTCTCTAATAGGCTGTTTTAAGCTCTAGTAGGCTTTGCTAGGCTTTACTGGGCTCTATTAGGCTATAGAAGGCAGTACTTTACTTTGGCCTACAAAGGCTCTTGCAAAACTATTGCTCGTGAACACACAAGCTATGGCCCGTGTACACAGTGGTTAGTCCCTATGGTCTGAGTATCTAAAGGGCTGACAAGGGACTAGTAAAGCCTAATAGAGAGTATTAGAGTCTGGTACAGCCTAGTACACTCTAGTCTAGCCTAGTCCAGCCTGTTCCATGCTAGTATAGCCTATACCAACCTCCCCTACTCTGTTCTCCCAACAGGCTGGACTATACTAGTCTTGGGTGCACTAGGCTGTACTCTACTGTACTGTACTAGACTCTACTGGTCTCTAATAGGCTGTTTTAAGCTCTAGTAGGCTTTGCTAGGCTTTACTGGGCTCTATTAGGCTATAGAAGCCAGTACTTTACTTTGGCCTACAAAGGCTCTTGCAAAACTATTGCTCGTGAACACACAAGCTATGGCCCGTGTACACAGTGTTTAGTCCCTATGGTCTGAGTATCTAAAGGGCTGACAAGGGACTAGTAAAGCCTAATAGAGAGTATTAGAGTCTGGTACAGCCTAGTACACTCTAGTCTAGCCTAGTCCAGCCTGTTCCATGCTAGTATAGCCTATACCAACCTCCCCTACTCTGTTCTCCCAACAGGCTGGACTATACTAGTCTTGGGTGCACTAGGCTGTACTGTACTGTACTGTACTAGACTCTACTGGTCTCTAATAGGCTGTTTTAAGCTCTAGTAGGCTTTGCTAGGCTTTACTGGGCTCTATTAGGCTATAGAAGCCAGTACTTTACTTTGGCCTACAAAGGCTCTTGCAAAACTATTGCTCGTGAACACACAAGCTATGGCCCGTGTACACAGTGTTTAGTCCCTATGGTCTGAGTATCTAAAGGGCTGACAAGGGACTAGTAAAGCCTAATAGACAGTATTAGAGTCTGGTACAGCCTAGTACACTCTAGTCTAGCCTAGTCCAGCCTGTTCCATGCTAGTATAGCCTATACCAACCTCCACTACTCTGTTCTCCCAACAGGCTGGACTATACTAGTCTTGGGTGCACTAGGCTGTACTGTACTGTACTAGACTCTACTGGTCTCTAATAGGCTGTTTTAAGCTCTAGTAGGCTTTGCTAGGCTTTACTGGGCTCTATTAGGCTATAGAAGCCAGTACTTTACTTTGGCCTACAAAGGCTCTTGCAAAACTATTGCTCGTGAACACACAAGCTATGGCCCGTGTACACAGTGTTTAGTCCCTATGGTCTGAGTATCTAAAGGGCTGACAAGGGACTAGTAAAGCCTAATAGAGAGTATTAGAGTCTGGTACAGCCTAGTACACTCTAGTCTAGCCTAGTCCAGCCTGTTCCATGCTAGTATAGCCTATACCAACCTCCACTACTCTGTTCTCCCAACAGGCTGGACTATACTAGTCTTGGGTGCACTAGGCTGTACTGTACTGTACTGTACTAGACTCTACTGGTCTCTAATAGGCTGTTTTAAGCTCTAGTAGGCTTTGCTAGGCTTTACTGGGCTCTATTAGGCTATAGAAGCCAGTACTTTACTTTGGCCTACAAAGGCTCTTGCAAAACTATTGCTCGTGAACACACAAGCTATGGCCCGTGTACACAGTGTTTAGTCCCTATGGTCTGAGTATCTAAAGGGCTGACAAGGGACTAGTAAAGCCTAATAGACAGTATTAGAGTCTGGTACAGCCTAGTACACTCTAGTCTAGCCTAGTCCAGCATGTTCCATGCTAGTATAGCCTATACCAACCTCCACTACTCTGTTCTCCCAACAGGCTGGACTATACTAGTCTTGGGTGCACTAGGCTGTACTGTACTGTACTAGACTCTACTGGTCTCTAATAGGCTGTTTTAAGCTCTAGTAGGCTTTGCTAGGCTTTACTGGGCTCTATTAGGCTATAGAAGCCAGTACTTTACTTTGGCCTACAAAGGCTCTTGCAAAACTATTGCTCGTGAACACACAAGCTATGGCCCGTGTACACAGTGTTTAGTCCCTATGGTCTGAGTATCTAAAGGGCTGACAAGGGACTAGTAAAGCCTAATAGAGAGTATTAGAGTCTGGTACAGCCTAGTACACTCTAGTCTAGCCTAGTCCAGCCTGTTCCATGCTAGTATAGCCTATACCAACCTCCACTACTCTGTTCTCCCAACAGGCTGGACTATACTAGTCTTGGGTGCACTAGGCTGTACTGTACTGTACTGTACTAGACTCTACTGGTCTCTAATAGGCTGTTTTAAGCTCTAGTAGGCTTTGCTAGGCTTTACTGGGCTCTATTAGGCTATAGAAGCCAGTACTTTACTTTGGCCTACAAAGGCTCTTGCAAAACTATTGCTCGTGAACACACAAGCTATGGCCCGTGAACACAGTGTTTAGTCCCTATGGTCTGAGTATCTAAAGGGCTGACAAGGGACTAGTAAAGCCTAATAGAGAATATTAGAGTCTGGTACAGCCTAGTACACTCTAGTCTAGCCTAGTCCAGCCTGTTCCATGCTAGTATAGCCTATACCAACCTCCACTACTCTGTTCTCCCAACAGGCTGGACTATACTAGTCTTGGGTGCACTAGGCTGTACTGTACTGTACTGTACTAGACTCTACTGGTCTCTAATAGGCTGTTTTAAGCTCTAGTAGGCTTTGCTAGGCTTTACTGGGCTCTATTAGGCTATAGAAGCCAGTACTTTACTTTGGCCTACAAAGGCTCTTGCAAAACTATTGCTCGTGAACACACAAGCTATGGCCCATGTACACAGTGTTTAGTCCCTATGGTCTGAGTATCTAAAGGGCTGACAAGGGACTAGTAAAGCCTAATAGAGAGTATTAGAGTCTGGTACAGCCTAGTACACTCTAGTCTAGCCTAGTCCAGCCTGTTCCATGCTAGTATAGCCTATACCAACCTCCACTACTCTGTTCTCCCAACAGGCTGGACTATACTAGTCTTGGGTGCACTAGGCTGTACTGTACTGTACTGTACTAGACTCTACTGGTCTCTAATAGGCTGTTTTAAGCTCTAGTAGGCTTTGCTAGGCTTTACTGGGCTCTATTAGGCTATAGAAGCCAGTACTTTACTTTGGCCTACAAAGGCTCTTGCAAAACTATTGCTCGTGAACACACAAGCTATGGCCCGTGAACACAGTGTTTAGTCCCTATGGTCTGAGTATCTAAAGGGCTGACAAGGGACTAGTAAAGCCTAATAGAGAATATTAGAGTCTGGTACAGCCTAGTACACTCTAGTCTAGCCTAGTCCAGCCTGTTCCATGCTAGTATAGCCTATACCAACCTCCACTACTCTGTTCTCCCAACAGGCTGGACTATACTAGTCTTGGGTGCACTAGGCTGTACTGTACTGTACTGTACTAGACTCTACTGGTCTCTAATAGGCTGTTTTAAGCTCTAGTAGGCTTTGCTAGGCTTTACTGGGCTCTATTAGGCTATAGAAGCCAGTACTTTACTTTGGCCTACAAAGGCTCTTGCAAAACTATTGCTCGTGAACACACAAGCTATGGCCCATGTACACAGTGTTTAGTCCCTATGGTCTGAGTATCTAAAGGGCTGACAAGGGACTAGTAAAGCCTAATAGAGAGTATTAGAGTCTGGTACAGCCTAGTACACTCTAGTCTAGCCTAGTCCAGCCTGTTCCATGCTAGTATAGCCTATACCAACCTCCACTACTCTGTTCTCCCAACAGGCTGGACTATATTAGTCTTGGGTGCACTAGGCTGTACTGTACTGTACTGTACTAGACTCTACTGGTCTCTAATAGGCTGTTTTAAGCTCTAGTAGGCTTTGCTAGGCTTTACTGGGCTCTATTAGGCTATAGAAGCCAGTACTTTACTTTGGCCTACAAAGGCTCTTGCAAAACTATTGCTCGTGAACACACAAGCTATGGCCCGTGTACACAGTGTTTAGTCCCTATGGTCTGAGTATCTAAAGGGCTGACAAGGGACTAGTAAAGCCTAATAGAGAGTATTAGAGTCTGGTACAGCCTAGTACACTCTAGTCTAGCCTAGTCCAGCCTGTTCCATGCTAGTATAGCCTATACCAACCTCCACTACTCTGTTCTCCCAACAGGCTGGACTATACTAGTCTTGGGTGCACTAGGCTGTACTGTACTGTACTGTACTAGACTCTACTGGTCTCTAATAGGCTGTTTTAAGCTCTAGTAGGCTTTGCTAGGCTTTACTGGGCTCTATTAGGCTATAGAAGCCAGTACTTTACTTTGACCTACAAAGGCTCTTGCAAAACTATTGCTCGTGAACACACAAGCTATGGCCCGTGTACGCAGTGTTTAGTCCCTATGGTCTGAGTATCTAAAGGGCTGACAAGGGACTAGTAAAGCCTAATAGAGAGTATTAGAGTCTGGTACAGCCTAGTACACTCTAGTCTAGCCTAGTCCAGCCTGTTCCATGCTAGTATAGCCTATACCAACCTCCACTACTCTGTTCTCCCAACAGGCTGGACTATACTAGTCTTGGGTGCACTAGGCTGTACTGTACTGTACTGTACTGTACTGTACTGTACTGTACTGTACTGTACTGTACTGTACTGTACTGTACTGTACTGTACTGTACTAGACTCTACTGGTCTCTAATAGGCTGTTTTAAGCTCTAGTAGGCTTTGCTAGGCTTTACTGGGCTCTATTAGGCTATAGAAGCCAGGACTTTACTTTGGCCTACAAAGGCTCTTGCAAAACTATTGCTCGTGAACACACAAGCTATGGCCCGTGTACACAGTGTTTAGTCCCTATGGTCTGAGTATCTAAAGGGCTGACAAGGGACTAGTAAAGCCTAATAGAGAGTATTAGAGTCTGGTAGAGCCTAGTACACTCTAGTCTAGCCTAGTCCAGCCTGTTCCATGCTGGTATAGCCTATACCAACCTCCACTACTCTGTTCTCCCAACAGGCTGGACTATACTAGTCTTGGGTGCACTAGGCTGTACTGTACTGTACTGTACTGTACTAGACTCTACAAAGGCTCTTACAAAGGCTCTTGCAAAACTATTGCTCGTGAACACACAAGCTATGGCCCGTGTACACAGTGTTTAGTCCCTATGGTCTGAGTATCTAAAGGGCTGACAAGGGACTAGTAAAGCCTAATAGAGAGTATTAGAGTCTGGTACAGCCTAGTACACTCTAGTCTAGCCTAGTCCAGCCTGTTCCATGCTAGTATAGCCTATACCAACCTCCCATACTCTGTTCTCCCAACAGGCTGGACTATACTAGTCTTGGGTGCACTAGGCTGTACTGTACTGTACTGTACTAGACTCTACTGGTCTCTAATAGGCTGTTTTAAGCTCTAATAGGCTTTGCTAGGCTTTACTGGGCTCTATTAGGCTATAGAAGCCAGTACTTTACTTTGGCCTACAAAGGCTCTTGCAAAACTATTGCTCGTGAACACACAAGCTATGGCCCGTGTACACAGTGTTTAGTCCCTATGGTCTGAGTATCTAAAGGGCTGACAAGGGACTAGTAAAGCCTAATAGAGAGTATTAGAGTCTGGTACAGCCTAGTACACTCTAGTGTAGCCTAGTCCAGCCTGTTCCATGCTAGTATAGCCTATACCAACCTCCCCTACTCTGTTCTCCCAACAGGCTGGACTATACTAGTCTTGGGTGCACTAGGCTGTACTGTACTGTACTGTACTGTACTAGACTCTACTGGTCTCTAATAGGCTGTTTTAAGCTCTAATAGGCTTTGCTAGGCTTTACTGGGCTCTATTAGGCTATAGAAGCCAGTACTTTACTTTGGCCTACAAAGGCTCTTGCAAAACTATTGCTCGTGAACACACAAGCTATGGCCCGTGTACACAGTGTTTAGTCCCTATGGTCTGAGTATCTAAAGGGCTGACAAGGGACTAGTAAAGCCTAATAGAGAGTATTAGAGTCTGGTACAGCCTAGTACACTCTAGTCTAGCCTAGTCCAGCCTGTTCCATGCTAGGATAGCCTATACCAACCTCCACTACTCTGTTCTCCCAACAGGCTGGACTATACTAGTCTTGGGTGCACTAGGCTGTACTGTACTGTACTGTACTGTACTAGACTCTACTGGTCTCTAATAGGCTGTTTTAAGCTCTAGTAGGCTTTGCTAGGCTTTACTGGGCTCTATTAGGCTATAGAAGCCAGTACTTTACTTTGGCCTACAAAGGCTCTTGCAAAACTATTGCTCGTGAACACACAAGCTATGGCCCGTGTACACAGTGTTTAGTCCCTATGGTCTGAGTATCTAAAGGGCTGACAAGGGACTAGTAAAGCCTAATAGAGAGTATTAGAGTCTGGTACAGCCTAGTACACTCTAGTGTAGCCTAGTCCAGCCTGTTCCATGCTAGTATAGCCTATACCAACCTCCCCTACTCTGTTCTCCCAACAGGCTGGACTATACTAGTCTTGGGTGCACTAGGCTGTACTGTACTGTACTGTACTGTACTAGACTCTACTGGTCTCTAATAGGCTGTTTTAAGCTCTAATAGGCTTTGCTAGGCTTTACTGGGCTCTATTAGGCTATAGAAGCCAGTACTTTACTTTGGCCTACAAAGGCTCTTGCAAAACTATTGCTCGTGAACACACAAGCTATGGCCCGTGTACACAGTGTTTAGTCCCTATGGTCTGAGTATCTAAAGGGCTGACAAGGGACTAGTAAAGCCTAATAGAGAGTATTAGAGTCTGGTACAGCCTAGTACACTCTAGTCTAGCCTAGTCCAGCCTGTTCCATGCTAGGATAGCCTATACCAACCTCCACTACTCTGTTCTCCCAACAGGCTGGACTATACTAGTCTTGGGTGCACTAGGCTGTACTGTACTGTACTGTACTGTACTGTACTGTACTAGACTCTACTGGTCTCTAATAGGCTGTTTTAAGCTCTAGTAGGCTTTGCTAGGCTTTACTGGGCTCTATTAGGCTATAGAAGCCAGTACTTTACTTTGGCCTACAAAGGCTCTTGCAAAACTATTGCTCGTGAACACACAAGCTATGGCCCGTGTACACAGTGTTTAGTCCCTATGGTCTGAGTATCTAAAGGGCTGACAAGGGACTAGTAAAGCCTAATAGAGAGTATTAGAGTCTGGTACAGCCTAGTACACTCTAGTCTAGCCTAGTCCAGCCTGTTCCATGCTAGTATAGCCTATACCAACCTCCACTACTCTGTTCTCCCAACAGGCTGGACTATACTAGTCTTGGGTGCACTAGGCTGTACTATACTGTACTGTACTAGACTCTACTGGTCTCTAATAGGCTGTTTTAAGCTCTAGTAGGCTTTGCTAGGCTTTACTGGGCTCTATTAGGCTATAGAAGCCAGTACTTTACTTTGGCCTACAAAGGCTCTTGCAAAACTATTGCTCGTGAACACACAAGCTATGGCCCGTGCACACAGTGTTTAGTCCCTATGGTCTGAGTATCTAAAGGGCTGACAAGGGACTAGTAAAGCCTAATAGAGAGTATTAGAGTCTGGTACAGCCTAGTACACTCTAGTCTAGCCTAGTCCAGCCTGTTCCATGCTAGTATAGCCTATACCAACCTCCACTACTCTGTTCTCCCAACAGGCTGGACTATACTAGTCTTGGGTGCACTAGGCTGTACTGTACTGTACTGTACTAGACTCTACTGGTCTCTAATAGGCTATTTTAAGCTCTAGTAGGCTTTGCTAGGCTTTACTGGGCTCTATTAGGCTATAGAAGCCAGTACTTTACTTTGGCCTACAAAGGCTCTTGCAAAACTATTGCTCGTGAACACACAAGCTATGGCCCGTGTACACAGTGTTTAGTCCCTATGGTCTGAGTATTTAAAGGGCTGACAAGGGACTAGTAAAGCCTAATAGAGAGTATTAGAGTCTGGTACAGCCTAGTACACTCTAGTCTAGCCTAGTCCAGCCTGTTCCATGCTAGTATAGCCTATACCAACCTCCACTACTCTGTTCTCCCAACAGGCTGGACTATACTAGTCTTGGGTGCACTAGGCTGTACTATACTGTACTGTACTAGACTCTACTGGTCTCTAATAGGCTGTTTTAAGCTCTAGTAGGCTTTGCTAGGCTTTACTGGGCTCTATTAGGCTATAGAAGGCAGTACTTTACTTTGGCCTACAAAGGCTCTTGCAAAACTATTGCTCGTGAACACACAAGCTATGGCCCGTGTACACAGTGGTTAGTCCCTATGGTCTGAGTATCTAAAGGGCTGACAAGGGACTAGTAAAGCCTAATAGAGAGTATTAGAGTCTGGTACAGCCTAGTACACTCTAGTCTAGCCTAGTCCAGCCTGTTCCATGCCTATACCAACCTCCCCTACTCTGTTCTCCCAACAGGCTGGACTATACTAGTCTTGGGTGCACTAGGCTGTACTGTACTGTACTGTACTGTACTAGACTCTACTGGTCTCTAATAGGCTGTTTTAAGCTCTAATAGGCTTTGCTAGGCTTTACTGGGCTCTATTAGGCTATAGAAGCCAGTACTTTACTTTGGCCTACAAAGGCTCTTGCAAAACTATTGCTCGTGAACACACAAGCTATGGCCCGTGTACACAGTGTTTAGTCCCTATGGTCTGAGTATCTAAAGGGCTGACAAGGGACTAGTAAAGCCTAATAGAGAGTATTAGAGTCTGGTACAGCCTAGTACACTCTAGTCTAGCCTAGTCCAGCCTGTTCCATGCTAGTATAGCCTATACCAACCTCCACTACTCTGTTCTCCCAACAGGCTGGACTATACTAGTCTTGGGTGCACTAGGCTGTACTATACTGTACTGTACTAGACTCTACTGGTCTCTAATAGGCTGTTTTAAGCTCTAGTAGGCTTTGCTAGGCTTTACTGGGCTCTATTAGGCTATAGAAGGCAGTACTTTACTTTGGCCTACAAAGGCTCTTGCAAAACTATTGCTCGTGAACACACAAGCTATGGCCCGTGTACACAGTGGTTAGTCCCTATGGTCTGAGTATCTAAAGGGCTGACAAGGGACTAGTAAAGCCCAATAGAGAGTATTAGAGTCTGGTACAGCCTAGTACACTCTAGTCTAGCCTAGTCCAGCCTGTTCCATGCTAGTATAGCCTATACCAACCTCCCCTACTCTGTTCTCCCAACAGGCTGGACTATACTAGTCTTGGGTGCACTAGGCTGTACTGTACTGTACTGTACTAGACTCTACTGGTCTCTAATAGGCTGTTTTAAGCTCTAGTAGGCTTTGCTAGGCTTTACTGGGCTCTATTAGGCTATAGAAGCCAGTACTTTACTTTGGCCTACAAAGGCTCTTGCAAAACTATTGCTCGTGAACACACAAGCTATGGCCCGTGTACACAGTGTTTAGTCCCTATGGTCTGAGTATCTAAAG
Organism: Gymnoscopelus braueri; assembly: GCF_963280865.1. NCBI lineage: Eukaryota > Metazoa > Chordata > Actinopteri > Myctophiformes > Myctophidae > Gymnoscopelus > Gymnoscopelus braueri. Next base: position 54,790,371 of record NC_137614.1, read on the forward strand.
GGCTGACAAGGGACTAGTAAAGCCTAATAGAGAGTATTAGAGTCTGGTACAGCCTAGTACACTCTAGTCTAGCCTAGTCCAGCCTGTTCCATGCTAGTATAGCCTATACCAACCTCCACTACTCTGTTCTCCCAACAGGCTGGACTATACTAGTCTTGGGTGCACTAGGCTGTACTGTACTGTACTGTACTAGACTCTACTGGTCTCTAATAGGCTGTTTTAAGCTCTAGTAGGCTTTGCTAGGCTTTACTGGGCTCTATTAGGCTATAGAAGCCAGTACTTTACTTTGGCCTACAAAGGCTCTCGCAAAACTATTGCTCGTGAACACACAAGCTATGGCCCGTGTACACAGTGTTTAGTCCCTATGGTCTGAGTATCTAAAGGGCTGACAAGGGACTAGTAAAGCCTAATAGAGAGTATTAGAGTCTGGTACAGCCTAGTACACTCTAGTGTAGCCTAGTCCAGCCTGTTCCATGCTAGTATAGCCTATACCAACCTCCCCTACTCTGTTCTCCCAACAGGCTGGACTATACTAGTCTTGGGTGCACTAGGCTGTACTGTACTGTACTGTACTGTACTAGACTCTACTGGTCTCTAATAGGCTGTTTTAAGCTCTAATAGGCTTTGCTAGGCTTTACTGGGCTCTATTAGGCTATAGAAGCCAGTACTTTACTTTGGCCTACAAAGGCTCTTGCAAAACTATTGCTCGTGAACACACAAGCTATGGCCCGTGTACACAGTGTTTAGTCCCTATGGTCTGAGTATCTAAAGGGCTGACAAGGGACTAGTAAAGCCTAATAGAGAGTATTAGAGTCTGGTACAGCCTAGTACACTCTAGTCTAGCCTAGTCCAGCCTGTTCCATGCTAGGATAGCCTATACCAACCTCCACTACTCTGTTCTCCCAACAGGCTGGACTATACTAGTCTTGGGTGCACTAGGCTGTACTGTACTGTACTGTACTGTACTAGACTCTACTGGTCTCTAATAGGCTGTTTTAAGCTCTAGTAGGCTTTGCTAGGCTTTACTGGGCTCTATTAGGCTATAGAAGCCAGTACTTTACTTTGGCCTACAAAGGCTCTTGCAAAACTATTGCTCGTGAACACACAAGCTATGGCCCGTGTACACAGTGTTTAGTCCCTATGGTCTGAGTATCTAAAGGGCTGACAAGGGACTAGTAAAGCCTAATAGAGAGTATTAGAGTCTGGTACAGCCTAGTACACTCTAGTCTAGCCTAGTCCAGCCTGTTCCATGCTAGTATAGCCTATACCAACCTCCACTACTCTGTTCTCCCAACAGGCTGGACTATACTAGTCTTGGGTGCACTAGGCTGTACTGTACTGTACTAGACTCTACTGGTCTCTAATAGGCTGTTTTAAGCTCTAGTAGGCTTTGCTAGGCTTTACTGGGCTCTATTAGGCTATAGAAGGCAGTACTTTACTTTGGCCTACAAAGGCTCTTGCAAAACTATTGCTCGTGAACACACAAGCTATGGCCCGTGTACACAGTGGTTAGTCCCTATGGTCTGAGTATCTAAAGGGCTGACAAGGGACTAGTAAAGCCTAATAGAGAGTATTAGAGTCTGGTACAGCCTAGTACACTCTAGTCTAGCCTAGTCCAGCCTGTTCCATGCTAGTATAGCCTATACCAACCTCCCCTACTCTGTTCTCCCAACAGGCTGGACTATACTAGTCTTGGGTGCACTAGGCTGTACTGTACTGTACTGTACTAGACTCTACTGGTCTCTAATAGGCTGTTTTAAGCTCTAGTAGGCTTTGCTAGGCTTTACTGGGCTCTATTAGGCTATAGAAGCCAGTACTTTACTTTGGCCTACAAAGGCTCTTGCAAAACTATTGCTCGTGAACACACAAGCTATGGCCCGTGTACACAGTGTTTAGTCCCTATGGTCTGAGTATCTAAAGGGCTGACAAGGGACTAGTAAAGCCTAATAGAGAGTATTAGAGTCTGGTACAGCCTAGTACACTCTAGTCTAGCCTAGTCCAGCCTGTTCCATGCTAGTATAGCCTATACCAACCTCCCCTACTCTGTTCTCCCAACAGGCTGGACTATACTAGTCTTGGGTGCACTAGGCTGTACTGTACTGTACTGTACTAGACTCTACTGGTCTCTAATAGGCTGTTTTAAGCTCTAGTAGGCTTTGCTAGGCTTTACTGGGCTCTATTAGGCTATAGAAGCCAGTACTTTACTTTGGCCTACAAAGGCTCTTGCAAAACTATTGCTCGTGAACATACAAGCTATGGCCCGTGTACACAGTGTTTAGTCCCTATGGTCTGAGTATCTAAAGGGCTGACAAGGGACTAGTAAAGCCTAATAGAGAGTATTAGAGTCTGGTACAGCCTAGTACACTCTAGTCTAGCCTAGTCCAGCCTGTTCCATGCTAGTATAGCCTATACCAACCTCCACTACTCTGTTCTCCCAACAGGCTGGACTATACTAGTCTTGGGTGCACTAGGCTGTACTGTACTGTACTAGACTCTACTGGTCTCTAATAGGCTGTTTTAAGCTCTAGTAGGCTTTGCTAGGCTTTACTGGGCTCTATTAGGCTATAGAAGCCAGTACTTTACTTTGGCCTACAAAGGCTCTTGCAAAACTATTGCTCGTGAACACACAAGCTATGGCCCGTGTACACAGTGTTTAGTCCCTATGGTCTGAGTATCTAAAGGGCTGACAAGGGACTAGTAAAGCCTAATAGAGAGTATTAGAGTCTGGTACAGCCTAGTATACTCTAGTCTAGCCTAGTCCAGCCTGTTCCATGCTAGTATAGCCTATACCAACCTCCACTACTCTGTTCTCCCAACAGGCTGGACTATACTAGTCTTGGGTGCACTAGGCTGTACTGTACTGTACTGTACTAGACTCTACTGGTCTCTAATAGGCTGTTTTAAGCTCTAGTAGGCTTTGCTAGGCTTTACTGGGCTCTATTAGGCTATAGAAGCCAGTACTTTACTTTGGCCTACAAAGGCTCTTGCAAAACTATTGCTCGTGAACACACAAGCTATGGCCCGTGTACACAGTGTTTAGTCCCTATGGTCTGAGTATCTAAAGGGCTGACAAGGGACTAGTAAAGCCTAATAGAGAGTATTAGAGTCTGGTACAGCCTAGTACACTCTAGTCTAGCCTAGTCCAGCCTGTTCCATGTTAGTATAGCCTATACCAACCTCCACTACTCTGTTCTCCCAACAGGCTGGACTATACTAGTCTTGGGTGCACTAGGCTGTACTGTACTGTATTGTACTAGACTCTACTGGTCTCTAATAGGCTGTTTTAAGCTCTAGTAGGCTTTGCTAGGCTTTACTGGGCTCTATTAGGCTATAGAAGCCAGTACTTTACTTTGGCCTACAAAGGCTCTTGCAAAACTATTGCTCGTGAACACACAAGCTATGGCCCGTGTACACAGTGTTTAGTCCCTATGGTCTGAGTATCTAAAGGGCTGACAAGGGACTAGTAAAGCCTAATAGAGAGTATTAGAGTCTGGTACAGCCTAGTACACTCTAGTCTAGCCTAGTCCAGCCTGTTCCATGTTAGTATAGCCTATACCAACCTCCCCTACTCTGTTCTCCCAACAGGCTGGACTATACTAGTCTTGGGTGCACTAGGCTGTACTGTACTGTACTGTACTAGACTCTACTGGTCTCTAATAGGCTGTTTTAAGCTCTAGTAGGCTTTGCTAGGCTTTACTGGGCTCTATTAGGCTATAGAAGCCAGTACTTTACTTTGGCCTACAAAGGCTCTTGCAAAACTATTGCTCGTGAACACACAAGCTATGGCCCGTGTACACAGTGTTTAGTCCCTATGGTCTGAGTATCTAAAGGGCTGACAAGGGACTAGTAAAGCCTAATAGAGAGTATTAGAGTCTGGTACAGCCTAGTACACTCTAGTCTAGCCTAGTCCAGCCTGTTCCATGCTAGTATAGCCTATACCAACCTCCCCTACTCTGTTCTCCCAACAGGCTGGACTATACTAGTCTTGGGTGCACTAGACTGTACTGTACTGTACTAGACTCTACTGGTCTCTAATAGGCTGTTTTAAGCTCTAATAGGCTTTGCTAGGCTTTACTGGGCTCTATTAGGCTATAGAAGCCAGTACTTTACTTTGGCCTACAAAGGCTCTTGCAAAACTATTGCTCGTGAACACACAAGCTATGGCCCGTGTACACAGTGTTTAGTCCCTATGGTCTGAGTATCTAAAGGGCTGACAAGGGACTAGTAAAGCCTAATAGAGAGTATTAGAGTCTGGTACAGCCTAGTACACTCTAGTGTAGCCTAGTCCAGCCTGTTCCATGCTAGTATAGCCTATACCAACCTCCCCTACTCTGTTCTCCCAACAGGCTGGACTATACTAGTCTTGGGTGCACTAGGCTGTACTGTACTGTACTGTACTGTACTAGACTCTACTGGTCTCTAATAGGCTGTTTTAAGCTCTAATAGGCTTTGCTAGGCTTTACTGGGCTCTATTAGGCTATAGAAGCCAGTACTTTACTTTGGCCTACAAAGGCTCTTGCAAAACTATTGCTCGTGAACACACAAGCTATGGCCCGTGTACACAGTGTTTAGTCCCTATGGTCTGAGTATCTAAAGGGCTGACAAGGGACTAGTAAAGCCTAATAGAGAGTATTAGAGTCTGGTACAGCCTAGTACACTCTAGTCTAGCCTAGTCCAGCCTGTTCCATGCTAGGATAGCCTATACCAACCTCCACTACTCTGTTCTCCCAACAGGCTGGACTATACTAGTCTTGGGTGCACTAGGCTGTACTGTACTGTACTGTACTGTACTGTACTAGACTCTACTGGTCTCTAATAGGCTGTTTTAAGCTCTAGTAGGCTTTGCTAGGCTTTACTGGGCTCTATTAGGCTATAGAAGCCAGTACTTTACTTTGGCCTACAAAGGCTCTTGCAAAACTATTGCTCGTGAACACACAAGCTATGGCCCGTGTACACAGTGTTTAGTCCCTATGGTCTGAGTATCTAAAGGGCTGACAAGGGACTAGTAAAGCCTAATAGAGAGTATTAGAGTCTGGTACAGCCTAGTACACTCTAGTCTAGCCTAGTCCAGCCTGTTCCATGCTAGTATAGCCTATACCAACCTCCACTACTCTGTTCTCCCAACAGGCTGGACTATACTAGTCTTGGGTGCACTAGGCTGTACTGTACTGTACTGTACTAGACTCTACTGGTCTCTAATAGGCTGTTTTAGGCTCTAGTAGGCTTTGCTAGGCTTTACTGGGCTCTATTAGGCTATAGAAGCCAGTACTTTACTTTGGCCTACAAAGGCTCTTGCAAAACTATTGCTCGTGAACACACAAGCTATGGCCCGTGCACACAGTGTTTAGTCCCTATGGTCTGAGTATCTAAAGGGCTGACAAGGGACTAGTAAAGCCTAATAGAGAGTATTAGAGTCTGGTACAGCCTAGTACACTCTAGTCTAGCCTAGTCCAGCCTGTTCCATGCTAGTATAGCCTATACCAACCTCCACTACTCTGTTCTCCCAACAGGCTGGACTATACTAGTCTTGGGTGCACTAGGCTGTACTGTACTGTACTGTACTAGACTCTACTGGTCTCTAATAGGCTATTTTAAGCTCTAGTAGGCTTTGCTAGGCTTTACTGGGCTCTATTAGGCTATAGAAGCCAGTACTTTACTTTGGCCTACAAAGGCTCTTGCAAAACTATTGCTCGTGAACACACAAGCTATGGCCCGTGTACACAGTGTTTAGTCCCTATGGTCTGAGTATCTAAAGGGCTGACAAGGGACTAGTAAAGCCTAATAGAGAGTATTAGAGTCTGGTACAGCCTAGTACACTCTAGTCTAGCCTAGTCCAGCCTGTTCCATGCTAGTATAGCCTATACCAACCTCCACTACTCTGTTCTCCCAACAGGCTGGACTATACTAGTCTTGGGTGCACTAGGCTGTACTATACTGTACTGTACTAGACTCTACTGGTCTCTAATAGGCTGTTTTAAGCTCTAGTAGGCTTTGCTAGGCTTTACTGGGCTCTATTAGGCTATAGAAGGCAGTACTTTACTTTGGCCTACAAAGGCTCTTGCAAAACTATTGCTCGTGAACACACAAGCTATGGCCCGTGTACACAGTGGTTAGTCCCTATGGTCTGAGTATCTAAAGGGCTGACAAGGGACTAGTAAAGCCTAATAGAGAGTATTAGAGTCTGGTACAGCCTAGTACACTCTAGTCTAGCCTAGTCCAGCCTGTTCAATGCTAGGATAGCCTATACCAACCTCCACTACTCTGTTCTCCCAACAGGCTGGACTATACTAGTCTTGGGTGCACTAGGCTGTACTGTACTGTACTGTACTGTACTGTACTAGACTCTACTGGTCTCTAATAGGCTGTTTTAAGCTCTAGTAGGCTTTGCTAGGCTTTACTGGGCTCTATTAGGCTATAGAAGCCAGTACTTTACTTTGGCCTACAAAGGCTCTTGCAAAACTATTGCTCGTGAACACACAAGCTATGGCCCGTGTACACAGTGTTTAGTCCCTATGGTCTGAGTATCTAAAGGGCTGACAAGGGACTAGTAAAGCCTAATAGAGAGTATTAGAGTCTGGTACAGCCTAGTACACTCTAGTCTAGCCTAGTCCAGCCTGTTCCATGCTAGTATAGCCTATACCAACCTCCACTACTCTGTTCTCCCAACAGGCTGGACTATACTAGTCTTGGGTGCACTAGGCTGTACTATACTGTACTGTACTAGACTCTACTGGTCTCTAATAGGCTGTTTTAAGCTCTAGTAGGCTTTGCTAGGCTTTACTGGGCTCTATTAGGCTATAGAAGCCAGTACTTTACTTTGGCCTACAAAGGCTCTTGCAAAACTATTGCTCGTGAACACACAAGCTATGGCCCGTGCACACAGTGTTTAGTCCCTATGGTCTGAGTATCTAAAGGGCTGACAAGGGACTAGTAAAGCCTAATAGAGAGTATTAGAGTCTGGTACAGCCTAGTACACTCTAGTCTAGCCTAGTCCAGCCTGTTCCATGCTAGTATAGCCTATACCAACCTCCACTACTCTGTTCTCCCAACAGGCTGGACTATACTAGTCTTGGGTGCACTAGGCTGTACTGTACTGTACTGTACTAGACGCTACTGGTCTCTAATAGGCTATTTTAAGCTCTAGTAGGCTTTTCTAGGCTTTACTGGGCTCTATTAGGCTATAGAAGCCAGTACTTTACTTTGGCCTACAAAGGCTCTTGCAAAACTATTGCTCGTGAACACACAAGCTATGGCCCGTGTACACAGTGTTTAGTCCCTATGGTCTGAGTATCTAAAGGGCTGACAAGGGACTAGTAAAGCCTAATAGAGAGTATTAGAGTCTGGTACAGCCTAGTACACTCTAGTCTAGCCTAGTCCAGCCTGTTCCATGCTAGTATAGCCTATACCAACCTCCACTACTCTGTTCTCCCAACAGGCTGGACTATACTAGTCTTGGGTGCACTAGGCTGTACTATACTGTACTGTACTAGACTCTACTGGTCTCTAATAGGCTGTTTTAAGCTCTAGTAGGCTTTGCTAGGCTTTACTGGGCTCTATTAGGCTATAGAAGGCAGTACTTTACTTTGGCCTACAAAGGCTCTTGCAAAACTATTGCTCGTGAACACACAAGCTATGGCCCGTGTACACAGTGGTTAGTCCCTATGGTCTGAGTATCTAAAGGGCTGACAAGGGACTAGTAAAGCCTAATAGAGAGTATTAGAGTCTGGTACAGCCTAGTACACTCTAGTCTAGCCTAGTCCAGCCTGTTCCATGCCTATACCAACCTCCCCTACTCTGTTCTCCCAACAGGCTGGACTATACTAGTCTTGGGTGCACTAGGCTGTACTGTACTGTACTGTACTAGACTCTACTGGTCTCTAATAGGCTGTTTTAAGCTCTAATAGGCTTTGCTAGGCTTTACTGGGCTCTATTAGGCTATAGAAGCCAGTACTTTACTTTGGCCTACAAAGGCTCTTGCAAAACTATTGCTCGTGAACACACAAGCTATGGCCCGTGTACACAGTGTTTAGTCCCTATGGTCTGAGTATCTAAAGGGCTGACAAGGGACTAGTAAAGCCTAATAGAGAGTATTAGAGTCTGGTACAGCCTAGTACACTCTAGTCTAGCCTAGTCCAGCCTGTTCCATGCTAGTATAGCCTATACCAACCTCCACTACTCTGTTCTCCCAACAGGCTGGACTATACTAGTCTTGGGTGCACTAGGCTGTACTATACTGTACTGTACTAGACTCTACTGGTCTCTAATAGGCTGTTTTAAGCTCTAGTAGGCTTTGCTAGGCTTTACTGGGCTCTATTAGGCTATAGAAGCCAGTACTTTACTTTGGCCTACAAAGGCTCTTGCAAAACTATTGCTCGTGAACACACAAGCTATGGCCCGTGTACACAGTGGTTAGTCCCTATGGTCTGAGTATCTAAAGGGCTGACAAGGGACTAGTAAAGCCTAATAGAGAGTATTAGAGTCTGGTACAGCCTAGTACACTCTAGTCTAGCCTAGTCCAGCCTGTTCCATGCTAGTATAGCCTATACCAACCTCCACTACTCTGTTCTCCCAACAGGCTGGACTATACTAGTCTTGGGTGCACTAGGCTGTACTATACTGTACTGTACTAGACTCTACTGGTCTCTAATAGGCTGTTTTAAGCTCTAGTAGGCTTTGCTAGGCTTTACTGGGCTCTATTAGGCTATAGAAGCCAGTACTTTACTTTGGCCTACAAAGGTTCATGCAAAACTATTGCTCGTGAACACACAAGCTATGGCCCGTGTACACAGTGGTTAGTCCCTATGGTCTGAGTATCTAGAGGGCTGACAAGGGACTAGTACAGCCTAATAGAGAGTATTAGAGTCTGGTACAGCCTAGTACAATCTAGTCTATCCTAGTCCAGCCTTATCAGTCCTAGCATAGCCTGGTACCCCCTCCCCTATTCTGTTCCCCCAACAGGCTGGAGTAGGCTAGACCTGGGTGTACTAGGCTTTACTGTACTAGTCTCTGCTGGGCTCTAATAGTCTGCTTTCAGCTCTAGTAGGCTTTGCTAGGCTGTACTGGGCTCTATTAGGCTATAGAAGGCAGTACTTTACTTTGGCCTACAAATGTTCATGCGAAACTATTGGTCGTGCACACACAAACTATTGCCTGTTTACACAGTGGTTAATCCAAATGGTCTGAGTATCTACAGGGCTGATGTAACCCAGGTTTCAAAAGGTTTTCGAAAGGTTTGTGTCACTGCTGTCTGTGTGTCACTGACAGAGTCACAAACACAGTCACACACACACTCAGTCTCACTCACTCAATCAATCAGTCACACCAGTGCTTGCAATTGCCAATAATTGCATGAAGCAGAGACAGTCTGCAGTAGCAGAGTGAGGTGCACACTACTCTGAGATTTCCACCCAAACTGACTGCTCGCACAACATGCTGGCTGTGCCTGCATGAATCTGATTGAATTGGCCAGGTTACTTTTCTTGATAAGAAAAAGGATCATGATGGCGAGCCAACTAACCCGAACCCAACTTTAATGAAGTTTTTCCTACCAGGAGGGTGAGCAGCAGCCACACATTCATATCCCCCCAAGTAACATTACACACTACACTGCCTCACACTGCCACTTCCCTCTGACTATTGACAATACCTACCTGCTTAAAGGGCAAGACCACTTTGGTAGAGGTTTGGGTTGTGTAGTTACCTTGCCATGATGTAACTCCAAAGGTGGACAAGAAATCAAAAATAATTGCTCCATTGATTAGAAATTGATAATTCTAAATTTGCTCCTCATTGACTTACATTGTACGGTAAAACAGCTCTCAAAGTCACTCTTTAAGCACTATACTAAGTCTAGACTAGCATGGAACAGGCTGGACTAGGCTAGACTAGGTTGTACTAGGCTGTACCAGACTCTAATACTCTCTATTAGGCTTTACTAGTCCCTTGTCAGCCCTCTAGATACTCAAACCATAGGGACTAACCACTGTGTACACGGGCCATAGCTTGTGTGTTCACGAGCAATAGTTTTGCATGAGCCTTTGTAGGCCAAAGAAAAGTACTGCCTTCTATAGCCTAATAGAGCCCAGTAAAGCCTAGCAAAGCCTACTAGAGCTTAAAACAGCCTATTAGAGACCAGTAGAGTCTAGTATAGTACAGTACAGTACAGCCTAGTGTACCCAAGACTAGTATAGTCCAGCCTGTTGGGAGAAAAGACTAGGGGAGAGTGGTATAGGCTATACTAGCATGGAACAGGCTGGACTAGGCTAGACTAGATTGTACTAGGCTGTACCAGACTCTAATACTCTCTATTAGGCTTTACTAGTCCCTTGTCAGCCCTGTAGATACTCAGACCATAGGGACTAACCATTGTGTACACGGGCCATAGCTTGTGTGTTCACGAGCAATAGTTTTGCATGAGCCTTTGTAGGCCAAAGTAAAGTACTGGCTTCTATAGCCTAATAGAGCCCAGTAAAGCCTAGCAAAGCCTACTAGAGCTTAAAACAGCCTATTAGAGACCAGTAGAGTCTAGTACAGTACAGTACAGCCTAGTGCACCCAAGACTAGTATAGTCCAGCCTGTTTGGAGAACAGACTAGGGGAGGGTGGTATAGGCTATACTAGCATGGAACAGGCTGGACTAGGCTAGACTAGATCGTACTAGGCTGTACTGTACTGTACTGTACTGTACTGTACTAGACTCTACTGGTCTCTAATAGGCTGTTTTAAGCTCTAATAGGCTTTGCTAGGCTTTACTGGGCTCTATTAGGCTATAGAAGGCAGTACTTTACTTTGGCCTACAAAGGTTCATGCAAAACTATTGCTCGTGAACACACAAGCTATGGCCCCTGTACACAGTGGTTAGTCCCTATGGTCTGAGTATCTACAGGGCTGACAAGGGACTAGTACAGCCTAATAGAGAGCATTAGAGTCTGGTACAGCCTAGTACAATCTAGTCTATCCTAGTCCAGCCTTATCAGTCCTAGCATAGCCTGGTACCCCCTCCCCTATTCTGTTCTCCCAACAGGCTGGACTAGGCTAGACCTGGGTGTACTAGGCTTTACTGTACTAGTCTCTGCTGGGCTCTAATAGTCTGCTTTCAGCTCTAGTAGGCTTTGCTAGGCTGTACTGGGCTCTATTAAGCTATAGAAGGCAGTACTTTACTTTGGCCTACAAATGTTCATGCGAAACTATTGGTCGTGCACACACAAACTATTGCCCGTTTACACAGTGGTTAATCCAAATGGTCTGAGTATCTACAGGGCTGATGTAACCCAGGTTTCAAAAGGTTTTCAAAAGGTTTGTGTCACTGCTGTCTGTGTGTCACTGACAGAGTCACACACACAGTCACACACACACTCAGTCTCACTCACTCACTCAATCAATCAGTCACACCAGTGCTTGCAATTGCCAATAATTGCATGAAGCAGAGACAGTCTGCAGTAGCAGAGTGAGGTGCACACTACTCTGAGATTTCCACCCAAACTGACTGCTGGCACAACATGCTGGCTGTGCCTGCATGAATCTGATTGAATTGGCCAGGTTACTTTTCTTGATAAGAAAAAGGATCATGATGGCGAGCCAACTAACCCGAACCCAACTTTAATGAAGTTTTTCCTACCAGGAGGGTGAGCAGCAGCCACAAATTCATATCCCCCCAAGTAACATTACACACTACACTGCCTCACACTGCCACTTCCCTCTGACTATTGACAATACCTACCTGCTTAAAGGGCAAGACCACTTTGGTAGAGGTTTGGGATAGTTACCTTGCCATGATGTAACTCCAAAGGTGGACAAGAAATACAAAATAATTGCTCCATTGATTAGAAATTGATAATTCTAAATTTGCTCCTCATTGACTTACATTGTACGGTAAAACAGCTCTCAAAGTCACTCTTTAAGCACTATACTAAGTCTAGACTAGCATGGAACAGGCTGGACTAGGCTATACTAGGTTGTACTAGGCTGTACCAGACTCTAATACTCTCTATTAGGCTGTACTAGTCCCTTGTCAGCCCTGTAGATACTCAGACCATAGGGACTAACCACTGTGTACACGGGCCATAGCTTGTGTGTTCACGAGCAATAGTTTTGCATGAGCCTTTGTAGGCCAAAGTAAAGTGCTGGCTTCTATAGCCTAATAGAGCCCAGTAAAGCCTAGCAAAGCCTACTACAGCTTAAAACAGCCTATTAGAGACCAGTAGAGTCTAGTACAGTACAGTACAGTACAGTACAGTACAGTACAGTACAGTACAGTACAGTACAGTACAGTACAGTACAGTACAGTACAGTACAGTACAGTACAGCCTAGTGCACCCAAGACTAGTATAGTCCAGCCTGTTGGGAGAACAGAGTAGTGGAGGTTGGTATAGGCTATACTAGCATGGAACAGGCTGGACTAGGCTAGACTAGAGTGTACTAGGCTGTACCAGACTCTAATACTCTCTATTAGGCTTTACTAGTCCCTTGTCAGCCCTCTAGATACTCAGACCATAGGGACTAAACACTGCGTACACGGGCCATAGCTTGTGTGTTCACGAGCAATAGTTTCGCATGAGCCTTTGTAGGCCACAGTAAAGTACTGGCTTCTATAGCCTAATAGAGCCCAGTAAAGCCTAGCAAAGCCTACTAGAGCTTAAAACAGCCTATTAGAGACCAGTAGAGTCTAGTACAGTACAGTACAGTACAGTACAGTACAGTACAGCCTAGTGCACCCAAGACTAGTATAGTCCAGCCTGTTGGGAGAACAGAGTAGTGGAGGTTGGTATAGGCTATACTAGCATGGAACAGGCTGGACTAGGCTAGACTAGAGTGTACTAGGCTGTACCAGACTCTAATACTCTCTATTAGGCTTTACTAGTCCCTTGTCAGCCCTCTAGATACTCAGACCATAGGGAGTAAACACTGCATATACGGGCCATAGCTTGTGTGTTCACGAGCAATAGTTTCGCATGAGCCTTTGTAGGCCACAGTAAAGTACTGGCTTCTATAGCCTAATAGAGCCCAGTAAAGCCTAGCAAAGCCTACTAGAGCTTAAAACAGCCTATTAGAGACCAGTAGAGTCTAGTACAGTACAGTACAGTACAGTACAGTACAGTACAGCCTAGTGCACCCAAGACTAGTATAGTCCAGCCTGTTGGGAGAACAGAGTAGTGGAGGTTGGTATAGGCTATACTAGCATGGAACAGGCTGGACTAGGCTAGACTAGAGTGTACTAGGCTGTACCAGACTCTAATACTCTCTATTAGGCTTTACTAGTCCCTTGTCAGCCCTGTAGATACTCAGACCATAGGGACTAAACACTGCGTACACGGGCCATAGCTTGTGTGTTCACGAGCAATAGTTTCGCATGAGCCTTTGTAGGCCACAGTAAAGTACTGGCTTCTATAGCCTAATAGAGCCCAGTAAAGCCTAGCAAAGCCTACTAGAGCTTAAAACAGCCTATTAGAGACCAGTAGAGTCTAGTACAGTACAGTACAGTACAGTACAGTACAGCCTAGTGCACCCAAGACTAGTATAGTCCAGCCTGTTGGGAGAACAGAGTAGTGGAGGTTGGTATAGGCTATACTAGCATGGAACAGGCTGGACTAGGCTAGACTAGAGTGTACTAGGCTGTACCAGACTCTAATACTCTCTATTAGGCTTTACTAGTCCCTTGTCAGCCCTCTAGATACTCAGACCATAGGGACTAAACACTGCGTACACGGGCCATAGCTTGTGTGTTCACGAGCAATAGTTTCGCATGAGCCTTTGTAGGCCACAGTAAAGTACTGGCTTCTATAGCCTAATAGAGCCCAGTAAAGCCTAGCAAAGCCTACTAGAGCTTAAAACAGCCTATTAGAGACCAGTAGAGTCTAGTACAGTACAGTACAGTACAGTACAGCCTAGTGCACCCAAGACTAGTATAGTCCAGCCTGTTGGGAGAACAGAGTAGTGGAGGTTGGTATAGGCTATACTAGCATGGAACAGGCTGGACTAGGCTAGACTAGAGTGTACTAGGCTGTACCAGACTCTAATACTCTCTATTAGGCTTTACTAGTCCCTTGTCAGCCCTCTAGATACTCAGACCATAGGGACTAAACACTGCGTACACGGGCCATAGCTTGTGTGTTCACGAGCAATAGTTTCGCATGAGCCTTTGTAGTCCACAGTAAAGTACTGGCTTCTATAGCCTAATAGAGCCCAGTAAAGCCTAGCAAAGCCTACTAGAGCTTAAAACAGCCTATTAGAGACCAGTAGAGTCTAGTACAGTACAGTACAGTACAGCCTAGTGCACCCAAGACTAGTATAGTCCAGCCTGTTGGGAGAACAGAGTAGGGGAGGGTGGTATAGGCTATACTAGCATGGAACAGGCTGGACTAGGCTAGACTAGATTTTACTAGGCTGTACCAGACTCTAATACTCTCTATTAGGCTTTACTAGTCCCTTGTCAGCCCTGTAGATACTCAGACCATAGGGACTAACCACTGAGTACACGGGCCATAGCTTGTGTGTTCATGAGCAATTGTTTTGCATGAGCCTTTGTAGGCCAAAGTAAAGTACTGGCTTCTATAGCCTAATAGAGCCCAGTAAAGCCTAGAAAAGCCTACTAGAGCTTAAAACAGCCTATTAGAGACTAAGCAATAGTCCAGCCTTTTGATGGAACAGACTAGGGGAGGGCGATATAGGCTCTACTAGCATGGAACAGACTGGACTAGTTAAGACTAGGTTAAACTAGGCTCTACTAGGCTCTACTGGTTGTACTAGGCTGTAATAGGCTGGACTAGGCTGTAATAGGCTGGACTAAGCTGTAATAGGCTGGACTAGGCTTTAATAGGCGGGACTAAGCTGGACTAGGCTTGAATAGGTTGGACTAGGCTGGACTAGGCTGTAATAGGCTGGACTAGGCTATAATAGGTGGGACTAGGCTGGACTAGGCTTTAATAGGCTGGACTAGGCTGGACTAGGCTTTAATAGGCTGGACTAGGCTGGACTAGGCTGTAATAGGCTGGACTAGGCTGTACTAGGCGGGAATTGGCGAGAAACAGCGTCCCGGGAGGTCACATGATGGTAAACGCCATTTACCATAGCATAGTATGGGAGGTGTACACAATGTACACAGCCCATAGTTCTAATATTAGGCTGACTATGGCTCTCCACTGCCCCCCATTGAGAAAATATAGTCGGCATAGAAGTGTTCACGAAAGGTAGTCGCAAGTGTTCACTTCCCATAGCAACTATGGGAAGTGAACGACTACGTGTACACCGAGCCTAGTCTGTTCACGGGCCATAGCATTTAACATTGAGCACTACCTGCCGTGAACACCCTTATTATTGTTATTATTATTATTATTATTATTATTATCAACCAACCAGTCCTGTTCCTCTGGCCCTGTGAGTCCAGATCTACCAACAGGTGTTAGTGTCAGTCCCCCCAAACCCCCCCATGCAGACCCCCCCTCTACCCCCCCCCCCCGCTCCCCCCTGTAGAAACACCCAGAACAGCTGACACATGCTTCCTCAAATATCTTCCATGTCTCTCCACGTTTAATTTTAGACTCTCCAACAACAGGCTGAAGAGACAACGTCTCAACACTCTGTCTTCACTGTGTCAACTTTTGAGTTTTCTTCTCTAATAAGTAAGGACTTTAAAGATTTATCTTCAATAGAAGCAAGAAGTTTAGTTTGATCTTTAATAGCAGGAAGACGTTTAGAGTTGTATCTTTAATAGCAGGAAGACGTTTAGAGTTGTATCTTTAATAGCAGGAAGACGTTTAGAGTTGTATCTTTAATAGCAGGAAGACGTTTAGAGTTGTATCTTTAATAGCAGGAAGACGTTTAGAGTTGTATCTTTAATAGCAGGAAGACGTGTGATCTAAAGCACCATGTCTAAGGACAGAGAGGTAGAAGAGGACATGGAGGAAGGAGAGATGGATGAAGATGAGCTCCTGGCCATGTTGTCTCCTGAGGAGCTGAAGGAGCTCCAGAGTGAGATGGACATCATCATCGCTCCAGACGAGAGGGTCCCGGTGGGCCAGAGACAGAAGGACCAGACAGAGAAACCTCCAACCGGAACCTTCGACCACCGCTCTCTGGTGGACTATCTGTACTGGGAGAAGGAATCTACACGTATGTTAGAGGAGGAGAGAGTTCCTGCTACTCTGCTGCCTAGTCAGGTAATATATTACTATAATATAATGTAATATAATGTAATATATCTGTACTGGGAGAAGGAATCTACACGTATGTTAGAGGAAGAGAGAGTACCTGCTACTCTGCTGCCTAGTCAGGTAATATATTACTATAATATAATGTAATATAATGTAATATATCTGTACTGGGAGAAGGAATCTACACGTATGTTAGAGGAAGAGAGAGTTCCTGCTACTCTGCTGCCTAGTCAGGTAATATATTACTATAATATAATGTAATATAATGTAATATATCTGTACTGGGAGAAGGAATCTACACGTATGTTAGAGGAAGAGAGAGTTCCTGCTACTCTGCTGCCTAGTCAGGTAATATATTACTATAATATAATGTAATATAATGTAATATATCTGTACTGGGAGAAGGAATCTACACGTATGTTAGAGGAAGAGAGAGTACCTGCTACTCTGCTGCCTAGTCAGGTAATATATTACTATAATATAATGTAATATAATGTAATATATCTGTACTGGGAGAAGGAATCTACACGTATGTTAGAGGAGGAGAGAGTTCCTGCTACTCTGCTGCCTAGTCAGGTAATATATTACTATAATATAATGTAATATAATGTAATATAATATAATGTTAGAGGTTCATACTCTACTCTTCTGCCCAGTAAGACTGTTAGATCTACAAGCCCATTACTGAGTAGAGAGAGTTACTCAAGCTGTAGTGAGACTATAGAAACATGACAGTAGATCTACAAGCTGTAGTGAGACTATAGAAACATTACAGTAGATCTACAAGCTGTAGTGAGACTATAGAAACATTACAGTAGATCTACAAGCTGTAGTGAGACTAAAGAAACATTACAGTAGATCTACAAGCTGTAGTGAGACTAAAGAAACATTACAGTAGATCTACAAGCTGTAGTGAGACTATAGAAACATGACAGTAGATCTACAAGCTGTAGTGAGACTATAGAAACATTACAGTAGATCTACAAGCTGTAGTGACACTATAGAAACATTACAGTAGATCTACAAGCTGTAGTGAGACTATAGAAACATTACAGTAGATCTACAAGCTGTAGTGAGACTATAAAAACATTACAGTAGATCTACAAGCTCTAGTGAGACTATAGAAACATTACAGTAGATCTACAAGCTGTAGTGAGACTATAGAAACATTACAGTAGATCTACAAGCTGTAGTGAGACTAAATAAACATTACAGTAGATCTACAAGCTGTAGTGACACTATAGAAACATTACAGTAGATCTACAAGCTGTAGGGAGACTAAATAAACATTACAGTAGATCTACAAGCTGTAGTGAGACTATAGAAACATGACAGTAGATCTACAAGCTGTAGTGAGACTATAGAAACATTACAGTAGATCTACAAGCTGTAGTGAGACTATAGAAACATTACAGTAGATCTACAAGCTGTAGTGAGGTGAGACAGGAGGCCTCAAACTATTCATTAAAGCATCACAATGCCATGTGCTGTGATGCTTTGTGAGCTTGTAGATCTGCTATTTTTGCTGAAGATATTTGGTGTAGAGGGGGGAAAGGAGGTGACCAAGTACAGACGGTCAACAACGTATTTAGGGTTTAAATTCCAACATAAGACGTTTGTCCTTCACAATATTTATAACAATATATATATAATAAAACAATCTACGGATGAGAGAAAATCACTGTAACAGGCTCTATGACCAGCAGCCATAATGGACCCTTCATTAGTGTCATTGTAACAACCAGAATGGAACAGAGCCTTCATTAGTATCATTATAACAACCAGAATGGAACAGAGCCTTCATTAGTAGCATTGTAACAACCAGAATGGAACAGAGCCTTCATTAGTATCAATATAACAACCAGAATGGAACAGAGCCTTCATTAGTATCAATATAACAACCAGAATGGAACAGAGCCTTCATTAGTATCATTGTAACAACCAGAATGGAACAGAGCCTTCATTAGTATCAATATAACAACCAGAATGGAACAGAGCCTTCATTAGTATCATTGTAACAACCAGAATGGAACAGAGCCTTCATTAGTATCAATATAACAACCAGAATGGAACAGAGCCTTCATTAGTATCATTGTAACAACCAGAATGGAACAGAACCTTCATTAGTATCATTGTAACAACCAGAATGGAACAGAGCCTTCATTAGTATCATTGTAACAACCAGAATGGAACAGAGCCTTCATTAGTATCATTATAACAACCAGAATGGAACAGAGCCTTCATTAGTATCATTGTAACAACCAGAATGGAACAGAGCCTTCATTAGTAACAATATAACAACCAGAATGGAACAGAGCCTTCATTAGTATCAATATAACAACCAGAATGGAACAGAGCCTTCATTAGTATCATTGTAACAACCAGAATGGAACAGAGCCTTCATTAGTATCAATATAACAACCAGAATGGAACAGAGCCTTCATTAGTATCATTGTAACAACCAGAATGGAACAGAGCCTTCATTAGTATCAATATAACAACCAGAATGGAACAGAGCCTTCATTAGTATCATTGTAACAACCAGAATGGAACAGAGCCTTCATTAGTATCAATGTAACAACCAGAATGGAACAGAGCCTTCATTAGTATCATTGTAACAACCAGAATGGAACAGAGCCTTCATTAGTATCAATGTAACAACCAGAATGGAACAGAGCCTTCATTAGTATCATTGAAACAACCAGAATGGAACAGAGCCTTCATTAGTATCATTGAAACAACCAGAATGGAACACAGCCTTCATTAGTATCATTGTAACAACCAGAATGGAACAGAGCCTTCATTAGTATCATTGTAACAACCAGAATGGAACAGAGCCTTCATTAGTATCATTGTAACAACCAGAAAAGAACAGAGCCTTCATTAGTATCATTGGTAACACCTGTCTCTCATACATGTACATACAGAGTATCTCGATTTGATTTGATTTATTTGAAATGCAATAAAAACTACAGGGTTACAGCAGTTCAAGGACACAGAGGATGATGTGATGCCAAAGTCTGGTCTAGCCAACACCAACTCACCACACTCTATATCTAACATCAGGGTCTATAGCTCTATACACTCTATATCTAACATCAGGGTCTATAGCTCTATACACTCTATATCTAACATGAGGGTCTGGAGCTCTACAGTGTTGTTAGCTAAGCTGTGACACCACAGTGCTTCTACATAGGTGGTGCACCTCCTACTGGCTCCACTGTAGCAAATAGCCGATCTACAAGCTCACAATAGATTTGCTATTTGCGCTTACTGAAAGTTTGGAAAAAGGCAAAATAAGATTGATCATCAATACGATATTATTGTCACAATATTAATATTGAGGTCTTTGTTCAAACAATATTGTGATACTTGATTTCTTACATAATCCACAGATATTGTATTATTACATTATTAAACACCACAATAGTTGAAATCTGTGTTAATTTTGACAGGAAATACTGATGTATTTTTAGTCAGGCTTTTTAATACGATTCCATTTAGTCTCTCAGTCATATTTAGTCACCTGGATCTCTTCTCCACTAGTATTAGTTCTACTGGATCTCTTCTCCACTAGTCTTAGTTCTACTGGATCTCTTCTCCACTAGTATTAGTTCTACTGGATCTCTTCTCCACTAGTCTTAGTTCTACTGGATCTCTTCTCCACTAGTCTTAGTTCTACTGGATCTCTTCTCCTCTAGTCTTAGTTCTACTGGATCTCTTCTCCACTAGACTTAGTTCTACTGGATCTCTTCTCCTCTAGTGTTAGTTCTACTGGATCTCTTCTCCACTAGTCTTAGTTCTACTGGATCTCTTCTCCACTAGTTTTAGTTCTACTGGATCTCTTTTCCTCTAGTCCCTCACTGACATTAGTTTATATTTGTTGCCAACATTGTCAATGTATTTAGTCATAGTTTTTGTCATCATATGTTTATCATTTCGTTTTTATTTAGGTTTCATCGCTGATAAAAGGTAGTCGACCAACATTTCTCATCGTAGTTTTAGTCGATGAAATTAACACTGGATGAAATTCTATTCTGTTTCTTTGTCTTCATCAGAAAACTCTTAAAGAGGAAGCAGAGAGGAAAGAGGAAGAGGAGAGGAAAGAGGAAGAGGAGAGGAAAGAGGAAGAAGAGAGGAAAGAGGAAGAAGAGAGGAGAAAGGAAGCAGAGAGGAGAAAGGAAGCAGAGAGGAGAAAGGAAGCAGAGAGGAAATTGGAAGCGGCGAGGAAAGAGGAAGAGGAAAAGGCTGAGGAAGTGGAATACGTCTATGAAGTGATAGATGAAGTGGTGGAGGAAGAGGAGGCTGACAGGGGTGGAGGACAGGAAGTGGTCGAGGAAATCATTGAGGAAGTGGAGGAAGAAGAGGAAGAGGAAGTGCCGGAGGCCGAGGAGGAAGAAGAGAAAGAGGTCAAACCGGCTGCAGAAAAAAGCGAACGTGAAAAAGCTCAGAATAACAACAACACAGACAGCAACAAACAGACAGCAACAAACAATTTGTGCCAAAGTTCGCCACAAATTCAAGACAAAGAAGAAGACATCCAGTCCTCCAGAGAAGTTCTCCCTTTGTCTCCGGACGAAACCAACAAAGAAAACCCCCCGCAGAGAGTGGAAGTGAAGAAGATCAACAAACTGAAACTCCCAACGCTGTCGCTCCCGGGAATGATGGGAGGGGGAGGAGCCATCAAACTGTCCTCTAGACCGTCTGGAAACGAGACCAATCTGGACACGACGCTGGACAAGATCCGCAAGAACAACCCCATCGTGACCGAGGTCAATAATAATAATAATTATAATTATAGATGCAACTTTTAAAAATGTCATTTCGATAGCAGGTTATCAGTGGTTCTCAAATATTTACATTTCAAGAAACCTCCCTTAACTCTGTCAGTACACTGTCAGAGCTACAGACCCTGAAAGGGTCCATTTAAAACCCCCTCAAGGAACCCAAGAGTCTTTGGACACCACTTTGAGAACCACTGATTTAGCCGGATGCTAGGGTCATTGTTTACCTGGTATCCTATAGTTTCAAATGTACAGATTATTATGTTGATAGTATATTGTTTAGACAGATTCCAGGTTCATTGTTTACCTGTGATCCTAGTTAACTGAGACACTACACTGTCTCTCTACATTCTATGTATGTGTTTACCTTGTTTACTGTAAGTTATATTATATTATTTTATATATATATATTCTATGTATGTGTTTACCTTGTTTACTGTAAGTTATATTATATTATTTTATATATATATATTCTATGTATGTGTTTACCTTGTTTACTGTAAGTTATATTATATTATTTTATATATATATATTCTATGTATGTGTTTACCTCGTTTACTGTAAGTCACTCTGGATAAAGAGCGTCTGATAAATGACTACATTGTACATTTCAGGTCAACCTCAACAACATCGAGAACATTCCCAAGGCGATGCTCCTGGACTACGTCAACGCCCTGAAGAAGAACAAACACGTGAAGACCTTCAGCATCGCCAACACCGGCGTGGACGAGAACATCGCCTTCAACCTCGCCAACTTGCTCCGGGAGAACCGCAGCATCGCCACGCTCAACATCGAGTCCAACTTCGTCACGGGGAAAGGCATCGTGGCGATCATCCGCTGCCTCCAGTTCAACGAGACGCTCACGGAGCTACGCTTCCACAACCAGAGGCACATGCTGGGCCACCACGCCGAGATGGAGATCTCACGTCTGCTGAAGGCCAACAACACCCTGCTGAAGATGGGGTATGTAGTCCATAAACACCCTGCTGAAGATGGGGTATGTAGTCCATAGACACCCTGCTGAAGATGGGGTATGTAGTCCATAAACACCCTGATGAAGATGGGGTATGTAGTCCATTAATACCCTGCTGAAGATGGGGTATGTAGTCCATTAATACCCTGCTGAAGATGGGGTATGTAGTCAATTAATACCCTGCTGAAGATGGGATATGTAGTCCATTAATACCCTGCTGAAGATGGGATATGTAGTCCATAAACACCCTGATGAAGATGGGGTATGTAGTCCATAAACACCCTGATGAAGATGGGGTATGTAGTCCATAGACACCCTGCTGAAGATGGGGTATGTAGTCCATAAACACCCTGCAGAGATGAAGCAGGGACCCCCTCTATATTATATAAAATGGTGTTTAAGAATTAAACTTTTTTCTTTTGGTTTACTTGGTCTGCTCTTTTTTCCCTCTACACCTCTATACCTCTTTGCCAAAAATAGCCAATCTACAAGCTCACAAAGCCTCGCAGCGCGAGGCTTTGTGAGCTTGTAGATCGGCTATTTTTGGCTAAAGTGCTCCTCAGAAAAAGGGATGCTAGGGTTCAAGTGGTTAAGGTAAAAAAATAAGAAATCATATCACACAAAGATTTGGCGGACCCCCTGTAGTAACTCTGAGGACCCCCTAGTGGTCCCGGACCCCCTGTTGAAGACCCCTGCTTTAAATTCAAAATACACAATGTATGGAACCTTCAGTTCCATGGACCCACTGGGTCCTCAGGTCAATACCTCCATGACCTTTGTTATGGTGGTCCTCAGGTCAATACCTCCATGACCTTTGTTATGGTGGTCCTCAGGTCAATACCTCCATGACCTTTGTTATGGTGGTCCTCAGGTCAATACCTCCATGACCTTTGACCTTTGTTATGGTGCTTTTAGCACATTTGGAAACAAACCAAGGAAGTCACCGGCAGCGACAGAAACAATGAGTCATTTACAGATAAGCTGTTAGAAACAGAACTAGTTCATGCACATAAAAACATATAATAATGAAACGGGTGTTTTTTTGACCAGGTACCACTTTGAGCAGCCGGGGCCCAGGATGGTGGTGACCAACCTTCTGACCAGGAACCTGGACAACCAGAGGCAGCAGAGGAAGGAGGAGCAGAGACTGCAGGAGGAGCGTGAGAAGAAGGAGACCCTGCAGATGTACGAGAACAGCCTCAACCTGCCTCCCGGGCTGCTGCAGATGTTGGGGTACGTCCCGCCTATCGAGGTTCTGCAGCAGCACGGCCTGGTTCCCCCCGACGAGATACTGCGTAAGAACGGCCTGGTTCTGCCCAACATGGAACATCTGCAAGAACAACGAGAGAACAACGCGTCGTCCTCCAAGTCACAACAACAACAACAACAACAACAACATAAACGTACGCCAAACAACAACAACATTCCAAAGACGCCGAACGCAGCCGAACCGGCCAATCCGCTGAGGGACGTGCAGCTTAAAAAGACGCCAAAGAAACGTAACCCTCTGTTCGTCATGGACGACCCCGAGGAGGAGAGGAGGAGACCTCTCCCCGACGTCCAGCTGAGGAGGACCTCCAGGGCCAGGGAGGCGGGCGGCGAAGACGACTTCCTGCGGTACGAGAAGCCCAACCTGAAGGCCGTCATCCAGACCCTGAAGCCCGTTCCTCGCCGCAGGGAGCCGGCCAAGGTGGACGAGACGCCCAGAGACAACCTGCTCAACCAGATCAAACAGAGCAACATCGCCTACCTGAAAGCTGTGAGTATATAACCCTAACCCTAACCCTGAAAGCTGTGAGTATGTAATGTAATGTAATACCTGAAAGCTGTGAGTATATAACCCTAACCCTAACCCTGAAAGCTGTGAGTATGGTTTTACAATCACTACTGAAGTCTGACATCACTGCCACTAGAGGGCGCTATGCCCCTGGGTCACAGAATATTTTCCCAATAGAAATTCCCCATAGAGATCTTAGATCACGTGTTACAATAATAAACTAATCAGCTCAGTGATTTGACTCATATGGATATGAAGCATCAACTGACTGTGAAAAAGTACTAATTTATCTAAAGAGTAAGAACATTTTAATATACTCTCAAACACAGACATTATTAAATGTAACTGAATATCATAAACCACACAGTCACATGACCTGACAGTCACATGACCTTACAGAGTCACATGACCACACAGAACATTTAGAACACAGTTCTTATGATCATGTGATCTAAGATTTCTCTATGGGGAAATTATATTGGGAAAATACTGTTCCAAATGGACCCATATGGGTGTGTAACTCTGAGAGTGTACAAATGGAACCAAATGGAACCATTTCACTCTCAAATTTATGGGGGTTCTTGAAATTAAAAGGTTTGAGAACCACTGTGCTACACTAAATGGAACAGAGCCTTCATTAGAACCACTGTGTTACACTAAATGGAACAGAGCCTTCATTAGAACCACTGTGTTACACTAAATGGAACAGAGCCTTCATTAGAACCACTGTGTTACATTAAATGGAACAGAGCCTTCATTAGAACCACTGTGCTACACTAAATGGAACAGAGCCTTCATTAGAACCACTGTGTTACACTAAATGGAACCGAGCCTTCATTAGAACCACTGTGTTACACTAAATAGAACAGAGCCTTCATTAGAACCACTGTGCTACACTAAATGGAACCGAGCCTTCATTAGAACCACTGTGTTACACTAAATGGAACAGAGCCTTCATTAGAACCACTGTGTTACACTAAATGGAACAGAGCCTTCATTAGAACCACTGTGCTACACTAAATGGAACAGAGCCTTCATTAGAACCACTGTGCTACACTAAATGGAACAGAGCCTTCATTAGAACCACTGTGCTACACTAAATGGAACAGAGCCTTCATTAGAACCACTGTGCTCCACTAAATGGAACAGAGCCTTCATTAGAACCACTGTGCTACACTAAATGGAACAGAGCCTTCATTAGTGTCATTGTAACACCTGTGAAGGAAGTAAGGAAGAGGACCAGTTTCTGTCAAATATTATTACCTCTGTAATCTGAAGGTTTTTAAATATATATTTTTACAATCACTAATTATCAAATCTGTAATAAGATTTACCAGCTGTTATAATCAATAATCGTATTATTGTCTCCACCAGGCCGAAAGGCATGGCGAGAGAGTATGTTTTTCCCCCTGTCCGTCCGTCCGTCCGTCCGTCCGTCCGGGTGTCCGTCCGTGTGTCCGTCCGTCCGTCTGTGGACAGCTAATCTCCGGCACCGTTGTCTTGATCGCAGCGAAACTGTGCACACACACTCCCTGGATGCCAATTCAGAACCTGCCCCAATTTTTCTCATGGCCCTTTTATAGCGCCACCAGGAGGCCGATTTGTGCAAAACATATTTTTTGACAGTACTCCTACAGATTTTGTCCAAAAATCACGCAAATCGGTACACAGTATCTCTATAGTCATTAAACAAAACGGGTCTTTCAGATTTCTCATATTCCATCCTGATTGGCTAAAAATGTCTTCCAAAGTTTGCAGGAGTCACAGTGCTCCGTTTTGAACAACATGCCTCAAATCATGAACACAGCATGCAATTTCCGTGAAATTATGCACACACATTCCCATTAGGCCGAGGAAGAACTACCATTTGAAATTCTTCAAATCAGCCTCATGGTGGCGGATCGTGTTTTACCTATAACTGCACCGATCTGTGTAAAACTTTGTATGCACACTCCCTAGAGGTCAAGGAAAAGCCTTTGCCCTGCATTTTTCACATCGGCCTTTTATAGCGCCACCAGGAGGCCGACTTATATAAAACACATTATTTTATACTACTCCTTCCAATTTATCCAAATTTCACGCAAATCGGTACACATGATCTCTATAGTCATGTGATCACGACGGATGTGTTTGATTTTTCATATTCCATACTGATTAGCTAAGATTGACATCTAAAGTTTGGAGTAGTGGCTTGTTTTGAACAAAACCGCAAATCATGAACGCACCGTCCGATTGCGGTCAAACTTTGCACGCACATTCACACTGTCCTGTTATAGCACCACCAGCAGGTCTAATTTAGCGAAACAAATGTTTTTAACAAAATGCCTCAAATCATGAATGCAGTCAGTGTCCGATTGTCGTGCAAGGTCTAAGAAGAAATGGCACCCTTTTCACGTTGGCCTATTATAGCGCCACCAGGAGGCCACAATAGCCTACCTGACCTGGCGGAGACCTGTGCTCCGAGGAGCACTTTTTCTAGTTTACAGTGTTACTGTTTGTCAGAGTGTATTGAGATGTAGCATCATTCCTGAGGGGTCCCTGAGGCCTGAGGGGTCCCTGAGGGGTCCCATAGACAACAACACTGGTTCTCAAACCTTCTCATGTCAAGGACCCCACATCTGATACACATTAGCCCACGGACCCCTATTTGAAAAGATATAGGGATCCCAGGGACCCCCATGAGAGAAGATTATTACAACCATAGCAGTGATTCTTTTGAATGTCAAGGACCCCCAGTTTAATATGCATCAGACCATGACCCCCAGTTTAATATGCATCAGACCATGGACCCCCAGTTTAATATGCATCAGACCATGGACCCCCAGTTTAATATGCATCAGACCATGGACCCCCAGTTTAATATGCATCAGACCATGGACCCCCAGTTTAATATGCATCAGACCATGGACCCCCAGTTTAATATACATCAGACCATGGACCCCCAGTTTAATATGCATCACACCATGGACCCCCAGTTTAATATGCATCAGACCATGGACCCCCAGTTTAATATGCATCAGACCATGGACCCCAGTTTAATATGCATCAGACCATGGACCCCCAGTTTAATATGCATCAGACCATGGACCCCCAGTTTAATATGCATCAGACCATGGACCCCCAGTTTAATATGCATCAGACCATGGACCCCCAGTTTAATATGCATCAGACCATGGACCCCAGTTTAATATGCATCACACCATGGACCCCCATGCACACAAATCAGTGTTACTTCTTCTTCTTCTTAATACATGCTCTTTCTCTCTCTCTACAGGTTCCTCTTCCCAAACAGTTAGAATCTCCTGAAACGAGTCTCTTCTGAAATAATAAATCCATATTCCAGATACTGTGTATTTTAAACATGTTTAATTTCTTCTTTTGGTTTGTATATTTACCATCATATAATAATAATAATAATGTATATTTAACATCATATAAAAGGCCAGAATCAGTACTATTAACCAAGCATACAGGCTGTTTAGAAAAAAATAAAAGTGAAATATACATTTATCGATTTATTGTGGTATATATTTATGTATCTATCTAGTATTGTGGTACAGTATGTATTTATATATCTATCTAGTATTGAATGATTAAATGATTAAAAGTCTGTTGCTATAAAAGCAGTGTTGCCATGTCTGCTTATTATAAGCTACTTGTTTGTAAAGTTGCGCCCGCACTTTGGGTGCTCATATCCCCCTACTGGTATGGTCTAGTGTCTTAAAAACATGTAACCGGCTGAGGACAGAGGCGAATTAAATACTTTTTTCAACTCGTTGGATAGATTTTATTGCCAGCTAGAACTTAAAACATCTGTGAGCGTTTCAGAAAACCTTGACTTTTTGGATACGATGTGCAGAAAGGGGTAAGAAACATGTGCAACAATGTCCTGCTCAAACGGCACCGGGAAATATAGGACCTCATCTCGGAGCTCCATAGCGGAGGGAGAGGTTCTAAATGGGCCTAGCATGCCCTAGCCCTGGTCCAGAGCCTTAGTGATTCTCTCTAACGCTCTGCCAGGCGCTGGGCTCTGCGCTTGTACAAGGAATTCCACTGCCCTGTGAGGCTCCAACAGTGAAAAGAAACTAAAACATTTTGCTACTCACCGAAACAAAGGCTGTTTTGTGTTGTTGAAAGTCTGTTCTCGGAGGTGGGAAGCCTCTCAACACCCCACCTTCTCTGTGAAATACACTTTTTGGACAGAAAATAAAATATTTCACCGGAAGGAAAAAAATATTTTTGGTTGCTCCACAGTGCCCTCTACAGATCTGGTCAATGGAATTTTTCCAGAATGATTCCCCCCCCCCCCCCCCAGAATTATTATATATATAAATATATATAATTAAACAATTAAAACATGTCCAATTTTCCTCCACCCACATTAAAATCCAGCCAACTCTTGTGCCTTACAGGTGATAAATACATACATAAATAACGTAGAATGATAAATATTGTGGACAAAGGAATGTGTTTAAAAATTGACAATAAATTCTGCTTCCTTAAAGCAGGTTAACTTTTATTATCATGGTGGACAGACAGCTGTGTTTATTGATAATGTTATCAATGTGTTTACACTCAATGTTATTAATTAATGTGTTTACACCATCAATACTCAATAACACAGAAAAACATAGAATATGGCATCATCCTTGACTCTGTGAGATCAGCATGCACACACACACACACACACACACACACACACACACACACACACACTCCTGTTAATGTGACACATATATGCACTTAATATGAGAAATGACAAAATGTAAAACGCACATCAGTATATTTTCTACTGTACAAGGAGAAAACATTTGATCCTATTTATTACTGTAACAGAAAGTAAGGAACATTGATGTTGAGTTATTATAATGCAGGAGAGTAATACACATAATACACACGTCAGCGTAATAATGTAATAATTGTGTTTCTCTGCATGCTCTATTATGAGAATAAACACGTGAGATTAAAATGTAAAAGAAAAACAGACATGAACTCAGATGAATGAATATTCAAACAATAATAAAAAAGCATTTGCCGTTCATTTTAAATATTGCATAGCTGTGATCAGAGGTTTTTACTGAATGTTCAGGAACCACTTCTAGATTAAAGACAAAATTAATACGGCAAATTACAAATGGGGCTTAGGAGTGTTTAATATCATAAATATTATATGTTAATTATATTCTATTATGTTCATTGGTCAGGTCACAGAAATATACAAACTCCAGGGGCAAACTGAACCCCTCTCCAAATATACATGATTCCAAGTTATTAATAGTAGTATTATTGCTATTTGCTCATATTTTGGTATTTCCAGTAACATGTGGGGAGCAGTACATATATACACTATAAATACTGTATTTCATCACCTCGGGGGAATAGAAGAACATAAATATGTGTAACTTGTTTTGAGGCAAAATGTTTAGTTCTGATTTCCTCTATTTATTTATTCATTTATTTATTTTGACACATATATTTTATAATATTTCCAAGCTGCAGTAGTACATGTATATATTAATATATACATGTATATATTAATATCTAATTGCTTTAACATGCACATAGATATTTACTTCTGTCTCTCTCTAAACTAAATGCAGCTGCAGCTCGTTAATGTTTGGTTTAATTAGCAGGTTTTCTTTGGACTCTTTGAACCTCTTAGAGCCTCTATTTGTATCATTCATACAGAGTGTGAAAAAAAAACTTAACATTATGTAAACCAACATTTGACATAAAGGTGATTTAGCATTACATAACATTATATCACATAAATAATAATAATAATTATTATTATTATAATATTACATAACACAAATAATAATAATAACAATTATATTACATAAATAATAATACTTATTATATTACATAACATCAATAATAATAATAATTATTATTATATTACATAACATACAAAAAGGGGAAAAAGGATAAATCTTAAAGCTGAATGTATCTCCATATAAATGAGTCATTAATCA
Organism: Gymnoscopelus braueri; assembly: GCF_963280865.1. Lineage (NCBI taxonomy): Eukaryota > Metazoa > Chordata > Actinopteri > Myctophiformes > Myctophidae > Gymnoscopelus > Gymnoscopelus braueri. Next base: position 54,820,028 of record NC_137614.1, read on the forward strand.
GATTATCTGCAAACAACAACATGATGATGAAAAAACATTGACCCCTTGACCTCTCCCTCATCCTCTCATGACCCTTGACCTCTCCCTCATCCTCTCATGACCCTTGACCTCTCCCTCATCCTCTCATGCCAGACGTATGCTTCGCCGTACGACAGTGCCGCGCGCCCAACATAACCGATCTACAAGCCCACACTGTGGGTGCTATGTTGACCGATCTACAAGCCCACACTGTGGGTGCTATGTTGACCGATCTACAAGCCCACGTGCTATGTTGAGGCGCAGTGCCGTCATACCCAGAGATATAATATATTATATATATATATATATAGAGATATAATATATTATATATATATATAGAGATATAATATATTATATATATATATAGAGATATAATATATTATATATATATAGAGAGATATAATATATTATATATATATATAGATATAATATATGATATATATATATAGAGATATAATATATTATATATATAGAGAGAGATATAATATATTATATATATATATAGAGATATAATATATTATATATATATATATATACAGATATAATATATTATATATATATATAGAGATATAATATATTATATATATATATAGAGATATAATATATTATATATATATATAGAGATATAATATATTATATATATATATAGAGATATAATATATTATATATATATATATACAGATATAATATATTATATATATATATAGAGATATAATATATTATATATATATATAGAGATATAATATATTATATATATATATATACAGATATAATATATTATATATATATATAGAGATATAATATATTATATATATAGATATAATATATTATATATATATATATAGATATAATATATTTGTAGTTTGTAGAGTCATTAGAATGTTACATTATTATTATTTGTATTCGCTAGAATCGCTTCACGTTGGTCAGCTGCTGGGGGGGGGGGCATACCGTGGTGACAGGTCAGAGTTCAAGGTGAACTTTATCGTCCACAAGGGACATTTGGCTTAGGGCCCATTATGAAACCCAGGGGGGGGGGGGGGGGGGTCTTCTCTTCACTCCTTTAACTAGCTCTCTATGAAACCCAGGGGGGGGGGGGGGGGGGGTCTTCTCTTCACTCCTTTAACTAGCTCTCTATGAAACCCAGGGGGGGTGGGGGGGGGGGGGGTCTTCTCTTCACTCCTTTAACTAGCTCTCTATGAAACCCAGGGGGGGGGGTGGGGGGGGGGTCACTCCTTCATCTTGCTTTCTATGAAGTCCTGGATCTTGTTGATCCTGTCCTCCTGTTGATCCAGGAGGTCCAGGATGACTCCCATGGGCGTCCTCTTCAGCCCCGCCCCCTCCATCTTGTTCTCCAGACGGTTCTTCATGTTCCTCAGCCTGAGGGAGGCGTGGACCAGGACCACTGTAGACCAGATAACAAGGGGTTAATGTGGACCAGATAACAAGGGGTTAATGTGGACCAGGACCACTGTAGACCAGATAACAAGGGGTTAATGTAGACCAGGACCACTGTAGACCAGATAACAAGGGGTTAATGTAGACCAGATAACAAGGGGTTAATGTGGACCAGGACCACTGTAGACCAGATAACAAGGGGTTAATGTGGACCAGGACCACTGTAGACCAGATAACAAGGGGTTAATGTGGACCAGGACCACTGTAGACCAGATAACAAGGGGTTAATGTGGACCAGGACCACTGTAGACCAGATAACAAAGGGTTAATGTAGACCAGATAACAAGGGGTTAATGTGGACCAGGACCACTGTAGACCAGATAACAAGGGGTTAATGTGGACCAGATAACAAGGGGTTAATGTAGACCAGATAACAAGGGGTTAATGTGGACCAGATAACAAGGGGTTAATGTGGACCAGATAACAAGGGGTTAATGTGGACCAGATAACAAGGGGTTAATGTGGACCAGATAACAAGGGGTTAATGTGGACCAGATAACAAGGGGTTAATGTGGACCAGATAACAAGGGGTTAATGTAGACCAGATAACAAGGGGTTAATGTGGACCAGATAACAAGGGGTTAATGTAGACCAGATAACAAGGGGTTAATGTAGACCAGATAACAAGGGGTTAATGTGGACCAGATAACAAGGGGTTAATGTAGACCAGATAACAAGGGGTTAATGTGGACCAGATAACAAGGGGTTAATGGATAAAGTCATGGATATTCTTTAGTTTTTGTCTCATTCATGACCGGCAGCGGTTCCAGTAGGAACACAAAGAGTCTTTGTTTAGATTAAAATATTATTCAGGTTAAAGTGATTTACTGGATAGAAACTCATAAAATCTGCCTGTTGAATATTCATTAATATCATTATGTTTGGGGGTGTGGCACACACACACACACACACACACACACACACACACACACACACACACACACACACACACACACACACACACACACACACACACACACACACACACACACACACACACACACACACACACACACACACACACACACACACAGCATGACATCAGCCTACTAAAAACACTTTGTGTCCAGATCAACAATCCATGGCAACGTCAACACAACAAGATAACAGCTGCTGTAATCACATCCATCATTGGTGTGTGAGTGTGAGTGTGAGTGTGAGTGTGAGTGTGTGTGTGTGTGTGTGTGTGTGTGTGTGTGTGTGTGTGTGTGTGTGTCTCTGTGTGTGTGTGTGTGTGTGTGTGTGTGTGTGTGTGTGTGTGTGTGTGTGTGTGTGTGTGTGTATTGTGTAGTGTGTGTAATGTACTACTCCTCTATACCTCCTCAAGGTGCAGGGGCAGGATCCCAGAACAGAGTTGGGCACATAGAGATCTTTGTCTTTTGGACAATGGAGCACTAACATATTTTTCTTTAACATAACAGCTTTTTAACATAACAAATGTTCTAAGTTTTGGTTTATACAATATATCCTGTGACCATTTGCTCTGATACAAACCATAAAGTGTCTCCTTCACCACAGAGATGTTTGCAATGCTGTTATTTTGAAAACTGTTAAGCAACCCAGCCCTCAGAAGTATATCCTCTACCAGGGGCGTGCTGGGACCAAAATTCAGCTCTGGGATTTTCCGAACCGGCCCACCGTTTTGTTTTGTCAACGGGGGGGTTGCTGCGTTTTAACCCAGCAACCCTATGTAAATTGCGCCACTGCTGATAAACGTCCCAGCCCAACAGTAATGTAACTAATAATTGGGCCGCGCGACCCGGAAATTACCTTAATAATCCTATAACGGGATTTTTTTTTTTTTGGGTGGCCCACCGGCCGTCTGGCGGCCCGTAAATGGCACGGCCTTTCAGGAATTTTCCCGAATTTCCCAGTGGCCAGCACGTCCCTGTCCTCTACTGTACTTGCCCCATGCACCTTTTATCGAGACATCCCAATTAAAGATTTTCTTGGCAACTCTATTCTCTGGCCTTTTGATTAGTCTATTCCATAAAGCTACCATGCTGCCTTTCCATCTGATTTCACATGCCTCCCATCCCATGTCTCCTGTTATTGCCAATACAGGTGCAAATTTATGTACTCCAAGGAAATACCGTATAGCCCTATTCTGGACCATTTGTCCTTTCATATTTGTGTTTAACCCCCATATCCCAGCCATATAGTCCATGACAGGGCAGACACAAGTGTGAAATAATTTGGAGTAGGCAGCATATCCCAGATCACCCAGCTGTCTAGTTTTTGCTATAATACCACCCAAAGCTCTGCTTGCAGATCCGGCCAAGACTGATGTACCGTATTCAAAATGTAAATGTTCATCCAAGTTAAGACATTTGTAAGTATTTGTAATTCTCAACATACTGTAGTTTTTGTTCCCCTAAATAAAACTGGAAATCACTCCTCTTTACTCTAGCTTGTCTAAAATGCATGATCTGAGTCTTACTATGATTAACTGTCAGTTTCCACTTTTTACACCAATTATCTGTACACATCAACATTTTCTGTAAATCATTTTCATTTTCTGCTACCACAATTATGTCATCTGCATACATCAAAATGTCTAGTTTGGTACTGCCATCATAGTGTAAACCCAATCCTAGTTGTTTGACTTCCTTGGCCAGATTGTTGATGAATATAGCAAAAAGTGTAGGGGAGAGACAATCCCCTTGCTTGACACCAGATGGCGTTGGGAACCACCCTGAACAACAGTAATCATTTACTCTAACACATGCCTGGGGGGCTTTACACAAAGATTGTATGGCCCAGTAAAACTTTCCGTGTATACCCTCTTCCAGAAGACGATAAGCTAGTAGATCTCGGTTGACAAAGTCAAAAGCCTTTTGGAAGTCGATATAACAGGCAAAGGATGACTTGTTTTGCATGATTCTGTTGTTAACTATTGTTGTAATGGAAAATACATGATCGATACAGGCTCTAGTCTTTCTAAAACCATTCTGTTCTTCTACCAAAAAGGTTATTTTCTTCTAGGTAGTTCATAAGCCTGGAATTAAGAATCGAAGTATACATTTATATACTGTGCTCAAAAGACTAATGCCTCGATAGTTTAAGGGTATTCTAGGGTCATTTTTAGCGGATTTTGGTATTGGACTTACAATAGATTTATACCAAGCTGAAGGAATAATCCCAGTTTCAAAACAAAAATCTAATATAACATAGAGTGCCTCTGTGAACCAGGTACCTGTGTGCGTAGTGTGTGTGTGTGTGTGTGTGTGTGTGTGTGTGTGTGTGTGTGTGTGTGTGTGTGTGTGTGTGTGTGTGTGTGTGTGTGTGTGTGTGTGTGTGTGTGTGTGTGTAGTGTGTGTGTGTAGTGTGTAGTGTGTGTGTGTGTGTGTGTGTGTGTGTGTGTGTGTGTGTGTAGTGTGTGTGTGTAGTGTGTAGTGTGTAGTGTGTGTACTCACAGAGCAGGGGGAAGGACAGACCAAAGATGAAGACCATAACTCCTCCACACAGAGACAACAGGAAGTAGGAGGTTCCCATCACGGCCACCATGAAGAGCGTTGGGTTCTTCTTCTTAAACGTCTTGATGATGGATTGGTTCTCTCCGGCCCAGACTGACCCCGTGAAGACCAGGGTCACTACAGTACCTCCTAGGAACATCCCTAGAGGGTTCATGAACCTGAAACAATACAAACATAACAACATAATATATTACTGTATATATATATATGTCATATATAACCCTGACCCTGACCCCGTGAAGACCAGGGTCACTACAGTACCTCCTAAGAACATCCCTAGAGGGTTCATGAACCTGAAACACAACATAATATATTACTGTATATATATATATGTCATATATAACCCTACACTAATATATAGACACTACACTGTCTCTATGTATTCTATGATCCTATAGTTTACTGAGACACTACACTGTCTCTGTATTCTATGATCCTATAGTTTACTGAGACACTACACTGTCTCTCTGTATTCTATGATCCTATAGTTTACTGAGACACTACACTGTCTCTCTGTATTCTATGATCCTATAGTTTACTGAGACACTACACTGTCTCTGTATTCTATGATCCTATAGTTTACTGAGACACTACACTGTCTCTGTATTCTATGATCCTATAGTTTACTGAGACACTACACTGTCTCTGTATTCTATGATCCTATAGTTTATTGAGACACTACACTGTCTCTGTATTCTATGATCCTATAGTTTACTGAGACACTACACTGTCTCTCTGTATTATATGATCCTATAGTTTACTGAGACACTACACTGTCTCTATGTATTCTATGATCCTATAGTTTACTGAGACACTGCACTGTCTCTGTATTCTATGATCCTATAGTTTACTGAGACACTACACTGTCTCTGTATTCTATGATCCTATAGTTTACTGAGACACTACACTGTCTCTATGTATTCTATGATCCTATAGTTTACTGAGACACTACACTGTCTCTCTGTATTCTATGATCCTATAGTTTACTGAGACACTACACTGTCTCTGTATTCTATGATCCTATAGTTTACTGAGACACTACACTGTCTCTCTGTATTCTATGATCCTATAGTTTACTGAGACACTACACTGTCTCTGTATTCTATAGAGCACCGAAGTCCTGACGTGACTCATTCATCCCCAGGTTTGCGGAAGTAATTTCTCTATGGAGAATAACATTGGGTCATCTTAGAATCGTCTCATATAAGAATTGTGGTCCAAAAATAAACGCCGCGTGTCGGCGTTATTGTCAGGGAGGGGGTTCTGTATCGTTTATGATAGTCAGTCACTTATATTTGATACAGTCTGTTTCTGGCGAAAATGTAACTAATTCGGCGGAAGTAACATTAGCGTTTTCTCACCGTCAGTTGATGCTTCATATCCATAAGAGTCAACACGCCGGGGTCATTTGTTTATTTTTGGAACACAGTTCTTATTTGACGCGATATTAAATACGTCTATGGGATTCAGAACGGGGGTGGAAAACTGCGAACCAGGTAGACAAACAAAGGATGTGTAAATGACGTCAGACTTCGGCGGTCTATGATCCTATAGTTTACTGAGACACTACACTGTCTCTATGTATTCTATGATCCTATAGTTTACTGAGACACTACACTGTCTCTATGTATTCTATGATCCTATAGTTTACTGAGACACTACACTGTCTCTATGTATTCTATGATCCTATAGTTTACTGAGACACTACACTGTCTCTCTGTATTCTATGATCCTATAGTTTACTGAGACACTACACTGTCTCTATGTATTCTATGATCCTATAGTTTACTGAGACACTACACTGTCTCTATGTATTCTATGATCCTATAGTTTACTGAGACACTACACTGTCTCTCTACATTCTACGTGTTTTTACCTTGTTTACTGTAAGATAAATTATATTGTTATGTTATATACATTCTATGTGTTTATCTTGTTTTAAGTCACTCTGGATAAAGAGCTTCTGATGAATGAATATATTATAAAATGAATTAAAGTCCATAGCTTTATGGTTCCATGGTTGTATAATGACAGCTTATAAGAACCTTAAATAGATGGTTAGTCATATACATGTTTTAATCATGAGTCATGATGGTGTGTGTGTGTGTGTGTGTGTGTGTGTGTGTGTGTGTGTGTGTGTGTGTGTGTGTGTGTGTGTGTGTGTGTGTGTGTGTGTATGTGTCAGAATAGAATGCAGCCTCATGTAAGCCTCATCTATACCTCGTGGTACGGCTGTGTCCCACACAGCTGAAAAGCACCAGATCTCTAGTTAATCTGTATCAATGCATAGAGATGACAGCTTGTAGATCTGTGCTTTTTAGGGCCAATATAAATAATAGAATGTTATTATATGATATAATGATGATATAAATAGATCTATAGTTATTATATTATAAATAATAGATCTATAGTTTACCCCACTATGATGAAGACCAGGATGGTTCATATATTATATAAATAATAGAATGTTATTATATGATATAATGATGATATAAATAGATCTATAGTTATGATATGGTATAAATAATAGATCTATAGTTTACCCCACTATGATGAAGACCAGGATGGCCGCTAGGAAGTAGTTGGTCTGGTAATACAGCAGGTTGTTTATAACTCTGTTATTCCATTTGGTCAGATCTCTGTCCGGCCTGGCGAAGCGGTCAGAACCAGGACAGAAGTCATCCCATAGCCTGAGAGGAGCCAGCTCCATCCTAGAGGAGGAGGACGCCATGTTGGATCTGGAAGAGTTCTGGTTCTGTCTCTGTCTCTGTTGTTCTTCTTCTTCTTCTCTTATTTACGTCTCTGTTCTGTTCTTCTTCTTCTTCTCTTATTGATGTCTCTGTTCTGTTGTTCTTCTTCTTCTCTTATTTACGTCTCTGTTCTGTTCTTCTTCTTCTACACTGGCCCGTGTGACCACGCCCCCAGAGCCACGGTAGAACAGTGACGCTGCCGCGGCCTGGCGGTCAGATCTGGGATTGCAGCTTTCCCCACATTTAAAAACCTACGGCACATGCTTATTTTGTCTGAAAGGCTAGTGCGCATGCTCTGTTGGCTCCGATATTGGAGCCAAGCCTGGGAAGTGGAGGAACTTCCGGTGCTTCATGCGCTGGTGAGCACAGAAAAGAAAGAGTGGGGGCAGGGCCGTCCGTTCTCTAGATACATTATAACTCTATGCGTGACATCCGGTTTAGAAAAAGGAAACATAGGGCGCGTTCGGAAATTACGCACCGGAGCACACTCGCCTATTAGTTTGTATCATAGATATATATCTATGGTTTGTATGGGCCAGTGCGCTCAGTGCTGTATTTTCGAACGCACCCAAAGAATCGTGTTTCCGGTGGTTGGTTCCGGTTGGCGTCGCATTGTTTTTGTTCCGCAGATGATAATAAATTATTTTTTAGTCCATAGAGTTATAATAGGTTTAGTCTAACTAGTCCATAGAGTTATAATAGGTTTAGTCTATAGAGTTATAAAAGGTTTAGTCTAACTAGTCACACTACGAGTTATATATGTTTACATTTCTCTCTAAAACATTCATTTAAAGTTACTTTCCATCTTATTTTCTTGCAAACTGTACATTTATGCACCGTCGTATAATGGTGTCGCGCGCCGAAAATAACCGATCTACAAGCCCACAGCTCGTTGTGGATGCGACGCGCTGTGGGCTTGTAGATCTGCTATTGTTTTCATCCGAAAAGCCCACTCCCTGGCTTCTCTTCTTTGACACTCAGAAAGGACAACGACTCAGTGTCGCCCTCCTGTGGTTCATCATGACCTCCACACTCTGTGCTTTGAGTCGCATTGTGATGCAAAATGTATTAAAGAAATGGATGATAGCGCCCTCTGGTGGTTGATCTACTAGGTGTGTCGTATTGGCTCTGCTTATTGTCAACGTTATTAACTTTATAATGTATTATTATTATTAGTTATTAACTTTATAATGTATTATTATTATTAGTTATTAACTTTATAATGTATTATTATTATTAGTTATTAACTCTATAATGTATTATTATTATTAGTTATTAACTCTATAATGTATTATTATTATTAGTTATTAACTCTATAATGTATTATTATTATTATTAGTTATTAACTCTATAATGTATTATTATTATTATTAGTTATTAACTTTATAATGTATTATTATTATTAGTTATTAACTCTATAATGTATTATTATTATTAGTTATTAACTCTATAATGTATTATTATTATTAGTTATTAACTCTATAATGTATTATTATTATTATTAGTTATTAACTCTATAATGTATTATTATTATTATTAGTTATTAACTTTATAATGTATTATTATTATTAGTTATTAACTTTATAATGTATTATTATTATTAGTTATTAACTCTATAATGTATTATTATTATGAGTTATTAACTTTATAATGTATTATTATTATTAGTTATTAACTCTATAATGTATTATTATTATTATTATTAGTTATTAACTTTATAATGTATTATTATTATTAGTTATTAACTTTATAATGTATTATTATTATTAGTTATTAACTTTATAATAACCTTGTGTTTTTATTCTTGCTGTAACGATTGCCTGTTATTTATTATTATTTAACTGTTGGATTCATTGAAATAAAGAACAGTTTTACAACAAATGCAGGATGTTTATGTTTTACATTATTTAAGGAGCTAGCAGCTAGCCTAGCAGGCTAACTGCTAGCCTAGCAGGCTAACAGGCTACCGGATGTAAACACAGTCAAATGTTGTCAATGGCGAAAGCTCTTCCTCCCACTTCCGGCGGAGGGTTCTCAAAATAAAACCATTTATTTCGTGTCAAGTTACAAGTCAAAAGTACTAACATCACACAAGCGCTCCCGCTTTCTTTTCAAAATAAAACAAAATAGCCGATCCTACCCGTTATATTATACCTCTATGATCCTACCAGGATCCTACAGCTCGGCTATTTCCGGCGGCGCCGTCGTTCGACCATGTATATAGAACAGAGCATGCGCAGTTAGTGTTAGCTTTAGCTATAGTTAGCTTTATTTTATATTCAAAGCTATTATTACGTGTTCCGTGTTTCATTGTTGTACTAAAGGATAGAAGAGTATTTAACACAACTGTCCATTGAAATAAAGAAAGTTTTACAACAAATACAGAACTTGTTTTTATATCAAATCATTTGAGAAGCTAACTAGCTAGCTAACTAGCTAGCCAGCTAGCTAGCTAGCTAACTAGCCGGCTAGCGGATGTAAACACAGTCATGTGACAGGATCAGACAGACACTCAGAAAGGACAACGGCTCAGTGTCGCCCTCCTGTGGTTCATCATGACCTCCACACTCTGTGCTTTGAGTGGCATTATGATGCAAAATGTATTAAAGAAATGGTCTGGATGATAGCGCCCTCTGGTGTACTTTATTTAATAGTGACATGAGAACAACAGAACATGGAAGAACACATTCACAATACAAGGTCTACTATACAATACAATACAATACAATACAATACAATACAATACAATACAATACAGATTCACAATAAAAGGTCTACTAAACTGGAAGGCTCATAAAGCACTGAGCTTGTTTAAGATGAGATCCCCATGCACACACATCATGATGACATATAAGAGACAGACAGATATACACACTACTATACATATAAGAGACAGACAGATATACACACTACTATACATATAAGAGACAGACAGATATACACACTACTATACATATAAGAGACAGACAGATATACACACTACTATACATATAAGAGACAGACAGATATACACACTACTATACATATAAGAGACACACAGATATACACACTACTATACATATAAGAGACAGACAGATATACACACTACTATACATATAAGAGACAGACAGATATACACACTACTATACATATAAGAGACAGACAGATATACACACTACTATACATATAAGAGACACACAGATATACACACTACTATACATATAAGAGACAGACATATATACACACTACTATACATATAAGAGACACACAGATATACACACTACTATACATATAAGAGACACAGATATACACACTACTATACATATAAGAGACATACAGATATACACACTACTATACATATAAGAGACAGACATATATACACACTACTATACATATAAGAGACACACATATATACACACTACTATACATATAAGAGACAGACAGATATACACACTACTATACATATAAGAGACACACAGATATACACACTACTATACATATAAGAGACAGACATATATACACACTACTATACATATAAGAGACACACAGATATACACACTACTATACATATAAGAGACAGACAGATATACACACTACTATACATATAAGAGACATACAGATATACACACTACTATACATATAAGAGACAGACAGATATACACACTACTATACATATAAGAGACACAGATATACACACTACTATACATATAAGAGACACACAGATATACACACTACTATACATATAAGAGACACAGATATACACACTACTATACATATAAGAGACACAGATATACACACTACTATACATATAAGAGACATACAGATATACACACTACTATACATATAAGAGACACAGATATACACACTACTATACATATAAGAGACACAGATATACACACTACTATACATATAAGAGACATACAGATATACACACTACTATACATATAAGTGACACAGATATACACACTACTATACATATAAGAGACACAGATATACACACTACTATACATATAAGTGACACAGATATACACACTACTATACATATAAGAGACACACACATATACACACTACTATACATATAAGAGACACAGATATACACACTACTATACATAGAGACAGACAGATATACACACTACTATACATAGAGACAGACAGATATACACACTACTATACAGAATGTCATACAATCAGCTTACAGGTTACTGGTATGAAACATAAGAAATAATCTACTAAGTGTAGCCAGGTTATTAGGGACACAACATGTGGCATAACACCACCAACCCATCAATAGAAGGCTCTGGGAGCAGTGGTGGAAAAAGTACTCAAATGTTTTACTTAAGTAAAAGTACCAATACTGCAATATGAAAATACTCTGTTACAAGTAAAAGTCCATAATTCAAAATGTACTTGATTAAAAGTACAAAAGTATTGGCATCAAAGGATTGAACGCGAGATATTTATTAAATACACTCGAGATGCATATTTATATGTAAATGCATATGTATGTATGTAAAATATCTCTCAGTATGTTTTGCGCGTGCATGTATTTCTCCCCGCCTGCAGTTCCAGCTTTGGCCACTGGGGTGGCAGCTTCAATGTTTCTCAGCAACTCTGGGGGCTTGGATAGATCGGATAGATGCGTTGTTTACAGCATAGATATATATAAAGGCTAGATGGCTCAAGGGGACGGAGCAAGCGTAGCTCAACCGCGGCCATCTTGAAACAGTCATTCATAACATTATGTCTATGGTGCATATACTTTGAAATAACCATAGCGTGCTCAATTTTCATCCGATTTTCAAACGGTTTGGTGTGTTGTAAACACCAAAGATGTAGTTATGATACTACATACTTATAATTATAATCATGTTTTTTTATTTTTTATTTTATTTTATAATTTTATAATTTTATTACATCTTTGGTGTTTACAAAACACCAAACCGTTTGAAAATCGGATGAAAATTGAGCACGCTATCGTTATTTTAAAGTATATGCACCATAGACATAATGTTATGAATGACTGTTTCAAGATGGCCGCCATGTGGCAACGTCGTACTCCATTGGCCAGCAGCGCGTGTGAGTCATCTAGCCTTTATATATATCTATGGTTTACAGCGCAGCGTTGAGGTGCGTCATCACCGTACGTCATCACTGTGCGTCCATCCTTCCATGGAGGACATGATGGTTGTTTAGAAGAATGGATCCGTGAGTAGAAACATGAATATATCTTTATTTACATCTATAAATACATTAATATATCTATACATGACTATGTAACATGTAGAAGAATGTCTGAGGTGAAAGAGCCCTGAGTAGAAATGATTATTAGATCAATAAATGACTTTATTTCATGTCAACAATCACAACATTCTCCACTAATGATTCTATAGAAGTCTAGCCAGGAACCAGCCCTGAATCTACAAGCTCACAATGCATGAAAATAGACTATAAAATGATCTACAAGCTCACAATGCATGAAAATAGACTATAACATGATCTACAAGCTCACAATGCATGAAAATAGACTATAAAATGATCTACAAGCTCACAATGCATGAAAATAGACTATAAAATGATCTACAAGCTCACAATGCATGAAAAGAGACTATAAAATGATCTACAAGCTCACAATGCATGAAAATAGACTATAAAATGATCTACAAGCTCACAATGCATGAAAATAGACCATAAAATGATCTACAAGCTCACAATGCATGAACATAGACCATAAAATGATCTACAAGCTCACAATGCATGAACATAGACCATAAAATGATCTACAAGCTCACAATGCATGAACATAGACCATAAAATGATCTACAAGCTCACAATGCATGAACATAGACCATAAAATGATCTACAAGCTCACAATGCATGAACATAGACTATGTCTACTACTATACTATATATATATGTGCCACTATATATGTCTATGAATTGAATATCAAAGACCTCGTTGGAAACAAGACCGCAAGGACTTTTATGAACGGACCTTTTAGACAAAGTATTTTAATGTAACTGCTGTTTTACATTTTTGCCTAATAAAATATTCAATCAATCAAAAAATAAAATAAAATACAATCTCACAACGCTCGAAAATAGACCATAAAATGATCTACAAGCTCACAACAATGCATGAAAATAGACTATAAAATGATCTACAAGCTCTAGGGATGTTAACAATTAATCTATAATCAATTAACTGCCGTTAAGAATTTACTCTATTACATTTATTTTCAATGAATTGAAAAAAAAATTCACTGTGGCTTAGTTACAGGTTTGGTGTGTGATATCAAATATGAGTTACCATAATCACAGTAACCCTTCATCATATTCCATCATATTCAGCATGGGTCACTGTGTCCAGCTGAGGCTTGTTAATGCTCGTTAATGTTATATACACATCAAGGCAATTATGTTTCTGCACTCATTTTCCCTTTGGTCCTAAAAAACGCAGCTAATCAATTGATAAGGTTATCAACTATCAATTAATGAATTAACTACAAGCTCACAACGCATTATAATAGACTATAAAATGATCAACAAGCTCACAACGTATGAAAATAGAATATAAAATGATCTACAAGCTCACAACGCATGAAAATAGACTAGAAAATGATCTACAAGCTCACAACGCATGAAAATAGACTAGAAATGATCTACAAGCTCACAACGCATGAAAATAGACTATAAAATGATCTACAAGCTCACAACGCATGAAAATAGAATATAAAATGATCTACAAGCTCACAACGCATGAAAATAGCCAACATCAACACGTTGTGAACTTGTAGATGTAGGTTATTTTAAGATGAAATTGAGAGTAATTAAAGAGTTCAAACCAACAACATTTTAAAGAGTGTTTGCATTAGAATGTTCAGATTGAAGCATCTTCAAAAAAATAACTACTAATGTCTCTCAGATATTTCATAAAAGTAATAAAGGCTTCAGTGTGTGATTTATTCAACTGGATAACTGGATACCATACATTATATACTGTTTATGTGGGAGGCTCAGGCTCCTAAATTCACCCAGTGTAACAAATCATACATGATTTACTGTTTTATATATATATATATATATATATATATGTATATGTATATGTATATGTATATGTATATGTGTGTGTGTGTGTGCGTGCATATGTATGTATATATGCATGCATACATACATACATACATATATTTGTACGCACGCACGCATGCATGCATATATGCTCTGGTCTGCCGAAGAAAACAACTGACAGATTACAACTTGTTCAAAATGCGGCAGCCAGAATTTTAACTAAAACTAGGATGAGAGAACATATCACTCCAGTTCTAGCTTCACTACACTGGCTCCCTAGCCTGGCTCCACCCCCTGAATCGTTTGCCTCGCATTCAGTGTCTGGTGACGCTGTCGAAGGCGGGTGTTTCTCGGTTGAAAATCTGTACGACGAATCGGGATCGGGATAATCCAGTATGAACCAATCGCCAAAGAGTCTTTGAAAAAAAAACTTTGGCCACGCCCCCATCTCAGAAATCGGCTGCGTTGAGAGGGCTTTCAGACTGAATAATGGAGTGAAACGAAATGAAAATTCAGGCTGAGTGTCAGGCTACTGGCTCCCGGTTGTTTTTAGGATTGATTTAAAAAATATTTTAATAGTTTATAAAGCTCTAAATGGTCTGGCACCTTCCTACCTCTCTGACTGCCTAGAGAGATATGTTCCAAACCGGGCCCTCAGGTCTTCAAGTGCTGACCTGCTCGAGGTGCCTACAATGACATATAAAAAATACGGTGAAGCAGCATTCTGCTTCTACGGACCGACAGTGTGGAATAAACTCCCATTACACTTAAGACAGGCAGCCTCTGTCGATAGCTTTAAAGCACAGCTCAAGACCTATTTCTTCACTCTTGCTTTTAGCTGATTCTTTGGTTGATTTTTAAATCCTCACTGTATTGCCTATTTTAATGTTGTTTGATGCTTTCGCTTTTCTTTTGTTTTTGCGTTATTGTTAAATTGGTTGTAACTGTAATTGTATTCTTGCTCTGTAAAGCACTTTGAGCTGCATTTCATGTCATGAAAGGTGCTATACAAATAAAGTGTATTATTATTATTCATATATGTATATTATACATACACATACTGTTTATGTGGGAGGCTCAGGCTCCTTAATTCACCCAGTGTAACAAACCATACATTATTTATTGTTATTATATACATAACATGTGAGATTTTATTTAGCTTTAAACTTGTAATCAGTGACACTGATTACACACTTTGTTATTAAACATGATTTAATTTATTCTCTTTTAGGGAGAAGAAAAGAAGGAGAATAGAAGAGGACCTGACTGGAAAGTTAGTGACAATATGTTACAATATATATCTATATATGTATTATCAATGTTACAATACTGTTCATACGGCTAATATCTATTTATATATTATCAATGTTACAATACTGTTCATACGGCTAATATCTATTTATATATTATTAATGTTACAATACTGTTCATACGGCTAATATCTATTTATATATTATTAATGTTACAATACTGTTCATACGGCTAATATCTATTTATATATTATTAATGTTACAATACTGTTCATACGGCTAATATCTATTTATATATTATTAATGTTACAATACTGTTCATACGGCTAATATCTATTTATATATTATTAATGTTACAATACTGTTCATACGGCTAATATCTATTTATATATTATTAATGTTACAATACTGTTCATACGGCTAATATCTATATTATATATTATTAATGTTACAATACTGTTCATACGGCTAATATATATTTATATATTATTAATGTTACAATACTGTTCATACGGCTTATATCTATTTATATATTATTAATGTTACAATACTGTTCATACGGCTAATATCTATTTATATATTATTAATGTTACAATACTGTTCATACGGCTAATATCTATATTATATATTATTAATGTTACAATACTTTTCATACTGTTAATATCTATTTTTTATATTATTAATGTTACAATACTGTTCATACGGCTAATATCTATTTATATATTATTAATGTTACAATACTGTTCATACGGCTAATATCTATTTATATATTATTAATGTTACAATACTGTTCATACTGCTAATATCTATTTATATATTATTAATGTTACAATACTGTTCATACGGCTAATATCTATTTATATATTATTAATGTTACAATACTGTTCATACGGCTAATATCTATTTATATATTATTAATATTACAATACTGTTCATACGACTAATATCTATATTATATATTATTAATGTTACAATACTGTTCATACTGCTAATATCTATTATATATTATTAATGTTACAATACTGTTCATACGGCTAATATCTATTTATATATTATTAATGTTACAATACTGTTCATACGGCTAATATCTATATTATATATTATTAATGTTACAATACTGTTCATACGGCTAATATCTATATTATATATTATTAATATTACAATACTGTTCATACGGCTAATATCTATATTATTAATGTTACAATACTGTTCATACGGCTAATATCTATATTATATATTATTAATGTTACAATACTGTTCATACGGCTAATATCTATATTATATATTATTAATGTTACAATACTGTTCATACGGCTAATATCTATTTATATATTATTAATGTTACAATACTGTTCATACGGCTAATATCTATATTATATATTATTAATGTTACAATACTGTTCATACGGCTAATATCTATATTATATATTATTAATATTACAATACTGTTCATACGGCTAATATCTATATTATATATTATTAATGTTACAATACTGTTCATACGGCTAATATCTATATTATATATTATTAATGTTACAATACTGTTCATATAGCTAATATCTATATTATATATTATTAATGTTACAATACTGTTCATACTGCTAATATCTATATTATATATTATTAATGTTACAATACTGTTCATACGGCTAATATCTATATTATATATTATTAATGTTACAATACTGTTCATACTGCTAATATCTATATTATATATTATTAATGTTACAATACTGTTCATACTGCTAATATCTATATTATATATTATTAATGTTACAATACTGTTCATACGGCTAATATCTATATTATATATTATTAATGTTACAATACTGTTCATACGGCTAATATCTATTTATATATTATTAATGTTACAATACTGTTCATACTGCTAATATCTATATTATATATTATTAATGTTACAATACTGTTCATACGGCTAATATCTATTTATATATTATTAATGTTACAATACTGTTCATACGGCTAATATCTATTTATATATTATTAATGGTACAATACTGTTCATGTACAGCATTAATATACAGTTATGATGTAAATATTATGTAAATGAACTTGAATATGGAGCATTGTTTACAGTTGTTACAATGTGTGTAGTATGGCAGTAGACAGTGTGTATTTTGTATAATGAGTGTTTATTATGTGTGTAGTATGGCAGTAGACAGTGTGTATTTTGTATCATGAGTGTGTGTTATGTGTGTAGTATGGCAGTAGACAGTGTGTATTTTGTATCATGAGTGTGTGTTATGTGTGTAGTATGGCAGTAGACAGTGTGTATTTTGTATCATGAGTGTGTGTTATGTGTGTAGTATGGCAGTAGACAGTGTGTATTTTGTATCATGAGTGTGTGTTATGTGTGTAGTATGGCAGTAGACAGTGTGTATTTTGTATCATGAGTGTGTGTTGTGTGTAGTATGGCAGACACTGACTGGGACGGCAGATGGAACCATGTGAAGAAGTTCTTGGAGAGACCCGGACCCTTTACCCATCCGGACTTTGAACCCAGTACAGAGGTGACCTTTAACCTTTAATCCCTGACCTTTAACCCTGGACCGATTACCCATCCTGACTTTGTATTTTGATGTATTTCTATGAATGTATAAATCACTCTCTACAGTTCTTATAGTAGTATTAATAATGTATTTTTATATATTTAGTCTCTACAGTTCTTATAGTAGTATTAATAATGTATTTTTATATATTTAGTCTCTACAGTTCTTATAGTAGTATTAATAATGTATCTTTATACATTTAGTCTCTACAGTTCTTATAGTAGTATTAATAATGTATTTTTATATATTTAGTCTCTACAGTTCTTATAGTAGTATTAATAATGTATTTTTATGTTTAGTCTCTACAGTTCTTATAGTAGTATTAATAATGTATTTTTACAGGGTTCCCGCGGGTCATTAAAAAGTCTTAAATTGTCTTAAAAAAAAGATCGGGAATTTAAGGTCTTAATTTGTCTTAAATTTGACCGTAGGTATTAAATTTGAAGGTTATGTTTTTAAGGCTCATGGGAAAATGAAAGCCATAAACATTTGTGCGTATTCTAGTGTTGAATTTTCCATAAAGATATATTATCAGTACGCTCCTCCATCTCTCCCATTGTGTTGAGAGCGGGTGAGAGACGCACACACAGCAGTCAGTGTGTGTTCCATAGGCTGATAGCCCCGCCCTCCCCTGTCTCTCTTCTCCTTCTCTCAGTCACTCACTCAGCTGGAGTTGACGAGCTTGTCTTGTTGCCCGGCCGTCAGCGTCAGCGCTGCTCGTTAATTAATTTGCTCCAGGTGTCTGTGTAAGCTCAGAAGCTCATTTAAGTGGACATTGGGCAAAATCATAGCCCCCGAGACCGTTTTGGTTGATAAAGATAGCAGTAGTTGTAGTTGAGCACTGTTTGGCAGTACTTGTTGCTACAGAGCATGCTAATGAATGCTAAGTGCTAACAACAAATGTATGCTATATAACGGATGTCACTGGTTACAATGTGGAATAGAAACGACGGACGCTTCCCCCTCAGCTGTCATCAGGCAACAGTTTCAAGTGATAGGAAAATGTTTGACTGATCAGAAGTAAATCAACTTGGATGCTGTTGTGCCACACACACACACACACACACACACACACACACACACACACACACACACACACACACACACACACACACACACACACACACACACACAGTTTGAGCCTTCACTTGCTGTGCTGCTGCGCAAGATCTCCACCAGGCCAGGTGGCCCTACCCAGGTCCATGAAATTGATAGGCAGTCTACAGTAGCCAATTAGAATGAAATCTGCTAAAACTGACTCATACACTAATACAGAACCATATATTGGCTAAATATTGTCTCTGACTCTCTGTTGGTTGGGAAAACTGTTCCTTTTATTTTAAAACAATTTCAAATGGTGAAAAAAGCCAATCTACAAGCTATAATTATTACAAATTAAGAAATACCATATTTTAAATAGTGAAAAATACAGAAAATAGGGGAAATACATAAAATCTCTAATCTGTGATTCTAATGTGATTAATGTGACCCCTACAGTCAGTGAAGTCCAGGGCTGAATGTGACAAATATTGAGACAAATAGGCTATAACCCAATACATAATTTTATTAAATAAATTGGTTATATTTTACAGATAGTTACACTATTCTTGTACTATATTAAAATTAAATCATCCTTAACCTTCAGGTTAATTCATTATTTCCGTGGACTTAAAAATCATCGTTTTTTTTATGGCCTTCTTTTTGATTGGCCTTTTACAGGCCCTACCAGCCTGTAGGGGGAGGTAGAGAGTAACATATTATGATACCAGCCTGTAGGGGGAGGTAGAGAGTCACATTATAATACCAGCCTGTAGGGGGAGGTAGAGAGTCACATTATAATACCAGCCTGTAGGGGGAGGTAAAGAGTCACATTATAATACCAGCCTGTAGGGGGAGGTAGAGAGTAACCTATTATAATACCAGCCTGTAGGGGGAGGTAGAGAGTAACATATTATATTACCAGCCTGTAGGGGGAGGTAGAGAGTAATATATTATAATACCAGCCTGTAGGGAGAGGTAGAGAGTAACATATCATAATACCAGCCTGTAGGGGGAGGTAGAGAGTAACATATTATGATACCAGCCTGTAGGGGGAGGTAGAGAGTCACATTATAATACCAGCCTGTAGGGGGAGGTAGAGAGTCACATTATAATACCAGCCTGTAGGGGGAGGTAAAGAGTCACATTATAATACCAGCCTGTAGGGGGAGGTAGAGAGTAACCTATTATAATACCAGCCTGTAGGGGGAGGTAGAGAGTAACATATTATATTACCAGCCTGTAGGGGGAGGTAGAGAGTAATATATTATAATACCAGCCTGTAGGGAGAGGTAGAGAGTAACATATCATAATACCAGCCTGTAGGGGGAGGTAGAGAGTAACATATTATAATAGCAGCCTGTAGGGGGAGGTAGAGAGTAACATATTATAATACCAGCCTGTAGGGGGAGGTAGAGAGTAACCTATTATAATACCAGCCTGTAGGGGGAGGTAGAGAGTAACATATTATATTACCAGCCTGTAGGGGGAGGTAGAGAGTAATATATTATAATACCAGCCTGTAGGGAGAGGAAGAGAGTAACATATCATAATACCAGCCTGTAGGGGGAGGTAGAGAGTAATATATTATAATACCAGCCTGTAGGGGGTGGTAGAGAGTAACATATTATAATAGCAGCCTGTAGGGGGAGGTAGAGAGTAACATTTTATAATAGCAGCCTGTAGGGGGAGGTAGAGAGTAACATATTATAATACCAGCCTGTAGGGGGAGGTAGAGAGTAACATATTATAATACCAGCCTGTAGGGGGAGGTATTATATCGGTGCCGCGCTATGAGCTTGTAGATCTGCTATTTTTGAATACCCAAAAATCTTAAAATGACACAGATGCGTTCCCGGTCTTAATGGATTAATAGAAGTTTTACCACCCGCTGGCCTGCACTCCCATTGGCCAATTTCAATATAGGAAGACATTGTTGCGACATTTATTTGGGTCTTAAATTACATTTGTTGAGGTCTTAAAAAGGTCTTAAAAAGTCTTAAATTTGACTTTCAAAATGGTGCAAGAACCCTGTTTTATATATTTAGTCTCTACAGTTCTTATAGTAGTATTAATAATGTATTTTTATGTTTAGTCTCTACAGTTCTTATAGTAGTATTAATAATGTATTTTTATACATTTAGTCTCTACAGTTCTTATAGTAGTATTAATAATGTATTTTTATGTTTAGTCTCTACAGTTCTTATAGTAGTATTAATAATGTATTTTTATGTTTAGTCTCTACAGTTCTTATAGTAGTATTAATATTGTATTTATATATTTAGTCTCTACAGTTCTTATAGTAGTATTAATAATGTATTTTTATATATTTAGTCTCTACAGTTCTTATAGTAGTATTAATAATGTATTTTTATGTTTAGTCTCTACAGTTCTTATAGTAGTATTAATAATGTATTTTTATATATTTAGTCTCTACAGTTCTTATAGTAGTATTAATAATGTATTTTTATGTTTAGTCTCTACAGTTCTTATAGTAGTATTAATAATGTATTTTTATACATTTAGTCTCTACAGTTCTTATAGTAGTATTAATAATGTATTTTTATGTTTAGTCTCTACAGTTCTTATAGTAGTATTAATAATGTATTTTTATGTTTAGTCTCTACAGTTCTTATAGTAGTATTAATATTGTATTTATATATTTAGTCTCTACAGTTCTTATAGTAGTATTAATAATGTATTTTTATATATTTAGTCTCTACAGTTCTTATAGTAGTATTAATAATGTATTTTTATGTTTAGTCTCTACAGTTCTTATAGTAGTATTAATAATGTATTTTTATATATTTAGTCTCTACAGTTCTTATAGTAGTATTAATAATGTATTTTTATGTTTAGTCTCTACAGTTCTTATAGTAGTATTAATAATGTATTTTTATACATTTAGTCTCTACAGTTCTTATAGTAGTATTAATAATGTATTTTTATACATTTAGTCTCTACAGTTCTTATAGTAGTATTAATAATGTATTTTTATGTTTAGTCTCTACAGTTCTTATAGTAGTATTAATAATGTATTTTTATGTTTAGTCTCTACAGTTCTTATAGTAGTATTAATAATGTATTTTTATATATTTAGTCTCTACAGTTCTTATAGTAGTATTAATAATGTATTTTTATGTTTAGTCTCTACAGTTCTTATAGTAGTATTAATAATGTATTTTTATACATTTAGTCTCTACAGTTCTTATAGTAGTATTAATAATGTATTTTTATGTTTAGTCTCTACAGTTCTTATAGTAGTATTAATAATGTATTTTTATGTTTAGTCTCTACAGTTCTTATAGTAGTATTAATAATGTATTTTTATATATTTAGTCTCTACAGTTCTTATAGTAGTATTAATAATGTATTTTTATGTTTAGTCTCTACAGTTCTTATTGGAGACGTGTAAGATCCTGGTGATTGGAGCTGGAGGTCTGGGATGTGAACTGTTGAAGAACCTGGTAGGAACACATTTAATCATGTATTTATGTTAACATAAGAGATACAATCACTCACTCATCCCATGGCCTAGGGGGCCGTAGGGGTGTCATCCCATGGCCCAGGGGGCCGTAGGGGTGTCATGGTGGATGCTTGGGCAGTCGGGGATCTCCAGCGCTCTGGATCTTCTGCTGTGCGTAGCAGGGTCCACTCCTTGATGTTGTCCATCCAGGACTTCCTCTGCCTGCCTCTTCTCCGCTTCCCCTCCACTGTCCCTGTAGGAAGGTCTTTGACAGGGAGGTATGTCATGTGACATGACCATACCAGGCCAGTTTGAGACGTTTTACTGTTGAGAGTAGAAGCTCCTGTTCTCCAGGGTGGTGACTAGCTGTCTAACGGTGTTCTTTATGTAGCATTCTTCTGTAGCTCTTGCTTTCAAAGGCCTGTACCCTGCGCTCAGTGTCCACTGTGAGTGTCCAGCTCTCACAACCATAGAGTAAGGTGGAGAGGACAAGTCTGACCTTCACTGGGAAGCTGATGGTGTTACTTTTCTAAATACTGTCCAGTCTCGTCATGGCTGATGTTGCCATAGAGTCTAGACCATATTCACACGGCGGCCATGTTGCTATTAACTTTGCCACCCCGGTTGCCACGGCAACGGGGAGGCACTTTCAAAGTTAAATTACAAAATGGCCGCCGTGTGAATATGGTCTATGCCAATTCTAGCTTTTATCTCTTTTGTGGAGCTGCCATCTTCACTCACAAAGGACCCGAGGTTCTTAAAGTCCTTTGCTTCCTCCAGCGTCTGCCCGTTCATTATGATCTTGAAGAGATACGATACAAGGACACAAATATTACATGGTGCTGGAAAAATTTACAGTCATCAAATCATGGACAAATACACACACACCCTTCAGAGGTATAAGTAACACCACACACACACACACACACACACACACACACACACACACACACACACACACACACACACACACACACACACACACACACACACACACACACACACACAATCCACTGGAATAAATAAAAGATGTCTGCCTGCCTGCCTGCCTGTTCTATAATGCTGCCATTAGCTTTGTAATAGTTTGTTGTTTCTTTGTTTCAGGCTCTGTCTGGGTTCCGTCTCATTCATGTGGTCGACATGGATACTATAGATCTATCTAACCTCAACAGACAGTTCCTCTTCAGGTGATAATAATAATGATGATAATAATAATAATAATGATAATAATGATGATGATGATAATAATGAGGGTAATGATAATAATGATGATGGTGGTGAACATGCTGCTTCTTTATGAAACGATACAACAGTGTCATAGGTCACAGGTCATAGGTTATAGGTCATGATGTGATGATGTATCCTCAGACCAGGTGATGTAGGACGCTCTAAAGCAGAGGTTATAGGTCATAGGTTAAAGGTCATAATGTGTTCAGACCCTCAGATGTAGGACGCTCTAAAGCAGATGTAGCAGAGGTTATAGGTCATAGGTTAAAGGTCATGTTGTGTTTCAGACCCTCAGATGTAGGACGCTCTAAAGCAGACGTAGCAGAGGTTATAGGTCATAGTTTAAAGGTCATAATGTGTTCAGACCCTCAGATGTAGGACGCTCTAAAGCAGATGTAGCAGAGGTTATAGGTCATAGGTTAAAGGTCATAATGTGTTTCAGACCCTCAGATGTAGGACGCTCTAAAGCAGATGTAGCAGAGGTTATAGGTCATAGGTTAAAGGTCATGTTGTGTTTCAGACCCTCAGATGTAGGACGCTCTAAAGCAGACGTAGCAGAGGTTATAGGTCATAGGTTAAAGGTCATGTTGTGTTTCAGACCCTCAGATGTAGGACGCTCTAAAGCAGACGTAGCAGAGGTTATAGGTCATAGGTTAAAGGTCATGTTGTGTTTCAGACCCTCAGATGTAGGACGCTCTAAAGCAGACGTAGCAGAGGTTATAGGTCATAGGTTAAAGGTCATGTTGTGTTTCAGACCCTCAGATGTAGGACGCTCTAAAGCAGACGTAGCAGAGGTTATAGGTCATAGTTTAAAGGTCATAATGTGTTCAGACCCTCAGATGTAGGACGCTCTAAAGC